>NW_024370041.1:1698451-1966166 GCF_014805655.1 Passer montanus | reverse complement strand
CGGCCGGGGGCCGGGGCTGGCGGCGGGCCCGGGCGGCCCGGCCGCGGGGCAGCAGGACGGGCAGGACGACGACGAGGAGGAGCAGCAGCAGCAGGAGCAGCGCGGCCCGGGCGCGATGGACCAGTGCGTGACGGTGGAGCGGGAGCTGGAGAAGGTGCTGCAGAAGTTCTCGGGATACGGGCAGCTCTGCGAGCGCAGCCTGGAGGAGCTGATCCAGTACGCGGGAGGGCTGCGCAGGGAGATCCTGCAGACCGAGAGTACGTGGAGACCCCCCCTGTGCCCCCTTCTGCTGAGGGGACGCGGCCCCGCTCCGCCCTCCGGGGAGGGGAAACCCGAAATTTGGGGCGTTGTGGGCTGGACACCCCGGAAAACTTCGGGAACCCCCCTAAGGAGAGCCCGTGCTCCAGGGACCCCCCATCCCGAGGGTTCTGTCCTGGGAGACTTCCCCCGCGGCCCCCGGAGCTTCGGGGCGTTGTTGACAGGGAATATTTAAAAGGTGGGAGCAGGGAGGTGGGATATCAGGAAAAGGTTCTTCCCCCAGAGGGTGGCTGGGCACTGAGCAGGCTGCCCAGGGCAGTGCTCACAGCACAGCCTGGCAGAGCTCAGGAGTGTTGGGACAATGCTCTGGGGATTGTTGGGGCTGTGCTGTGCCGGGCCAGGAGCTGGACTCATGATCCTTGGGGGTCCCTCCCAGCTCAGCATATCCGTGATTCTGGGATCAGTCTCGGCCCTCCCGGCCTCCCCTGCCCCTGGGTGCTGCTGGAGAGGTTTGTTTGTTCCTGGTCAGCGCGTTCACGGCCCTTTGTGCTGGGTTACAAACGATATCCCGGGGGAAACACAGAGGAAACACGGCAGAGCTGACCTGTGTGCTTTCCCCCCTCCACTCCCCGCCCCGGTTTCTTTCCCTTTTTTTGTCTCTCTTTTCTTTTTCTGTCTCTCTTTCGCCGTGTCCCCGAGCTGTGCTGCTCTGCTGCGGCCGGGTTTGGCGGTGCAGCCGCGTTCGCAGGAGGTAAACAAGGCTTGGCTGTGTCACGGCTGGTGCTGGGCACTTGCGAGAGCTGTAAACACGGGGCGTTTGGGGCTTGCGAAATCCCGGCGATGGAGGTAGTGCCCTGTTCGTGGGAGTGGGAGGGAGTGGAGAGGCAGCTGAAGTGATTTACCCAAGGCCGTGCAGGAAGCGAGTGATGGCTCAGGGATTAAAAATAGGAACTTGCAGGCTCCAGAGACCAAACTTGAGAGTAACTGTGCTGCTGCTCTGCTTTTGTTTTTTTGTTTGGTTGAGTGAGAACGTGTTTGCCGTGGTCCTGTGTGAATGCAGGTGCAAAGCTCACTCAGGAGTGTGGATAATTCCAGGAACACGAGCACGAGTGTGCTGGAGCTGCTCTGTGTGTACCCAGAAGTTTCTGTAGAGACAGAGCGTGGAATTCTGATTGTGAGGTGTTTATTTGGGATGAAATAAGCCTTGCCCTTTTTGGCATTGTTTTGAACTGTTTCAGTAACTGTTACTTGTGCTGTTTGGAACAGCCTGGGCTTGGACATTGAGGACAGTCACTAAAATATGTGACTTCACAAACTGAGCTGTTGACACTGCTGGAGAGCTGTGTGTGACCCTCACTCTTATGTTTTTTTTTTTATTGTAAAGGTTTGGCTGTGACATTCCTGTTGCAGCCCCAGAGCTTTTTCACTCTTTGTAATGAATTTAGAAGGTTCCAGTGTGTGATTCCTTCAGGGTCCTCATTGAGTTTTCCATCCAAGCTTGGATTAGCAGTTTTTGGCACTGTCCAGTGAAGGCCTTGGACATAATTTCGGCACTTACCAACTGATCTGTCCCAGAGACCACATCCCAAATTGAGCTTTCTTTTATTAAGTGCTCTAGAATAAAGCCAGTATGTTGGTAGTGCACCCTCAGACATCTAGGGACTACAATTTTGGCATCTGAGGATGAGCTGGATTCATAGGGGCAAAAATTCATACTATTTTCTTTTTTCTTTAACATGTTATTTGTAACTAAGAACAGGTATTTTCAGCTTTTGCACACTGTCTTGAGGATTTTTTAAAATGTATGGAATTGAAAGCAGCCAGACACCTTAATGTGGAAGTCTAATTCAGGGCTATGAACTGCAGAAATAGGCTCCTGGATGTAATTTCAAAGGAAAAAAGAGAAATGAAAGCCCTCGCTGCTGAAGAAGAGGTTAGGACAAGATCTGAGAGCAAAGATATATGAAAAGGCCTTAAATAGGCACTGGATGAAAAAGGAAGTGGGTGGAGAAAAAGAAACTCTTAGAAATTGCCTTAACCTCTAAACTGGTTTCCTTCTCTCCCCCTCACCCAGTGTATTAAAATGTCTTGAGCTGATTTCATGTTAAAGCCTAAGGCAGACCAGCCCTATGCTCAGGCCTGTGAATGGGAAGACAAATTTGTTTTTCTTCTCTGTTCTCTTAATAAATCTGTCTTCCTGGGGTAGCCAAGGATTGCATATTCTTGGATGGTATAAGTGTGGCTGGCTGAGTGAACTTGGCATTGCACTCAGTGTTTGTGGGCCAATATATTTAATTTTTTTTAAATTGTGACTGTGCACACACATCACAGAGAGAAGCTGTCTCTCTGTCCTGTGAGCCCTGAATTACCAGGAGGGATGGCTGCAGATTTCTCCTGCTGGTTTAGTGCAAGTAGCTCATACTTGGATTGGAGCTGATAGAGGGGGGTGCAGAGGGGAGACCTGCAGCTCTGGTGTCTTTTCCTCTGTAGACATTTTCTTTGCTTTGCAGGAGTTGGATTTCTGCTACAATGTCAGGGGCCAATAATTCACTTCTTTTCTTGGGGTAAAAGCAGGCACTCATGTGGGTTGTTTGAGTTTTAGCTTAATGGCTTTCAGAAAGTGCATTTTAGCCTTTCTGTTTGTTGGGGAATGAGTGTTTCTATTTTGCTTGTTGCATAATCTCTGGCTGGTCATTTTGCCATGGCAAAATTCATGAGACAGTTGAAGATCCTTCACGTTATTTTAAGTGTTTGTCATAAAATTAAATAGCAACTAAGAAATAATGATTATTCTTGAAATAATTTTGGGAGATGAACTTTTTGGAATAATTGAGTGGAATTTTCCGTTTTAATTTGGGATGCACAGAAATTACTGTTTCAGTCCTATTTCTCCTTACTTATCTGCTAGGAAAAAAAAAAAAAAAACACTAAAAAAGAGCCCCATTAGCCTTTTGCCCAGGAGATGATCCTTGGCTTCATGGGACTGGAGGGAGAAAAAAGCATGGTAAAGGTTAATTTTGTTCTTAGAAGCCATGGCTGTTGGAAAAATGCTGTGGAAACTTGCCCAGTGGGGCTTGGGCTGGGCAGGAGCTGTTGCTGGTCAGAGTGGGGTGGCTCAGGGTGTGACAGGAGCTTTCAGAGGGTGCAAGAGGGAAAGTCCCTAGAAAGATGGCTGTGAAATGATCTATTTCTTATGATTGCAGGTTTTTTTCTGGATTCTCTTTGCTCTCTTCAGAAACTGGGCTCTTAACACGCTGCTGAAAGCAAAGATGTGTTAAAATATGAAATCAGAAAGGAACAAACTCAAAAAGTGAACACCTTTTCCATAAAATCCTTCTTCTAAAGAGATATTTGGGTGATTTTGTTTTTTCACATGAAGGCTTTGGGTCTGGAATATTGGGGAGACATTTCTGAGCTCCTCTCCCACTTAAATTAGCCTTCCCATGCAGTGGAAGGCTGCTAAGTCTGTGTCCCTAAAGAAAAAATACTTCATGTAGAATGAACTTTGAGAAAGGAGAGACCTTCAGAGGTAAGACTGGAAGGGAGATTTTTCTTGTATTTTTAAATCAAAAGCAGGAAGAAAGAACTGAAGTAAAGCACCAAAAAAATGTAATTTCTTTTCTGACTCAGGCGTCTGAGTGATGTTTGAATCAAGGCACAAAGGGTGTGAGCTGTGGTGTGGTCAGGGACCTGTAAGCCTGTCCAGTTTATTATTTTCTTCACAGAGTGGGTCATACAGCAGTGAACCTGTTGGACATGAGCTAAGAAATGTCACAGTTTCTAGAGAATGAATCTCCTAACAAGGTCCACAGGTCCTCTGTGGACTGCTCCTCATCCACTGAGGGGAATTGGAGACTGTTCAGAGCTACTGCCACGAGTCAGGGAGCAGAAGTTTCACACAGCTCAAGCACAAGAGTCCAATAGCAGTGGGTGGCTTGTGGGGCAAGAATTAATTGGGCCATCATTAATCCACATTTGCTTGCACCCTCATTTTGCTTACACCCTGTGGAAGTTAAACGTGATGTTCTGATGTACCTTTAGGGGCTGTCTAAAAGAAAACTCATCCTGCAGTGGCTTCAGTGTCCTTCTGTTATGTCCTTAGAGATTTGTGAACTGAGTGTTACTTTGAGATGTTTATTCATTTGCTGTGACTGAGACACATGAGACCTTTACATTAAATTTTTAAACTGTTGCACTTGTTCAGTGTTACTGTGCACCCAACTGGATTCCTAATTCTTTCATCCAGGTGAATTCCTGTACATCTGCCTTCAGTTCAGCTGACCTTACTTTGCAAATACTCTCTAGATGGCATTTCTTTAATACCACTTTTTGTCTGTTGATGTTGTTGCATGTTAAGAGATTGAATATTAAAATTAGTCTGTAACAAAGTTGATGATTTTCCTCTCTTTTGCCTAGATCAAGATGGGGACTTGTCGGGGACGATTTCACTTGTTATGACACAGTGTTGTAAGAGGATAAAAGACACAGTCCAAAAACTGGCCTCGGACCACAAAGACATTCACAGCAGTGTATCCCGAGTTGGAAAAGCCATTGATAAGGTATTTGTTTTGTGCTTTGACTGCATGATCACATTACAGCACAAAATTTAGATTTTTGCTACAATTAATCTGAGCTAAATATTCTGTCAGCTGCAGAAGCAAAGGCAAGCCAGTGGGCAGCACAGTACTTGCTTTCAGAACTCACTGCAGACAGCCTATTCCTTCTGGGACAGCTCAGATCTCCTGATTTCTTACAGAACATACCCTATAGATACTACAGGATGTAGAAATATATTGTGTTTTATCAGTTTAGCAAAATGTTTTCTTCACTGTCTGTGTCAGTAAGAAATACTATTAGTTTTTATATATGTATGTATATATATTTCTAGCAAATTGTCATCAGCAGGTAACTCTAAAGTGCCATTTTGCTTGTAAGTGACTGCCCCATCCCTGGAAGTGTTCAGAGCAACTCTGAGCAATCTGATCCAGTGGGAAAACCCTGCCCATGGCAGGAGGTTGAACAAGATATCTTTAAGGTCCAACCTAAAACCTTATTTATATCAAATTCTGTGATCCTGTAAGACTAGAGAATGTTTTAAGAAAAGCATTTTGTACCTCTTTCAGGGATGTTACTGGTTTTGGGAGCTTAATTTTCTGGCAGTGCTCTTAATGAGCAATAGAAGAGATTCAGCATCTCACATTGTCTAAATAATAGGATAGGGCAGCTTGTCTTTGGTGCTTTACATGTGAGACATCTGAATTCCAGGTTCAACAATAACTGGGATATGAATATTACTATACCTGTTTTTATAGATAAATATTAACAATTCTTTGAAATTATACTGAAATGGTGCTACAGGTATACTTTCAGGCCATGCTTTTTTCCCCTCTGTTTTCTTATATAAAAGTGATATATAAAGATATAAAAGTAGTTCTGTGTGCAGGGGGTCTGATGCTTGGTGTTATGGACATTTTGTGATAGCTTCACATCAGGACGTGGCTCTGACAGGGTCTAGACATTTGTTCAGTACACAGCACTGATTTATCCTTTGGGAATCTCATTTCAACTTTCATAGTAATGATAAGGTGCTAAAGCATAATGTAACAATAATGAAATGAAGAAACAAAGTATATAATGCTGCATTATTAGGCAGAATGTCCATGAAACTTATGTTTTTTGTTTATATCTGACTGACCATTGTGGAGAGTTCAAACTTTGTACTAAAAGCTTTAATCCATACGTCACTGTTATCCAAAGCTTAAGGATGCATCTGTCTCAAATCCTTGCTGCTGTATCTAAACCAATTAAGTAGAGTAAAATTCCATCCTTATTACCAGCTTGAAGCCTGAAATAAATCTATGTAATCTTGTCCTAAGTTTTTAAACTTTCCAATTCTGCTTTAGCAAATGATCTGTGTACAAATAAACTTCCAGGTTTAGCCATGCTTTCTTCATTTGAATCCTCTGAGGTAGAACAGCCCCAGGTTGTATGGAGAGGGTGTAAGTGTTCAGTGGAAATTGGTGATGCTTGTAACCATAATGAAGCTTAGGCTTGAGTCTCATCTCCAAATTGCTGTTTCAGTTGTCATGGGAATAGTTTTTCCAGTGTTCTATCCTGCTGTTTTAAGTTTATGTAGTGTTTTTATTTAAAAAATAATAGATGTAAATAAAAGCATTTTTTAAAATTTTCAAATATGTTGCTTGGTAAAATAGTAGAAAGGATCCCATTAATCTGCTCTGTTCCTGTTGAGTGTCAGAAAGGCTTTTTCAGTGAGGTCTTCAAAAATGAACTCAGCTGGCTGTGTGCAGTGTGCTTGTTCCTCTGGATTTTCAATCTCACTTATTGTCTGTGGTGTTTGCATTAAAAAATTAAAAGCAGTGGGAGCTGCACAAGCCCCCAGTTCTGCTTGTAACAAAGGATGTCATTCTGTGAAGTTCAGAGCACAGTGTAGGATTGTCTCCTTTAATTTGTCCTTGGTGGAATTTTTTTTATTAGTTTTCCCCAACTGTAGTATCTTGAAGGGCTTACGTTTAAAATATACCCTATAGTCTAGGTTTTTTTGTCAGGTGAATATGTGTAATGTTTAAATCTAGCTGAAATTCAGCATTTCCCAGAACTGTAACATTTGAAGCAAATCTTCCATATGTACCTGATGCAATTTCTCTGTGCTGCTGGAAAATACACTTGGAACCTGCCAGCAAAGTCTTTGGTGGCACCAGAGTCCCAAACTGGAATTGCCTTCCCCCACCCCTTCACCATAATATATTTAAGCTTAAACTAGTAAAAGTAATTAAGTGTAATTGATGTAGTGAATTGTTTCAGAACATGTTCTGGTCAAAACCCTGCTGCTTGCAAACTAGAACAGTCATTAGAATTTAAGGAAGCACAGCCCTTGCCTTGATTCATGAGACTGGAGTTCTGTTTCTGTCACATGTAAGTCCTCACTTATTTTACAGACAGATTAACATCTCCAAAGCACTGCTCATGGTCTTGCTAACCGTGCATGCTCAGGCACAGATAAATGGCCTGGTTTGAGATTGGGAAATGTGCTAATACTGGTACCCATTTCATGTGACACAGCCAAGTGGTAGCTGCTGTTGCATGTAGGATCAATAGACTTCCTATTTAGCAAGCCTGGATTGTGAAAGAACTTGCTGTCATTGGCACTATTATCTGCCAGTGGCAATTTCAGTTTAAATTTCTTTTTACCCTGTATTGGGGCAGGGTTATACCTACATAAAAAGTTTCATCTGGTCAGTTTTTAAATTATTGTAGTTGTTGCTTGTGAACTTGGATGGGCCCTAGACTTGTCTGCCTGCAGAGTTCACTCTGAGAACAGAAGCCCTTAGAGCAAGGTGAAGTTCAAATTTGGCATAAAATACATTAAAATCTGAAATGCCAGAGCTTTGTGGGTTGTTTGGAAAGTTTATCTAATAAGCTGAGCCTCTCTTCATGGCAGTCCTATGTGGATTGCATGCTTCTGATCCACAAAAGGCTACCCTGTCTTCCAAAGAGCATTTTTTCCTTTGAAAGGAAACGTTTGCATCCAGTTTTTTCTGTATTGTACTGGCAATTGCTCTGCTTCCAGAACTCATCATGTCACGGTTGTTCAGCAAGTTGTTATCAGGTAGCTCATTCATCAGTGTCCTTGTAAATCAGTCACTCTTTGGAATGATTTGAATTGGTTTCAAAGCATGTTTGATAGGCTGGTAAACGTTTTCTCTCTAGGAGTAAGCTGAGTAGTGGTTAAATGCCTTCCTTTAGCAAAGTAAGTGGAGTAAAGGGTAGTTCCTTCCATTTTGCCACTGAATTTTTTATCTCTTGTAAGGCAAACATTTTAATCCAGTCTTTGTTTTGGGACAGCAATCTTTGGCCTAAGGTAGTGTTCATTTAATGTACAAATGAGTATATGAACACACTAAAAACCTTTACTGAACATCATTTAATTGTGTTGCTGTGAAGAATAGGGCTACATAAACAGAGTCTTTGCAAGTTGAGCTTTCTATTATGTGTAAACAGATTGAAAAGAGAAGATAAAAATGTTTTATTTGTATTTTGGGTAAGAATTCAAAAGGGAGGAACTCAGAAAGTAATCTCAACTGAGTAACTGAAGAGTAAAACTATCCTTAATCATCATCCTTCTTCATATCCTGTTATGAGTAACATGGAGGGTTGATGGTTGAAAAGGTCCATCTTTCTTGTGTTTGTGAGATGACGTTCTTCCAGTTACTGGTAATGTGCTGTACGTTGTATCGTTGGTGTATTTAGCACATAATACTGTACATTTTGGCCCCAGCCTTGCAAATTAAGCTTTTATAAAAGATGTGTTCCTCAGGAATACTAACTGACACATAGCTTAAAACCCAAAAAACACAAAATAACCTTTCTGGAGTTTTTAACTTGCAGAAATGCTTTTAACTGTTGAAATCTTATTAAACCCCACGTGCTGTCAGTTAGCATACTGTTAGCATTTACAAAACAAAACTGAGGGTTGTAGTCACCAGCAGAGCCTTCATGCCTGACAGTTGTGAAATATATAAGCCAAAGGCAAGTGATAATTTTTTCTGACATGTGGCAGTCACTCACTGTAATCTGTGCAGTCAGTTCCTGAAGCTCCTCGGGACCCAGAGGAGGCAGAGCTGTAGAAGCCCACATTTAATACAGACCTCGGAATTGTTTAAAACAAACTAAAAAAAGATGATTGGAATGAGAATCTGATCAAGACTGGGTTAGTCAGAGTGACTGAGGTCCTCAGGTTGAATGGTGGGACTTGATAACTTCTTTTATGTGACTTGAAAAGATCGAATGGTGGGGTTTTGTAAGGGCTGGTAGGTTTGCTGTTTCTAAAAAAAATGAGCATTTTTTGAGAGCACTGAGGTAATTAGTTTCACTATGTCTGCCCAGAGCAGTGAGAATAATGTGATGATGTTTGAGGAATAGGTGCAGCTTCACTGGTTGGTAACTGTCCAGAAGGATGCAGTTTCTGCTTAGGGGGTTGTATCATTGCTAGGACTTGGAATTGCATGAAGAATAATTTACAGTCAATTATTTTTAGATTAATGATGATCTCCACCCTGGAAGCCAGGTAACAAATGCAAGCTTGTGCATTCTGTCTTATATCCTTTAGTGCTTTGTTAATGGATTTTTTAATGGATTTGTGTTGCCTGCTGGTGGTGGTTGGACACTGAGAGCAGAGTCAGCAATGCTGGTGAACCTTTAAGGATTCAAATGGTTGGCACAAATAAAAACAATATTACTCAGTCTTCAAGATGCTTAAGTTTTTCAAGATACAGCTTAGAGGTGAACAACATGACAAGGAACTTACAGGTTAAGACACACAAGTGAAAACGTTATTAAATGTGTGACATGAATCAATAGCAATAATTTAAATGCTCACCTTGCTCCACCATCTCAGAAAGGTGGAAAAGTCAGTTTGCCAGACTAAGGTTAATGTTTTACTGAAAGTTTGCTGAGAGCCCTGAAGGAAGCAGTGGCTTTGGAGCTGTGTGGGCAGGGATGAAAAGGCTGTCCCTTTTTCATGATGACACAGAGCAGCATCCAAGGGGACGTAGAGGCGCTGATGAAGGAAATTAGTAAGTGGTGAGTAACAGGAAGGTGCAGTGTGAAGTTGAGCTGTGCATGGGAAGATAGCTGGTGCCAGCTGGGTGTTATCTGCCCTGCCTGCTGTGACAGAAGCCTGTGTTTGTGTGAGGCTGCTGTTCCCATGTTGTGCAGGGCTGTGGATCCTCACAGAGCCACAGCTCCTCTGAAGTTCCTTCTTGGGAGAGATCTGTAGTCATCAGATCAAGCAGCAAGCAATGCACTGGCTTCCAGACTCTTTATTTTGCAAGAGGTTTGTTTTAAGCACTGTCTGAGGATTTTTATTAAAATTAACCTGCTTGCCCTGATCATAAAACATGTTAGCAGTTAAAAATCCTGGTTTATATCTTGGATTAGAATAAATGTTGCTCTCCTGCTGCCAAGAGGCAAAGTGCCAAGCAGTGCCAAGTGTTACTGAGGAGTCAGCGTGACAATCTCTTTAGTTATTCCTGGAATATGTCCGTAGGCCACTGGCCTAAAAATACGTGGCATTGGGATCATCTGGATAGTTCTAAAAAATATCTCTTGGATCTTCAAAGCTCATCCTGTTGTTGGGATGTTGGGGTCATCAGAGATGTGAATTTCCTTGTTTGGGTGTGGGGAGAAGTGACTTTTTCAGCATTGCTTAGTCCCCAGATAGGTAAAAAATCCTTAAGTTAAAGCATTACTTGCAATTCAATGTGCTGTACTGACAGAGATACATCGATGACTCTCTCTTGATTCTAATGTAGGTGATTTTGTGTTCTGTTCTCTAAATGTTTTCAGTTTTCACGTATGGAAAGAGCCATTTTTGCAGATACTTCCTTCAGAAATCCATCATGGACTGGAAACCCCTTTATTAGCTAACTAGATTTCTAACTTTCTAGTTAAACTTGAAATTTATTGGTGTAATTCTTTGTAGTGAATAATACTCAGACTTGAAAGGAGCAAGCTAAAAGATTTCTTCTTCTTCCTACACAGGAGGTAATGAAGGAAGCTGACATGTATTTATTTCACTTAGGAGATAATTGAGGGCCAACTGAGTAATAGGCAGAAGGCATCAGGGTGGAGACACAGGTGTCCTGCATGATTAAAGAGAAATGATGTGGGGTGGTTTGTTCCAGCCTATTAACTGTTAATTTGTGTGTTTCAGAATTTTGACTCGGACATCAGCAGCGTGGGGATAGATGGGTGCTGGCAGGCTGACAGCCAGAGGATCCTCAATGAGGTGATGGTGGAGCACTTCTTCAGGCAGGGAATGCTGGATGTAGCTGAGGAGCTTTGTCAGGTAACAACAAGTGTGGATTTTGAAGGTTATCCACTGAGGAAAATGAAGCTTTGTCTTAGCTTCCTCATTTGAGTGTTTCAGATGAATATTTAAACTGTCACATAACCCCTTGTTTTTCATGCTTTAGCTAAGAAGTGCCCTTTTATATTTTTCTTTTCAGGAATCTGGTCTATCAATAGATCAAAGTCAAAAAGAACCATTTGTGGAGTTAAATCGAATATTGGAAGCATTAAAAGTTAGAGTTTTGAGACCTGCACTAGAGTGAGTCTACTTATTTGTTTTCCTCACTTTCTAAAAAAGTGCTTTTAACAACCCTTTCGTTTTTCACTTTCAATATTCTCTTGAGTATATTCTGATGTGTCCCTGCTTGTCCTTTGAGAGGGGTAGTTACTGAAAGGATCTTTCCTTTTCCATCCACTCTGTGTCACTTCCCATGGGAAGTGATTAATTAAGGGTCTCTTTCCTAGATTAAGGGTTCATTTTAATCACTTGTGGTACTGCTTTAAGGAAGAAACATCACTTAGAGGAAAAGTTATTGGCCAGTGATGGTGCTTCTGTTGGATCATCACTGAGCCTTATTTTAAGAGGTCCTGTTGTGAAGGATACCAGGACTAATTATTAAAGATGTTGGTACCATGAAGCCTTTGGAGTGAGCAGAGCTTGACTTGGGATCAAAGTTCTCACTTGTCCTTTTCCAGAGGGTGGGAAGAGCCTGGGGCTGCCAGTGGCACTTGTTAATGATATTCCTCCTGAAAAAAGCAGTAAGAAACCCCCTGAAACCCCCTCATCCTGTTTTTTTTTTTTTTAACTATTCTAAGCTTAGGTTGGCCCTGAAACCCCCTCATCCTGTTTTTTTGGTTTGGTTTTTTTTTTTTTTTAGCTATTCTAAGCTTAGGTTGATCTCAAAAGTAAGAAAAAAAATCAAAACACACAAAAACCCCAACAAAACAACCTGACTGCATTTAAAGTGTCCTTTTAAAAATAAAAATGGTGAAACCAAAACAAATTCAAAATTTTCTTTCATTCCAGAGGATAAATCATATACTTGACATAGAATTTTTTGCATTATTCAGTTAAATACATTTTCATGTGAACAACATTTTCTTTTCCCTTTTATATGAACCAACATAGGTGTGTCAGTTGAGCATTTACTGGCATCTAAACGAAGTGCAGGGACACTCTGATATTCAAACCCTGGTGTTCATTGACTAAATCCTGGGTAATGCCTCTGGCTCATGCAAAGTTTGGCCTCAATAGTTGGTCTTTGAATCTAGTTCCACAGGTGAACAGCTGGGGTGGTTTATTGCTGTTGAATTGGCTACTTGAAGGGAAGCAACGCTGATATTACAACTGAAACAAGATTTACTGTCAGCTACACCACATACATCTTGTAGTTCAAATAATAGCAGAGTTGTGAAGGATAATCCCTGAGGAACAGGAACTTGCTGTTATGACTGTTCCCTTGAAATCTCTAAATTCATTTCAGCTCCAGTTTGCAGTGCTTTAGGCCTTACTCATTGCTGCAGAGTTGTGTCGTGTAGTTTCTGCAATGTGTTAAATATTTTTCAAACAAAGGAGAAGGCATGATCGTCCCTCAAAGGAATTTTTATTTTCCAGCTGAATGGGCAGACAATGGGGTGTATTGTCAGCACAGTTTGTGTGTTGCTCTACCCCTCCCCATCTTATTTCTGTGTATAATGTTTATTCTGTTTAAACTGGACAGTGCAAAAGCTGTCTGCCTCTCTTGGCTGCTGCTGGGCACAGAGGGGCCTTATTTGTAGTGGTGCTGCTGATGTAAAACCATGGCTCTTGGGGAGGATGATCAACATGTGACAAAATGTTGGGGTTTGAGCTCTCTGGCTGAGGAGGTAACCAATGCATTAACTGCCCACAGAGCTGCTGATGCTTGTGAAGGTATTTCCCTTTTATTTCCTGGCAGACACAAGTGTTCAGGAGGAGGGTTAGAAACCAGTGCTGTGTGAATGGCCTCCATATGAGAGAGAAAGTGGCACTGTGCTCCTTGGGCTAAAATTGGCAGCAGTGAATAAAGCTTCAGCATGAAACAGCCCCAGACTGGCCCATTGCAGGGTCAGGCTGCTGACAGTGGTGTTGAAGCAAAGTGTCACACAAGGATGATTAATTACAGTCTCCTGAACCAGGAAGTGGAGTATAGCAGGTTTTATCCATGCAAAATTGTGAAAAGCTGGGATTAAAAGGCAACCAGTTTCTCTGGCTCTGCCAGCACTCTCTGCTTGTGCTCAACTTTACTCAGAGCTGGAAACAAAACAAACACAGGTGGCTCCTGGTCACTGCCGTGAGAGGGGAGTTGTCAGATTAATGACTTTTCAAAAAGACTTGCAAAGCCCTGCTGAGGTGATGGAAATTAGTATTTGTGTCTCAAAAAAAAAATTAAAAACCCAACTGTATTTGTTGTCCAGGTTTTCTTTCTAATACACATTTCAACATTTAAAAATATGACCTTTCAGATTCAAGTAGAATGTGACTGGCCAGAACTTTTTTGTTTTCTCTTGTGGGGTGTGGAAGTTGACTTTTGTGGAGGCCTAGTCTGGCCTTGCACCCTGAGCTGTGTAATCTCTGGATGCCTGCAAGATCCCATTAACTTCAGTGACTTTTCTCACAGTAGTTTGGTGATGGGAAAAGAAATCCAGTTATTTTTCAGGGTGTATTCTGGCCCTTCAGAGCCCAGGCTGGACCTCTGTGTGAGGTCCTGGTGGAAATGACTTGGAGATTCAAAGATTTGGCTGTAATTTGGAAAGAGATGCTCTCTTCTCTTCTGCCTGTAAACAGCAAGTTGCACAGGTCCTGGTATTTTCTGGGTCCTTGGGGTGTGATTTAAACTTAATTTAATCGTTAGTAGGCTTTGTTAAATTCCTTTAAACATCTAAATCCCATGTGGGAGCTGAAGGGAGTTCTGTGTACCTGTGGTTTGCAAAGTACAGTGTAAACTTAAAAAAAACTCAGATGGATTTGAGTCTTAGAGGTGAAAACACTGAGTGTCATTTTGAGAAGAGGTACGAATACAGGTGATGTGATTACTAATAAATTTGGGCAGTTGTAGAGAATATGTAGATTGAGTGTTTTAAACCTCCCTTGCAGGTTTTTTGTTTTTCTGTTGGAAATAGGAACAGCATGTCCCAGACCCAGCACCTGAGGCCTTGCCTCTGTGGTTGCTTTCTTCTGATACAAATTTGTGCTGCCACTCAAAGACCTAAAAATGGAAAGCCTGCCTAAAAGCTAATTTGGAAAAATAGACTCGACCTCAGCAAGATGAAGTTCTCTGTCATGTAGGTGCAAATATTGGCAGGGAGAGGATGGAGGCTCTTTTGATGCAATAGAGATTAATATCTCATTGGTAGCACTGTGGGCTAGTCTTACTGTTTATTTATAATAGTTTTTTGTCCTTCATCTGCTTATTAGTCTATGGTTGTTAACCTCAGGCTCTTGTTTTTGTAGCTGGGATTGTACTTCATTGCCATAGTATCCTGTTTAAACTGTGCACACTGATCATAAAATACAATTATACCCCCCCCAAATTATGAAACCACCCAAAACCCACTCACCACCCATAGTTAGTGAGTGTGCCCTTCCTGGTGGAGATTCAGGAAAATCTGAAACTGCCTGAACTTGGGGACAGTAGGGCTTGTTTTTAGTTCAAAGGCTCCATTTTTCACTGTTTCCTACTGAAAGGTTACTGTGTCTTTACAAAGCCTTGCCAGTGAAGTCAGACTCCTGATACTTCCACCACAACAAATTGAAAGTGGATACTTGCTCATTAATGCTACATCCTAATGCAGAAGGCTGACTTGCTTTGAAAGCCTTCCCAATACAGTAAGAATGCTTAATTTTCTCATTTTAGTATTGATTGAAAAGAAGCCTCACATACCCTGGTTTTTTTAAGGAACACAGACTTCCTCACTTCCTTGCTAAAAAGTGAAAAGCTTTTTGCTTAATAGGGCCCCCACAGTGAAAATAGTAGAACTAATTAGCACTAATGAGAAACAGATGTACTGGAGAACACTGAAACTTGAGGTTAAGAGAACGATTGGATTGATTTAGGCCTGACTAAAGGGAATCAAGGAAAAAAAACCCCATCACCAAAAAAAAACCTTCCAAAAAACCCAAGAAAGGGATGGATAAATTCTAAATAATAAAGAAAAACTTGTATAAAATGCTTTGAAAATTTCAGTTCATTTTACTCTCTGTATGTTTAAGAATTCTTTCATGCTATTTAGGAGCCAAACATTAGTGTTGTCATGGTGAAAGAGACACAGAAAATGAGAAATATTTTTATTATCCAAGTTGAAAATAACAGAGAAAGCAAAGTTTAAGCTGGGTAAAGTATGATATTTAAACTGATTTCCCTTCTTCCGCTGTGAGATCTTGATAATATCTGTCTTTGAGGTCCCATAGATGCAGTTCCCCTCTCCAGGGCAACAGATGCACACACACAAACACAGTGGCTTGGACAACATGTTTGGTGTATGAGGATGTTGGAAAATGTTCTTGGTCAAACTTCGTGACATGCAGCTGAAGAACTGTCAGTAATTGTTAAGATTCAGAGTGCTATTAATTGAAATACAATAGACTTGAGTTATTTCTGCCTTATATTGTGCCTAATTTAGTCCTGTCTTTCAGCCAGTTAATGTTGAATTTTGCAGTGCTTAACCTCTACAGCAGCACCAGAATTAACATCGTCCACATTTTGTGCACCCTGTGTAGCTCCATTACAAGTAAAGGGCCTTGCCATTTTCTGTGCTCTGTAGAGGCTCTCAGAAGTTCAGGGAACAGTCACACTTTCCTTGAAATGGATGGCAGATAATAGATAATTGCAATGATTTCATGTGGTGTGGGCTGACACTTAATTACTCTCGTGTCACGTCCCATTGTACCTCCTCGCTTCTTCCAGGTGGGCGGTATCCAACAGAGAGATGCTCATGGCACAGAACAGCTCGCTGGAATTTAAACTGCACAGATTGTATTTCATTAGTTTATTGATGGGTGGAACAGCAAATCAAAGAGAAGCACTTCAGTATGCGAAAAACTTCCAGCCCTTTGCCCTAAATCATCAGAAAGGTACAGTTTTGGTCACATTAAGGGGATTTAAAGCACTGGGGTATGGCACCTTGGGGTAAAACATGTATCGTGTTCCAAATATGTATTACTCCATTATTTTCAGTTTGCTAAAGGCTGCTTCTTTTTGGATTTATCATGTATAACCCAAATCCTTACAATTAGAATGATCTTCTTTCTTCTTTTTTAAGAGGGCTCAAAAATAATACCTGAATGATTGCACATTTGCTTAAATGTAAGGTTTTTGACTCTTTAAATAAAATGTAGATTGCATCTAGAATAGGTCTGCTGCCAGAGTAAAGTGCTAAAAATGCAGAGGAATGTTCTTGGAATAGTCATCTGCTATTTTCTGCTGCGTGGGGTAATACAAAGAGAAATTAAACTTTTGAAAAATGGATAGCATGTGAGTTAAATGAGCCATCTCAAGCTGAATCCAACAAAGCCTGTTTTTTTAGGGTACTGTGTGTGTCAGAAAGATTACAAAAAAAAGTAAACTTGCTAAAAGCAAATTCCCAGGCAGCACACCCTGGCAACTTCCCAGCCAAAAAAGTAGCAGGAGTGGAGCTCTCGTGGCTGTCATGGCTGTAATTGCTTGTGTGTATCTGCCTGTTTTCCACGTGAAAGCTCCAGCTGGAGACACAATCTCTTGTTTGTTGTACAAACTCTGCTGTTCCTGGTCCCTCCCAGATATCCAGGTTCTGATGGGCAGCCTGGTGTACCTGCGGCAAGGCATCGAGAACTCGCCCTACGTTCACCTCCTGGATGCCAACCAGTGGGCTGACATCTGTGACATCTTCACAAGGGACGCCTGTGCTCTCCTGGGCCTCTCAGTTGAATCCCCTCTCAGTGTTAGGTATGCTGCTTTTCTCTCTCTTTTGATATCAGGTACTTTGTGGTTTGGTTCCTGTTTCTTGTTGAGGATTAAAAATTACTTTTGACTAGCTTGCTTTAAATGCAGGGTATAGTTACAATTAACAAAGATTAAAATCCAGAGGTTCCTGTGTGCTGGGCTTTACCCTGCACCACTGCAGCTCAAGAGAAAGCATTCCTGGATGGAATTTGTCTTCCATAATTTAGACATATCTGCTAAAATGAGGATGGCAAGCAGCCACTTATTCCCACAACAAATGTGTGACAGCTGTCCCTGCTGTTCAACTGAAAAATAACCCTGAAAATGCAGCCGTGATTCCATCAGCATTTGATCATTTTGTTTGGTTTGTTTTTTTCCCCACACATTACTAGTCATCTTCTTAAAAGAATACTTAACAGTTATGTTGTGGTTTCAGCTGCTAAAATTTTCAAATTGTCTGCTGGGCCTTTTTTGCAAAGAAGAAAGAGTGACTTTTAAGATCAGTAGTAATCTGACAAAATGCAAATCTGTAGGAGGCTGTTGGAAATATGAAGAAAACACAACCTAATCTCCTTCTAGCTTCTTTGAAGATAAAACAGATTAGCTGCTATTTAGCCTTTGCATGTCAATTACCCCAATACACTCCCCTGATGGTCTCATTTTCATTTAAAATGTTAAACGGAAAATAAATTGCATGTATCTTTCTAGGCTGGATTTGGTACTTTGCAGAAGCTTCACTGCTTGTCTTTTTTTTTTGTTTGTTTTGGCTTTGTTTTTTTCTTTTTACTGTTTCCATTCACTATTGTTAGACTTCTGTGCTTGGTTCAGAGCTCTCACATTGTTAAGCCTTTTTGATTTTCCTGTTTGTATCTCAGTCACAAAATACAACAGAAACAACAAAGGGAGCACTTCAGACTAATTGTTTTTCTACAATAAACTTTCAAGTTTCAGTTTGAGTGTTTTATAGGTATTTAGAGCTTAATTTTTTTTTTTCATTTTCCTCTTGTTTCATGCAAATAACCAGCAGTCCTTTAGATTTTCATTGCTCATGCACTGATGCTGCAATGCAGTTTTCAGAGCAAACGGCCAAGAGATTTTCAGTGATGTGGAAAATCCCTGTCCCTGATGTTTGGAGTGGTGGGACATTTGCTCTGCTCTTGGTGTGGAATTGATTATGCTGACATGTATTTACTGTATAGGTGCTATTGAAGCTCTTGTCATAAACAAGACTGTTCTCAGCTGGTGTGACCTTGGAGTGCTGCAGATCCTTTAGGAATTAAACAAGCTTGAAGTGAAATCCCTGCTGTAAAATATTTTACTTTATTGAACATGAGTAGTGGGCACTTTGTTAATGCTGATTGGCTTCTCCAATATTTATCTAATCCTGTACAGACCTCATGGTCTGAGTTATTATGTGGAGACAGCAGAAAAACTCCTGTGTTATGGAGGTTGTAGTTCAGGGTCTTGAAGGACTACAGGAATTTGAATTTACTATTGACCTGAGTTTTTATGTTCTGAAAGGGCTCTTCAGAGATGTTTTCACACAAATACCATTTGTTAGACTTCTCAGAGGTTTAACACAAGTTGCACTCAGGGCTGAATTAACAGAAAAGCGAAGTGTAAGGGCTAAAATGGCCAGTTGGAGGTGAGAGGTATAATTTATTTTTATATATATTTTATATTTATATATATTTTTTAGGTTAGGCAAGAGATCCACAGGTTTCACGTAGAGGAAAGGCATGACTTATGCAGACCATAAAATTTGCACAAATACTTAAATAATCTGTCAAACAAACAGAGCAGGTTGATAGCAAGGTCAAATCCTGTTTCTGTTGCTGGTGATTTCCAGTATTGCCATTAGACTTAAATCCATCAACTCGTTTGTTAATTTGTGGAAAACTCTGTCATACTTTCTTTTGTAAAATACGGAAATATTTCCAAATAATGTGCTAAGTTCTCATAGTGGGTAAATCCCAGAGGAGGCTGAAGTGTTTGTTGGGACACAGACTTTGGGCAGTTTTGTACTGCTGTTCTTGTCACAGGCCCTGCTTTCCTCCCTTTCCTTACCTACCTTCTTTTCCTACATTTCTTCTCTTGGTTTAAGGTGAAGGTGGAAAGACACGTTTCTTGACATGGTAATTATATATAATTAAAGGATTATGGGGTGTGTGTGTGTGGGTTACATGGAAACTCTTAGGCTGCACATACTCCACCATAGCTGAGAGCAACCTCCTGTATAAACCAATGTCTTCCTCCTGTACAGCTCCAAATCAAAGTAGGTGGTAGAAGAAATCAATTCATTATGAATCTCAGAGGAGGGATTAACTGTTGTTTTCTGTCCAGAATGTAGTAGCTGAGGGCCCCAGCCTAAAATACATGGATAATGGTAACCTGCCCCAAAACTCTTGCTTGTCTGTACATCTAAGCTCCCTCCAGGTATAATAACAAGATGTAAATGAAAAAATACAAAAACCTTGTCTCCCAGTTAACCTTTAAAATAGAAAGGTGAAGTGTTGCTTTCCTAACATGCACCTCATATTAACATGTCCTTTTTCTGCAGTTTTTCAGCAGGTTGTGTAGCATTACCAGCTCTAATCAACATCAAGGCAGTAATTGAGCAAAGGCAGTGCACAGGGGTTTGGAACCAGAAGGATGAACTCCCGGTGAGTGGGGGCTGAGCTACCCTGGGGCAGATTTCTAATGGCAAATGCTGTTCTCAGGTTTCTTTTGTGCTGCATGTTACAGGATGTTTTACATGGCCAGCACCTCCAGCAGCTCTGGGGCTTGGGGCTCTCTGCTGCACAGGGCCTGGGGCTCACAGACAGCCCCAGACACTGACCCAGCCAGCCACACAGGCTGCCCCAGACACAGCACTGCCCCCAGCAGCTCCCACACAGGACTCACCTGAAACAAAAATACAGACACTTCCTTCTCAGTGGCTGGAAATGATTGCTATTCACCAGTGAAAGCACAAACTCCAGATTCACAGGCAAACACGTGCTCATGGATCCTCAGTTACAGCATGGCCCTTCTAGCCCCTTTGACACCCTTTTCCAGCTGTTCCTCCTTAGTCTTCTTCCCGTGCACTTTCTTCCTACAGTTTATGTAGTTCTGCTGACCCCCTCTCCTCAGAGACCCTCAGGTTTAGATTTGTGCCTGTTGCAAAGTCCAGATTTGGTTGCAGTTTCTTGATGACCTGTCAAGGTTGTTTCTTGTTATTAACTCCATTATTTTTGTCTGTCAGGTTTGTACCTCTCAGTTTTGTTTGTTGACCCCCACTTTCACTTGTTATCCCCTTTCACATTGGAAAGGTCTCTGATAAATGACCTTAAAGAAACTGGTGCTCTCACCTCCACTTACCCAGAGATGTTTCTGTATAACAAAATAAAATGGATCCCACAGAGACACATTCACTTCCCCTAGCTAGGCTTGAGCTCAGGGCTTGCTTTGCACTGGCTCTTTATCAGGCAGACAGGAGATGAAAGAATCAGTGCTGCATCTGGGGACACAGGAGTTGGGATCCAGTGCATTATGCTTTCAGTACATCTCATTTAGATCAGTTGAAATGAAGTTCAGTTGTTATGAAACCCCAGTTTCCCTTTATAGCTCTTGCCAAGTGTGTGCAGCTCTCCAGTGACCTGCTCCTGATTTGGAAAGGAGACTTACTTAGTGCAAACTGGGCATGAACTGAGTTAGCCTCTTCCACTGCAGCTGGAAGAGAATCATTTATAGAGTAAGAAGGAGTGCTGAGTTTTCTCCCAGCTGTGCTCTGTAATGCTGAGAGTGTAACCTCTGAGTGTGACAGATTCCTGCCTTGCTGTCCAGCCAGGAATGAATAGCTAGGGAGCATTTAGAAAAAGACTCCTGTCTGATGCAAATCAGTTAATAATACATGTGTGTCTCCTAGCATTTTCTAAACTGAAGGGTCTGTAGTCTCTTCTGCTGAGGCAGTTTGGGGATGGAAAACCTTATTTTCCTTGTGCAAAGACAGATTTAGTAGCATGAAAAGGTCACATTTTCAGGTTTTGTTGAAGGTTAAACCTTTGAACAGAGCACTGCTCAGAGCCAGGTGAGCTCTGGTGTGATTTTTGCAGTTCTCAGTTAATTACTGAAGTCACAGACCTGTTCTTCTCTGTTATATGTCCCTTTTTGAAATAATTTTGTACTCATGGCAAGAGTTGTGCTGCACGAGTATCTTCTGTGTTGGTACTGAAAATTAGTGATTGTGATATACTTCATTATTCACGTGGCAGGAAAGTGTTGGCAGAGCCTTTCAAGAAGCTGTAGAACGTGAATATAGTCAATCCAAGGGTCTTTCTCTTTTTTAATTTCTCCCTAAAATGAAATCTATAAACTGCTTTTTATTTCCTAGCCAGTGATTTCCATAAAGTCTTGATGGGTCACCAGCTCAGTTTTCCTGCCAGAGCATAGATCTGCAACAGAATTTGCACTTGTCCCTTGGCAGAATATGCTGTTTTGTTGTTACTCTGCATCCCCAACATAAATCATCATTTAAAGATCACAATTAAGTATTTTTGGCTGGGAAATTGTCAGGCATCCACACAATGGATTTTGTTGCTTTCACAGCTGAATTGTGAAATCTGTTAAGTAACTGCTGTGACCTAAAGGGATTTTATTTGGAAATGTAATTTCCCAAGATAATTTTTTATGTTAATTTCTTTCACAGATTGAAGTGGACCTGGGTAAAAAGTGCTGGTATCATTCAATATTTGCCTGTCCCATTCTTCGTCAGCAAACAACAGATAATAATCCACCTATGAAATTAGTCTGTGGTCATATTATATCCAGAGATGCTTTGAATAAAATGTTTAATGGCAGCAAGTAAGTATCATTCTTTTATTTCAAACAAAATTCAGACAAGGACACATCTTAAGATTAGAATACTGTGTTTTGGGAAAACTGAGTCCATGGTTATGTGATTGGTGGAAGCTTGTTAATCTTGGAGAATGGCTTGAAAGCTGCATAAGCTGGGTTGATGCACTGGAGAAAAGCATAATAAACCCTCTGATGTTGTTGAAAGTGAGCTTGCGTGAAGGAATGCAGGGAGCAGAGTAATTTTTCACGTTGTTGCCACCATTGTGTTGTCTTAAATTCAAACTGGAAGGCTTTACACACACAATTTTTCCTTGGGAGCAAGGGTAGTAATGCATGAAAAATCTTTTGAAAAATAAAATTAAACCTCTGGGGGAAATATGGCTTAGTAATTGAGCAAAGAGGGGAATGATAACTGTGGAAATACTCCTCCTTAGATACACATGGGGTGCTTCAGGCTTTTGAAGGGCAGAAAATGGGAGAGAGAAATATCTACAGATTTTCTTGAGGAAGAACAGTGGTTATTTGGATTGAATATATACAGCTTCTGTGAAGGCTGTCAGCTTAATTTAGAGCTCTTTTTAAGTCATTCTGGGAAATCCAGTGTGAAAATAAGTGAGGCTATGAATGAAAATGTCAAGTGATGTTTGCATTCTGTGCCCTGTTAGAAAAACCTTAAGGGATGCCTTTGTGGGTGACTTTGGGTGACTTTAGCCATTTTAAGCTGTAAACTTGCTGCTACATCATTCCTGTCCCTGATCATTCCTTCCTGGTGCTCTCATTGATCAGTTTTACTGACAGCACAGCTCTGACAATATTAACTCTGGAGGGGTGGGTGGAGGGAGAAGGTAAAATGCCCAAATGTAGGAGATGGGGGGCAAAATGGATCAATGCTTCAAAATAGAATCAATTTCTTGAAAAAGAAGAAATATTGTAAATGGGTGGGAATATTGTAAGTTGTGGGTGAAAGGTGGGAGACTGTAACTAGAAGGAAAAGCATGGTAAGTTCTCTCTCAGCTAAAGATGATTATTCATGGAGCCAAGTAAAGTGTTGTGGCTTAAGAGTGCATTTGTTTCCTGCTGCAGGGGGAGAGCTCATTGCCTTTAATGCTCTGTTGTCACACATTGCCCTAATTCTAACACATTGTCTTTGTCCCCAGATTAAAATGCCCCTATTGTCCAATGGAACAGAGCCCTGGAGATGCCAAACAGATATTTTTCTGAAGAAAAGTTACATTATGCAGTTTGTAAGTGACACTCTGGATTTCAGGTGCATTTCAGGAGAAGTAAAACACTCTTGTTCCCTTTTATGCAGCAGACTGAGGACTCCTATGTTTGTATAAGCTAATGCTACAGAAACTTTGCCAACATTTAGTATATACATACCAAGTGGAAATGCTACAGAAATATTATTACCATAGGGCTCTACTATACTCTTGGTCTCCATACCTGATCAAGTTACTACACCAGCAGTTGTCATTCAATGCAGGTTTTTGTACTTAATTATATGGTGACTTTTTACTTTTTAAAAGCAGAAACTGATCCACCCCCATTTGTTTAATATTCTTCCTGCTATTATTCTATCATTTTATTGATAACTGTCATCTTAGAGAATGTTTGTGGACAAAGTTTTATTTCCTGTAATGTGTACATAATTAAAGGTAAATACTTCAGAAAAAAAGTTTGATAAATCGAATAGTCGTTATAAAACTAATTTGTATTTTTTTCGCTGAAAATGCTGTGATATATTCTGAGTTTTTCTTTCAAACATTTTTTCAACTTTTACATAGAATACAAAGTAAATGTGCATATATATAAAGTATATAAAATATATAGCCCCAAGGGGCTACCTGTTGAAATCCATCACTAATTTATAAGGGTGATGTGTGGCTAAACTACTACTGGGGCAGAGAGGGAATAGGAAATCCTGTTCCTCTGGTTTCACGATGGAGAAGCGTTTGTGTAAGAGAACATTCAATAAATTCTGAAGTGGAAATGCTTTTAGTTGATGCCATTTGCTCTCTGGCCTTTGTAGTCATGTTCTTTGAACTTTGTATTCAGGATTAGGCTATAAATGTCATGTTGCTGTATAGTTTAATAGTCATTATAGTGTGCTATTTATAAACAGTTATCAAAACCAAATAAATTGTAGAAGTATTCATTGTTAAATGGGGGGAAAAGCATGTTCTGATGCAATCTACTGATCACGACTCTGCACTTGGCAGAACTGGGCCCTACATCATATATTAGGAGTTAGCAAGTTTTCTGTAGCTTGAGAACACTTTGCTTCTAGCCTTGTTTTTGTAGTATAGAATATTACTGCCATTGCCACTTTCTCTGCTAAATTTGTCATATTGTTGACTGGGTAAATTTGTACTCATAAAGGAGACGTAGATCACGGCAGTTAAATCTTTTTTAGTGTGCATATATTTGTATTTATTGCACTGTCCTATAGTAGGGCAAGCAGCCATAAGGCATGCAAAGCTACATGTAAAATTATATTTCTGTATTGTGTAGTTAAAAAAACAGCAACCAACCAACCCCAAGCTTCGTTGAACACTGACACACTGGTTGAATGCACTAGCACAATGCACTACAGAGAAGACCGTCTTTGGGAAATCTACACCTTTTGAATTTGTCTGTCACCTGACTGGAGAGACTGAGTCGGACTCCTGTGGGATCAGTGACAATGGACACACCTACAGAGACATTATAAAGTGAGGAGCGAGTCAAGGCACACAAATTTTAAACTTCAGATGTGTTTGATACATGTGAAAAAATACAGGTGTGTGATTTTCTGCAAAACTTACATTGTATTCACACTGAGTTCCAAACAGCCGCGTTACCAAGTGGTAAAATCAACAATAAACGGGTGAGGATATTATTTTCCATGTAGGTTTCCTAGTCTTGCTGAAATTGCTTTTAATATTTTCTTTTGACTGGAATTGCTTAATGCTTTGGATCCATATGAAATGGCATATGAAGTAATTAAAAACCCAACAAATCCAACAATAACAAACCCCCACACAACCAGCCTGAGGTATGAGTGCTGAATCTTTCTGTTACACTGATGGTATTTTAGCACTGGTGTGAACACCAGTAAATGTTGATAGCTTAGAGCCAAGGATGGAACAGTTATTAAATGGAAATAGGGTACAGATTCACCTTGGTTATTAAATATCACCTTAACTATTGCGTGTTATGGATCCGTAGCTAATTCAAAAACTGTTTTCACCAGATCATTGCCATTCTTTCCCTGACTTAAAAATGCTTGCCTGCAGTTGTGCTGCTCCACCAACAGATGATGCTCACGGTTCAGTGCTGAGAATGTGCGTGCTCACCCTAGCAGGAGGCTGTGCTGGGCATTTGGGAAGCAGTTCTGCAGTTTGGTTGGCACAAATAATCCACTTTGCCCTGTGAAGTCATGTGGGTTCTCTCCTGCTGTGCTTCTGGTAACTGGAGAGCAGGCTTGCAGGGGAAAAGTGAATAAAACTTTGTGGTTTCCATACTTAAAAGTTGGCATCTGGTAGGTGTGCATTGTCCCTAGTGGGATGGGAATATCCACAGTAAAAAAAGTGTTTGATTTTGAAGGTACAGTGGTACCTGTGATGTGTCTCCATTTCACTTGTGGACCAGATTGTGAAGCTTTGGACTAGTCCCTGAAGTAGCCCTGTGTGTCCCAGGTGCCTTTCAGTGCTGCAGGATGGGAGTGAAGACACTCAGAGTGTTTGGATCTGTATCCAGATCAGCCTGGCACCCCTTGGGCTGTGCTGGGCTGGCAGCTGGTGCTCCTCCCCTTTGCAAGCTGTCAGAGCAGCAGCCCTGAGCGAGTGCACCCATTAGTGTGTGGATGGGCATCAAGTCAAGAATTTTTTGACCATGCTTATATAAAGTTTAGCTTATGGGTGCTTTGAAAGTAATGGATGTTTATGAACTTGATTTTTATAGCAGCAGCTTGTTTGTAGTGTCAGTTCAGTGTCTGTTAATAGACTTGGATTTTAATTTTTGCAAATGCCTTAAATAGGAAATGTATTGTGATGTGTTCTTGTGGTGTTTCAGGCCTGACTTGTGTTATAAAGAATTATCAAAACTTCAAAAGAGTAGGAAAGGAAAGTGGCACATAGCCTTTTTCAACTTCACAGGTATTGTTCATTTTTGGTTGTCATTTACACAAAGTTCATGTTCTCACCTCCTGTTAGTACTCTGGATGTTCGTCTGCTCTCTGAAGTATTTTTTAATTAAGTCTTTTCCTGCTGTGACCTCAGCACTGCACGTTGCAACTAGGCATGGATGAACTAACAATCTTCCCTCCTAAAAGCAGTGTTCCTCTATGGAAACACTGATTTCAGTCTCCTCCTGTGGGGAAGCTGAAGTGGAAGCTGTGTGTTCCCAGTAATGAGTCAGAGCTTCTGATCTCTCTTAGCTTTGACCTGACTCCATCCTGTTGCTTTGAATCTTTGTTCTTGACACTTTACAGGATGGCTACTGCTAAAATTCAAGGTTGAAGTTACCTATCACTCAGAGCCAGCTTGCCAAGGTAAAGGCAGTAAGTTTGGGTTAGATTTTCCTTGCAAGGTTTGTTTGCCTGCTGCAAGGTACAGTTTTTCTTTCTGTGCTTATCACTTCAGAGGTTGATGTGTCTCTTGGGCAGGGAGGGATAATGTGGTTCTTAATCCATCCCAACCCTTGCTCCTTTCCTTTTGTGAGTAAGAGACTGAAGTGTAGGGGAAAATACTTTTGAAATGAAGTCTAAAAAAAAGAGTCTGGCAGCAATGATTTGCAGTGAGTAAAGCTGTAATGTGGTGTTACATCACTACTCTGAATTTAATTCAAGCCTTAATATGTAAAAAGGAGGAGTGGTTTACAAAAATGTACATAGATGAGAGTGACTTAATCTCTCTTCATGACTTCAAGTTTGCATTAAGTTAGTAGTCCTGTAGAGGAATACAGGACTGGAACTATTTACAGCCTCCTGTAAGCTCTTACTGAGTCCTGCTGGGTCTGTTTGCAGGAACAGGGGTTTCAGATCATACTAACCTGTACTAATTTTTATAGGACAGCTATATCTGTGTATTCAAATGCAAAAGCCCTGAAGTGTTGTCCAGTTCCTGTTCCACCTCAGAACTTTTCACTTTCTGGAGGGTGTTTTAAAACAGCAGTGCTGACTGGAACAAAGTCTGGTGGGTGCTGTCACCTGGGCTGCAGTGAGCAAACCTTCCCTGAGTTTGACCTTTGAAAGGAGATCCCCTTTTCTCCTGCATTTCCTCTGCCTGGTGTTTATTTTCTGACCTGGTCACACTGCTGTTGGTTTCTTTCTTCTTACTAAGTGTCAGGTTATGGCTAGGACTTTTCCTTTGGCTGGAGAAAAAGGGATGGGGAAAGTGCAAATAATGTTTCTGTTCAAGTCTTGAGCATCATCCATGAGACATTTGCCTGTGGGGAGAGGAAATAAATACATGAATGTAGCTATTTTGGATGACCATTCTTTCCCTTCAGAACTGTCAGCAAATCCACTATTTTCCAAGGTTTCTAAGTTATGTGGGAGGTTTCCAGGAATGTGGAACACAAACAGATGTGGTTGATCTCCCATGACAAAAATCTACACGTATTCAATTTATTCAGCACAGCTCAGGATGGGAATCTGATGATGGATAGATTGTGCTGACCCTGCATGTTTTGATGTCAGATGAATCAGGAGGAAGAAACCTACTTACAGGAAGGTTGTGTTTCACTGCCTATTTATTGTTCCAGAGATTTCTGTACTTTTTCCCTGCCTTAATTTGCTTTTCTGTGTTGAATGCTGCAGAAGCAGGAGCAAGGGCATGGTTTTGGGGGTGGCTTCCAAGCACTTGCACAAAATGCACCACAAAATTAGTCTGAGGAGTCTGGGAGGAGCTTAGGTTACTTCCCTGTGACAGGTTATCTGTAAATACTTGCACAGACAAAGCTTTTGGACTTCAACTGACCAGTCCAGTTACTGGCTCTGGTGGGGTAATCTTGGCTGTATTATGTATCTGGAATTTATTTATCAGAATCCTTTCTCACTCAGAAAAGTTCACTGAATAAGTGAAGCTCTGTATGCTGTAAAAGCAGGGGTCTGTCAACAAATTCTGGATGCTCTGTGTTTTGGGGGCCTCTGATGCCTTCCTCATCTTCGCAGGCTTTTTCAACAACCTTTTTGTACTCTTTTTTTCCTTTATTAGTTTTATGCTTAAATTGTGTAACAGCTCTTGCTCTCCCCACCATGAAGTGTTAACTCCTTGCTTGTTTGTCTTTAGCCCATCAGATCCTGAGTTATGAGCTACTCCCTTATTAGTTTGGAACAAGTGTGCAATTAGGTAGCCTTGACCTCTGAACAAATGGATTCCTTCTGCTCCTCTTTGAATGTCATTCTCCATGCCAGACTCCAGTTTGCCCTGTGACAGCTTCCAGCCTGCACCCTGCTCAGCCAGCTCACTGGAACTGGAGCCTCTTCCATGTGCTGGATCTGTCAGATCTGTAGGGCCTGTCCAGCAGCAGCTCCCTGCATGCACAAACAAACACCCTTGAACTGCACCTCTGCACTCCAGCTCAGCCTGTCCTCCTCTTTGTATTAGTGCAAGCAGCAGTCCAGGCTGCTTGCCCAGACACTGCCACTCAACCACAAACCCAGCCAGTTTGCCCTGAACTTGCATGATTTGCTAGAGGTGTGTGCATGCAGGGCTGGAATTGCTCTTGGAACTTTCCTTTCTCACTGCTGCACTGATATTTGCAATTGCTTCTTAGCGTTCTAGTGCAAAAGATGTTTTGGTTTTGCCTTCTACTGATACCTTTTTAGTAGGGATGCAAAGTCTTCTAAAGAAAATCCAGATTGTAAGTGGATTATAGTGAATATTGTTCCTCAGCTCTACCTGTTGGTGGAAAACTTTACAGGCTCTTTTAAATGCAGGCTGCAGTGCTGGGTGCAGCTGAGCTGGAACTGATCAAGGGACTGTGTGGAAGGAAGAGCTGGCAAAGGAAAGTCAGTGTTGCTTTGGAGAGCTGTGCTGGGTCACTGCCTCTGCTGGAGGCTTCTGTGGTAAAGTCGGTCATTTTTGGGGGATTCAGTGAGAATTTGGGGCAGTGACTACAAAAGGGTTTGTTTTGGTGCTCACCCCAAGCTGTTCTGCTCCTCTCAGCTGCAGAGAGGATTGTGCTGCTTTTGCAGCCAAGGTGGAATCAGAGCAGTTCAGTGCAGTGTATTGGGTGTATTTGTAAAACATACTAAAATTTAAGGGTCTCAGTGATAGAAAATCTTGTGTAAGAGACAGAAGGACAAGTTTTACCCCCTGGGTATCTTGGGATGGAGAACAGTCCACAAACATGTAGGACCTCACTGAAAATCCACAGGTGGAGAGCTGGATTTGCTTTTCAACTCCCTTTCCTTACAGGCTTATGCTAACTCATGATATCTGTTACAGTGCTACTGGAGGTCAAAAATGGGAAGATTTCACTGTGCAGTGGATTTGGAGCTGTGTTCAGGGGGTAATTACCACTGTCAGCATTGTAATTCTTTATTAGAAGTTGATTTCCTGTGCAAATGCAAGACTGCAGAAAAAGCACCAACAAGCAAACCTGACGAAATGACAAAAAACCCAAACCCAAAGATTTCCTACTCCAGTTCTTCACTGCATCAATCTTGCCTGGATCAATAGTGCTTCAAGACTGGGGTCTTGGTGCAGCACTGCATGGTGGAGCATCACTATTAGTAATGTCAGGTATTAATGCCCAAATATATATTTTTTATTGCTTGGGGTTTTATTTTTCTCTGTTTATCCTATGTTAGCATTCTGTGCAGTAGCAAGGACATTGTTGTACATGTGTTTGTCTTACTGAAATGCTTTTTTGAATTTAAATACTCATGTCCTGTTTCTCCCTGCAGGACTGTCCTCTGTAGGCTCCCAAGCAGTAGAACAGGCAGGAAATAATTAATCTCTGGGTCAGGATGTAGCAATTTAATTTGTAAGACTAACAAAGTTTACAGGGATTGCATTACAGAAGAATGCTTTTGCTCAGTTTTCTGAACAGCTTTCTGTTCAATGTTCATACATTTAATTTTGGTGTGTGTCATATGTCACATTCAATAACATTGAATAGAGAAAATATTTTCAAGGCAATGCTTCCCATGCAAAACACATGGCCTTTTGTTGGGAAAGAACCCCTGATGCTGCAATCAGATCATTGCACCTCCTTTGTACAAAATCATTGGAAAGACTTGGAGTGGGAGGGGACAGGCACTCAGGAAGTGTCAGGATGATTTGTTGGAAGATGTCCAGGCAGTGACTGAAACAGGGATCCTTCTCCTGCACCGTGTCCTGGTTTTCCCATGCCTCCCAAAGCAGCCAGCACATTCTCAGGGGCAGGGCTGTGGTTTCAGGCCAGGGGTGCACCTAGAGGGGGCGAGATGCAACCTTAAGTTGACGCAGCACGATGGTGGTGGCCAGGAGCTGGAGGAGCAGGAGACAGAGGCCTGCCAAGGGGAGCCAGAGGAAGACAAGACAGAAGGAATCCAGGTCTTTCTGCACTCTGCTGTCTGCAGGAATAGAGAAGAGGGAAGGTCCACGGGTGCTCACTGCAGGTGTTACAGCCAGGTCTGCTGGAGCCAAGGGGGCTGCCCAGGGCCCTGCTTGGTCTTTTCCCTCCCCCAGTTCCTGGTGTCCCCAGGCATGGGATATACTCATGATTTTTACATCTTATTTAGCCTTTCCTATGGGGGATGAAATGATGGAATTTAATCCTTCCAACTCTGCTAAAGCTGTATGGATTTTCACTCTCCCCCCATCCCAAAATATCTGTAGGGTCCCTCTTGGTATCAGTGGACAAGGGTCTCCTCCCCTCTCCCTCCCTGCATCCAGGCTACCTGGATCTGGTGTCTTCAGGTTGGAGTCCATTTCAGTGGTGTCACACTGGATGGTGGGCCCTGGTGTGCTGGGTGCCACTATGGTGGTGGCTATAAGTGAAAAGGATGAATTGAGCATGTAGGGAAATACAATGAAAGACATCTCTCCTGCCTTTCTGCTCTCCTGCCAGGGCACAGCTGATCCTGGGGACAGCAAAGGCCTCAGCTCTAGGGGAGCTTCATAGACCCCATTTTGGATGGGGACTCCCCAAGGAGGGTTTCCCAAGAGCCAAGAGTGAGCTGCAGCCTGCTTGTTCCTCACTTTCTGACACCATCCTCACAAAGCCTGAGCCCCCTGAGCTTGGGGGTATTTTGGGAGCTGTGTGTGCTGAGGAAGGAGGGGGAGGTGGTGGTGGACTTTGCTTGAATCCTCTCCCTTCAGAGCTATGGGTGGGGCTGGGGAAGTGGGGATGGGAGATGATGCCCAAGCATGTTTGCCTTTGGGCAGGAGCAGTGCCAGGAGGAGAGGTGGGAAGCAGGGAGGCTGTGGCAGGAGGAGCAGTGGGTTGGTTGCAGGATGCCTTGGTCAAGCAAGCAGGGAAATGGGGTTTGTGGGAGGGATGGCTGGTTCCAAAGGGCACAAGGGCAGGAGGTGCTGGGCATTTTGGCAGGGCTGGGTGAAGGTGTTGCTGACCTGGAAGGAAGGCACGCAGGCCAGGGCTGAAATGCAGCATTTGGATGAAATTCATCACACAGAAATAGCTCCCCTCATCCTGTGGTGTGAAAGATTTCACTGCCAACCGATAGATTGTGTTGTCTTTGCTCGCCTCAAAGCGTCTTGATGTTCTCTGACTCCTCTCAAATGTGGTCCGGGACAAGGCATTGATGAAGACAATGAAGTGAAGGGTCCCACTCCTGTCCTGGCGGATCCAGGATGCCCCATGGCTCTTGTCAGTGTGACACTCCAGCTCCAGCTTCTGTCCCACCTGGAGCTGGGTGATGTCCCTGGGAGACCTGAGCTTTATCTGCAGTGACTGGCCATAAATCCCAGGGCAGCCTGCAGGAGAGAAATCCTTGCTGGAACCACTTGGGTGGAGTCAAAGGGTTCTCTGAGGAAACCTCCCTCCCTCCCTTTCTATGGGGTGGTAGTACAAATGGAAAGGGAAGTCCTCACTGCCTGGATGACATGAAGGTTTTGTTGGAGTCCTTGCTGGGATGGTGCATGGAGGGTGATCAGCAATCAGCCAGCTGAGCTTGAAAGATGGGTGCTGCCCTTCCAGCACCTTCTCAGGGACGTTACACCTTCCCAGTTCTCTGAAGTAATAAGCTGTATAAGCTCCCTGTGAACACTAACTTTTAAACTCCCTTTTCCCCACCCTTCTTCCTCCCCTCTGGAACCAGTCATTGGATCCATCTCCCTTCCCAGCTCAGGTGCTTCTGCAGCCACCCCTCCAGCCGCCCTTTGCTGGCTGAGGTGGTTCTGCCTCTCCCCCCACAATTACTGAGCACACCTCAAGGTCAGCAGTTTTGGTCTGATTTTTTCCTTCCCTTTAACTAGTTAGTCCTATGTCTTGGATTCAGTGGAAGGGTTTTCCTTGCCCCTCCCAGTGAAGGGGCTACGCAGCCCCGTGTCCATACTCACAGAATCCCAGAGTGAGCAGCAGGAGCAGGGCAGGAGCCGTGTCCATCTTCTCCTGGCGTGTCTGTGCTCGGGGCTGGTGCAGGGCAGCTGAGATGGTTTTTCTCACTTGGCTTGGGAGGCTTTGTCACTCTTTTGGGAGGATGTGATGTCATCAGGACCCCAACACCAGGATGAATTCAGTTCCAGCTCAGAATCTGGGTCCCTTTATCCCTCATCATTTCTTAGAAGATTTTTTTCTGAATACTTTGCTAGAGATCCAGAGTGATGCTGCTCATGGCTGAGGTGGGGTCAGCCACCACAGCCTGCTGTTCCCTTCCCACAGCTTCTGTGCAGGAGACAGAACAGCCCCATGCTTTGGTGAAGACCCTAGAACGCTTTTCTTGGGGATCCTGCTTCCTCTTGAGCACATTCATGCAGTCCCGTGTGCATGGCAGAGCCCACAGTGACACAGGTGTTCCTGGTGTAGATCCATGTGTGTTGTCTGTCTCCAAGCACAGATTTCTGGCACACAGATGGGTACTGCTCTATTGTTGTCATTGCACGTTGTTCAGTTCTTCTTTGCTATTGCTCAGCAGAAGTCTTTTCATGAAAGGTAGTTGGTTTAGGAACTGGAACCTGTTGAGACTGCCCCTCGCACTAGGGAGTGTTTTTCCTTTTCTTTGTTTTTAAAACTCGTGGTTCTCTTCTTTAACCACAGGGTCTTATGCTCTTCAAAACCCTTTTATGGTTCACCAGAGAGGGCTCTTGCTGCTGCCACCAGGTGACCACTTGCAATGGGGATGGGTGGTGCTTCCTGGCCCTTTGCATGCATAGAAAGAATCATTTCAGCAGAGTGCAAGGGGCTGGGCTGGTGTTTGATTGAGTTCTTTCTTCTGGACTTTCCTGTTAATTGCTTTTCTGTGTGAGTTTGGGTTTTTTTTTTAATTACACCTCTGCAAAGAAGCTCTGTTTTTCCTTGTCTGTCAGAAGCCAGGTGCTGCTGAGTTTGATGCAGCTGCTGTTGGGGCTGCTGCTCAGAGCATGAGATGACCCAGCCATCTTCTCCTGGAGTGTCTGTCCTTGGGGACAGTGCAGCACAGCTGAGATGATCTCTGTCACTTGGCTTGGGAGGCTGTGCCACTCTTTGGGGGGATGTGATGTCATCAGAACCCTCTTGGGTAAAGGGACAATGCTTGGCCTCTGTGACAAAACGTTGAGGAAAAAAAGGTTTTCTGAAGAAATTAGTTTATAGTCCAGAATTTGTGATGTGCTTCTTCTTTGTTTTATCTGCTTGTGGTTCTTTTCTCTCACCATGGCTTCCTTCCGTCCTGCCCCAAGCCCACTGTGTGCTCAAGTGGCTCTTGCTGCTGCCTCTGGGTCACCACTGGTACTGGCTGATATTTCCTGGAGCTTTGCACACACAGGCTTTCCTGTTGATTGTCTTTCACTATAGGTTTTTTTGTTTAATTTCTTCCCTTTTTTACTAACCCTTTGTCAAGAAGCCTCTTGATTCCTGGCTCTGTCAGAACACAGGTTCTGCTGTTTGTGCTGCTACCGACAGCTGAGTTATGGAAAGTGGTTTAGGAACTGTGTTTATATCACTGGGCATCAAAATGTGTTGGTGTGGGGAAAGCTGCTGCTGGGGTGTGTGAGGGTCACTGGTGCTGTGTGAGCTGTGCCCTGCAGAGTGTGGGATGCAGGATCAGTGTGCAGATGTGTTGAGGGAGGCAGGAGCCATCCCAGAGCCTCCCGTGTTTGGCACTGGGCTTAGAAGTGATCAGGTGTGTTCTGAAATAACAAACAACCCCTCTGAAACAAATAAAAATTCCCAGAGCAAACAGATCCTGCTTGTATTTCTTCATCTGTTGCAAGAGGATGTGGGTGTGGGGTCAGTACCAGAGCAGGAGCTCAGTGCCCTTCTGCCTGGGCTGCAGGAACGCGGTGTGATGTGTAATGTGAAAAAGTGGATATGAGAAAATGAGCAAAGACCTAGAGCTTTTTGGCAGAAACACTTTGAGTTATAGCTTTTTAAGTGAAAATTTGTAGCTCACACTAATTCAATAAGAAATTAAGTTGATCTCACAGCCTCAATGTTGGGGCTTTTCTGCTGTTTTTATCTTCATAGTGTGTGTAGTTCTGTGGAGTTGCCATTCAGTATTTGCTTGCTATTGTTTAGATACGCTTATCTAGTCCTGAATTTTTTCTTTTTATTTTTTTTAAAATTCTTACAAACATGTCAGTTTGGAAGAACTTTGTTTTTCTTTTATTTTCTCTCCTTCCCATCTTGTTTACAGAGCAGGAGACTATCAAAGGGCTTCTTCCACTCTTTTTTTTTGCCAGGTTTTTATCAGCCCTGTGACAAGATTCCAGAGTACCCGCAGACTCTTTATCTCAGGCACCTTCTCGGCAGTTTCTGGGATGTGGGAGTGTCACTGGGCCCATCAGCAAATCCCTGGGAAGATACCTTTAGATGATATTAGGCTGCAGTAAGCTGGAAGCTGAAGTCTGCACCCTAATGCTCAGGATTATGTATTAATCACAGGCTTTTCCCTTACCCAAGACTTTTTCAACCCCTTGTTTATTATCTTCCTGAAGGATTTTAGCTTTTTTGAGACTAGGAACCAAAGAAAAAAAGAAATAATTATCATGAATCTGATTAGGATAATTTTATTTTATATCTCAGTTCTTAAATTGCAAGTATACTAAGGAAATATTTACATGAAATACAGATCTGAAAAAACAGAACTTACAGTAGTCCATAACATGTCCCCAGAATATCAACATGTTAAACATCCCGCTTAACAAAACCAATTTTTTTTAATTACTCAGGCATTTCCCTCAGAAAAAAAGCAAATCCCACTTTCTTAGGCCAAACTCCTGCAGAAATAGGTAGATCAGGGGTAGCAGCAGAACGAGGATAGTGTGAGTGGAGCAGTGAACCTTAGCCCCCAGGACTGTAAAAACCTCAAAAGTAAGACAATTAATCCATATTCAGCTTCTCAATGCAGTCTTGTATTCCATTACAAGAAACAATAAAAGCCCTAGGAGAGAGGCACCACAAGAACATGTGTTGAGTGAGGATAATTATTTCTAAGGCTTTGTGTAGCAAATTCCACCTCTGGCTGCATTTTGGGAGGAAATCACTCAGAGCCTTGAGCAAAGGTCCAGCTCATGTCCTCATTTCTCACCAGCATCTCACTGAGGTGTGTCAGCATCAGCACTGGCCTGGCTCTAGTGCCTGAGCCCTGTCCCTGGGAGCAGAGGTGGCCTTTGAGAGGAGCTCAGGGTTTGGAAGGAGCTGTGCTTTACCCTGCAGCTCCCAGGGAACTGCTGCTCCCTGTCCGTGTGTCTGTGCTCCCTCTCGTCTCCTCAAACCCGTCAGGGCAGAGTGGCTGAGGTGCACTGGCCTTGTGGATAATGCAGGAGATGGATTTCTGTGCTGACAGCTCCCAGGAGAAGATCCAGAAGCCAGGAGGAGCAGATGCTGATCCGTGTTAGTTTGGTGTCCTGGGTTTCGTGGGGGGCTTCCTGTTTGCAGGTCTGCAGGGAGAAGAGGGTTTGGTTTACTCACATGGGAGAGGAGCAAGAAGGCAATTAAGGCTCTTTGAGCCTTGGGCTGCAGCCAGGGACCTCCAAGAGGAGGCTGCAAATTGTTCCTAAATCCTCTTTGTGCAAGTGAAAGTTCTACCTCCATTTCAAGCAGTGAGAGATAACAGAAGGATATTCTCAAGATACACAATTCTTATATTAATTTAAAAATAAAGTGGGTTTTTTTTGGTTTTTTTTTTTTTTTTTTTACTTCTGCACACTCCCATCCTCTCGTTTAGCCTTTCTCTACATTCAGAAAAGAATGAAGAAGGAAGACCTAAGGGTTTGTGGGTTTTTTTTTGAGTTAAACAGGGTGTTATAATTTCAGAGATATTTTTTTCTTGTTGGAACATGTTGCCTGCAGAGACATTTGAAAGGAGGCTTTCCAAATAGCCAATGTGCACCTAACATTATAGAAATGACTGCTCTCCATCAACTGAGAGTTTTATGCTGATCTAATGAGTTGGGGATTTGGCACCCCTTTTCAGGGAAGATTAATTGGTGGTGGAAAATGAATCCTCCTGCTGCCAGCAAGGATGGCAGGCCAGATCCTGGGGTGCTTTGTAAGGGAGTGAATTGCACTGTTAACTTCCACAGAGCTTCCTTTCACTGAGCAGGAGCTGCTCAGAGCAGCAGGAATTTCCTCTCTAAATCAAAACTGAAATATGGTACAATAGCTAAAACCAGAGCTCTGTCAAGTTTAGGGCTGCTGAATGAGAGCCATCCTTGAGGAGATGATTTCCCGAGTCTCCACTGCATCAGGGCAAAGTGGGAGAGCTCTGCAGGGTGTTTTTCTCCCCACAGAGACAGAACATCCTTGCACAGAGCTGGCAACAGGGTTGAGATACGGGAAAAATGCAAACATTCTCCTAAACAAGGCTGCATGAAGTTCCTTATCATTTCTCCCCTGGAAAGGCAGACGAGGATCAGGAAAGCACTGGGTGTGCTTTCCTGTGAATATCCCCTAAATATCCCCTGTGAAAGTGACAGTCTGTTCCCTTTTACAGACAGTTTAAAAAAATACAGCCTGCCTTCAAAAGAAAAATAAAATTGTAGGGATCCATTTCCTACTAATGTTGGGGAGGGACTGTATGAATTTGGAGAACAAAATGGTAATTACGTCTTATACTAAAAACCCATGGATGTATAACAAGGAACAGGAATTTATCTGATTTAGAAGATGCTTTGATTAGCAAAGAATGAGGCTCCAGAGGTGTGAACATGCTGTTCCAAAGTTTCTTGGCAACCCAGCTGTTCCAAGCACTAGCCCAGCCCTGGCTGCCCTTGGGCAGTAGTGGGGATTTCTTGGTGTCTTTCTTGCCACAAGCCCCAGGGTGCACAAAACTTGCAGAGGTGGTTCCCTTCAGAGCAGGAGGAGTGAGCAAACCAGCTGCAGGGAGATCCATTTGCAGAAGCAAAATGTGTGTGGGCAAAAAGCATTTCCTCTCCCAAACCAGGAAATTCCAGTTCTCATTCTGATCGTGTTTTCCTGGTCACCCAGGGAGAGTTGGGGAGGGAAAGCATAAAGAAAAGGTTCCTGTATGCCCTAGAAACTGGGTTAGCCCTCAATCTATTCCTGTCTGCACTGGTGTTTCTCAGGAGAGCCCTGTGAGGTTCCAGCAGCCTCTCTGCTGCTGTTCCTGCTCCTCAGTGCCTGCTGGGGAAACAGAGGTCACTGGTGTTTCTCAGGAGAGCCCTGTGAGGTTCCAGCAGCTTCTCTGCTGCTGTTCCTCAGTGCCTGCTGGGGAAACAGAGGCAGGAAGCCTGGTGCTGCTGGCCCTGCATGGTGCAGAGGGGAATTTGGGGCGCAGGAACTTACATGTAAACCATGGGGACAACTAAACTGGCAGTAAAGAAATCAAATTAATGGTTTGGGGAGGGAAGGGATGAAATATGGTCACTCCCAGGCTCATGTTGGGAATGGTGCATTGGAAGCACAGAAATGTGGTTGGTTATGAGCACTGGGTGATGCACAAAGTTTTTGGGCTGCCACAAACACCTCCTGTCCTCCTGTTTTGTGTCTCCTGCTGGGTCAGAGCTCAATGATTTGAATGGCTTAATAGCTGTAAAACCAAACAAAAAGCCCAAACAGATAAAAAACCCCCAGACAAAACCAAAAACAGAGAACAGGAGAACCTTCTGTTCCATTTTTGGCCTTAAGTCATTGCTCAGGCTCCTCCCAACCATCTTCTATCAGATGAAGAATTTTTAGGTTGCTTTTTGGCACCTGCCTCCTTTATGTATTGAGGGTGAGATGTTGCCAAGTTGAAGAGGAAAGTGCCAGTCCCTGTCACTCACCTCTTACACCTGCATCTTCGTCTTCTGGTTTCTAAGAAAAGAGAGAAAATGTTTTAGTTCAAAGATGCCAAGTGACAGCTCAGGAAAGAAACACTCCAGTGAGGTAGGGCTGGTCCTCCCCTGCAGCTGATATCGTTAATAACAGATAAACTAAGCCTATTTTTGAGGAAATCCATGCCAGGGAGTGGTGCTTACCACTTGGGTTACCCCAATAATCCACTTAAATATTTCAATCAATTAATCTTTGAGGTGTGTAGCAGCAGCAGTGACAGCCTGGGAATACTGAGGGTAAATGATTTCTGTTTGTTGTGTCCAGTGACTTTGACACGTTGCTGAACATCCCTCAGCAGTAATAATTTCTGCAGCAGGTGAGTGGCAGTGATGCCACATCACAGGCACCCAAAGTAACAATGCTCTTGCCCATTTTAGCCTCTGTGTTGGTACTTTGGGGTAGATTCAGCCAAATGAAATGCCTAGCCATTAACTTTAGACTAAGGTAAAAATGTATCTTGAAGGATTTGGAAATTGGTGCATTAATTAACTGCAGCTAAGGGGTTTTCACTGACCATAATGTAATGAAGTTTCTCACAGCAGGTGAGTGGCAGTGATGCCACATCACAGGCACCCAAAGTAACAATGCTCTTGCCCATTTTAGCCTCTGTGTTGGTACTTTGAGGTAGATGAAGCAAAATAAAATACTGATCCATTAATTTTAGACTAAGGTAAAAATTCATTCTGAAGGGCTTGGAAATTGGTGCATAAATTAACTGAGCTGAGAGCTTTTCACTGACCATAATGTCATGAAGTTTCTGGTCTGGTTTGAGCTTGAGATGCTACTCCCAGCATTTGCTGGACCATATTTACTCTGTTAGGTCAGAATGTTTCAGGCCCTGGCACTTTAACCTCCGACACACCCATTTATGAGCCAAGACAGTTGGTAGAGTAAGTACTGTCTCTTTCTAATCTATTTTACTTCCTTGAAAGTTTTTTTCAACATAAATATTTTGCTGTGTGACTCTAAGTTGATAATTCTTTTTCATCCTAATCCTGCTGATGAGGATTAAAATACAGACACTGATATTAACAGTGGTCCTTGTCTTGCACTGGCTGTGTACTGGTTATCAGCTGCCTCCCAAAACTGCCAGAAGGTCCAACTCCCTGAGGGCAGGGCTGTGGGCTCAGGCCAGAGATGGATCTAGAGAGGGTTGTGGGGAGCCTTACGTCGACACAGCACGATGGTGATCACCAGGGCGATGAGGAGCAGGAGGAGGGCACCTGCCAAGGGGACCCAGATGAAGATGTGACAGAAGAAATTCAGATTTTCCTGCATTCTTTCCTCTGCTGGAAGAGAGAAGATGGAATGTCCACCGAGTGCTCAAGACAGCTCTGATTTCAGCATTTTTCTAGGGACTCGAGGGAGGATAGGTGGCAAAAGTTTTCTCATGTTTTCTGCTGAGGCTAAAAGCAGCCCCACCCCAAAGGCTCTCCTCTCCCTCCCCTATTCCTGGTGAGCCAGACATGCTCAAAATTTTTACATCATATTTAGCCTTTCTCAGGTTGAATGAAATACTGGAATTTAATCCTTAAAGATGCTCTGTGGATCTTCTCTCTCCCTCCCACTCCCAAAACGCCTGCAGGATCTCCCCTAGTATCAGTGGACCAGAGTCCAGCCCTTCTCCCTCCCTCTCTCCATTCAGGTTACCTGGATCTGGAGTCGTGAGGTCGGGGTCCTCAGTGATGCCACGCTGGGTGGTGGGTCCTGGTGTGCTGGGTGCCACTGTGGTGGTGACTACAGGTGAAATGGATGAATTGAGCATGTAGGGAAATACAATGAAAGACATCTCACCTGCCTTTCTGCTCTCTTACCCCTGCCAGGGCACAGGTGCTCTTTGGTTCAGCTCCTGGAGAACTTCCAGGAGCCAATTTTGGATGGAGTCTCCCCAAGGAGGGTTTCCCAAGAGCCAAGAGGGAGCTGCAGCCTGCTTGTTCCTCACTTTCTGACACCATCCTCACAAAGCCTGAGCCCCCTGAGCTTGGGGGTATTTTGGGAGCTGTGTGTGCTGAGGAAGGAGGGGGTGGTGGTGGACTTTGCTTGAACCCTCTCCCTTCAGAGCCATGGGTGGGGAAGTGGGGATGGGAGATGATGCCCAAGCATGTTTGCCTTTGGGCAGGAGCAGTGCCAGGAGGAGAGGTGGGAAGCAGGGAGGCTGTGGCAGGAGGAGCAGTGGGTTGGTTGCAGGATGCCTTGGTCAAGCAAGCAGGGAAATGGGGTTTGTGGGAGGGATGGCTGGTTCCAAAGGGCACAAGGGCAGGAGGTGCTGGGCATTTTGGCAGGGCTGAGTAAGGCTGGGTGAAGGTGTTGCTGACCTGGAAGGAAGGCACGCAGGCCAGGGCTGAAGTGCAGCATTTGGTTGAAATTCATCACGCAGAAATAGCTCCCCTCGTCCTGTGGTGTGAAAGATTTCACTGCCAACCGATAGATTGTGTTGTCTTTGCTCGCCTCAAAGCGTGTTGATCTCTGATTCTCCCCAAATGTGGCCCGGGACAAGGCATTGATGAAGACAATGAAGTGAAGGGTCCCACTCCTGTCCTGGCGGATCCAGGATGCCCCATGGCTCCTGTCAGTGTGACACTCCAGCTCCAGCTTCTGTCCCACCTGGAGCTGGGTGATGTCCCTGGGATACCTGAGCTTTATCTGCAGTGACTGGCCATAAATCCCAGGGCAGCCTGCAGGAGAGAAATCCTTGCTGGAACCACTTGGGTGGAGTCAAAGGCTTCCCTGAGGAAACCTCCCTCTCTATCTGTGGGCTGGAAGTAGAAATGGAAAGGGAAGTCCTCACTGCATACATGACATGAAGGTTTTCTTGGAGTCCTTGCTGGGATGGTGCATGGAGGGTGCTCAGCAATCAGCCAGCTAAGCTTGAAAAGTGGGTGCTGCCCTTCCAGCACCTTCTCAGGGACGTTACACCTTCCCAGCTTCTCTGAAGTGACTCCATTTGCACTTCTTCCACCCTTCTCCCTCCCCTCTGGAACCACTCATTGGATCAATCTCCCTTCCCAGAGCAGGTGGTGCTGCAGCCACCCCTCCAGCTGCCCTTTGCTGGCTGAGGTGATACCACCATTCCTTCCAAACTTACTGAGCACACCTCAAATTCAGCCTTTTTGGTTCACTTTTTACCCCCTTAGTTATTTATCCCAATGTCTTGGATTCAGTGGAAGGGTTTTCCTTGCCCCTCCCAGTGAAGGGGCTGCACAGCCCCCTGTCCATACTCACAGAATCCCAGAGTGAGCAGCAGGAGCAGGGCAGGAGCCATGTCCATCTTCTCCTGGCGTGTCTGTGCTTGGGGCTGGTGCAGGGCAGCTGAGATGGTTTTTCTCACTTGGCTTGGGAGGCTGTGTCACTCTTTTGGGAGGATGTGATGTCATCAGGACCCTCTTGGGTAAGGAGGTGATGCTCGGCATCTGCAGCGTAAGGAGGAAAAAAAGATTCCTGAAGAAATTAGTCTGTTTTCCAGAGTTTATATATCCTTATCAGCTCTTAATGGTGCCTCAATGCTTTTTCCTGGATGACTTCCCTGGAGATCCAGTGATGCTGCTCATGGCTGAGGTAGGATCAGCCACCACTGCTTGCTGTCCCCAGCCCTCTGGGGACCCACAGCAGCTCCAGCTCTGCAGAAGTTATGGATGAGTCCCATGCTTTCAATGCAGGCTGTACTTTGCTTTTCCTGGCAGGGATTCTACCTCCTCCTTAGCACACTCAAGGGGTCTCATGTGGATGGCAGAGCCCACATTGTTTTGTTCCCCAGCAAGTGAGACACAGGTGTTTCCTGGCATAGACACACAGATCATTTCTCTCCAAGCACACGTGCTGCTGGCACACAGCTGGGTTCTTCAGGTGCTTGATTGTTCTCTTTGCAATTCTTCTTTGTTTAATTCTTTGTTTAATTCTTTGCAATTGCAAATTCTCTTCGTGCAGGGCAGGTGGTCTGTGAGCAGAAACTTCATGTGAGTTCCCAATGTCCAGCATGTGCTTTGCTTTTTGTTTGTTTTACCAACTTGTGGCTCTCTTCTCTCACCACAAGTGTTTCCTCTCTGCCAAAAAAAACCCCTTGTGTGCCTCAATGGCCCTTGCTGCTGCCTCTAGATGACCACTGGCAGGTGGGGATGGGTGATGCTTCCTTGAGCTTTAAAAACACACAGTAACAACAATTTCACCAGCCTGTGAGGGGCTGGGCTGGTGTCTGATTTCTTTCTTTCTTCCTGGCTTTCCTGTTGAATTTTCTTTCTATATGTTGGGGTTTTTTTTCTTTTCCATTACCCCTCTGCAAAGAAAGCCCCATTTCCCTGGATCTGTCAGAAAGTAGGTGCTGCTGGGTTTGATGCCATTTCTGTTGGGGCTCAGAGCTGAATCACTGAAAACAGTTTAGGAACTGGGTTTATTTCTCTGGGCTTCAATGCATGTTGGTGAATGAAAAAATCTCATGTTAGGTCTGCTGAGATAAAATTCATGCTTTTGTTAGGCTGGGAGGCTTGCGATGTCTACCTTAAATAAAGCAAATAAAAGTAAAATGGAAATGAATGTGCTGGCCAATGAGGATGGGAGAAAAAATTCATCATTTCTAGGTGCTCACTCTGCTGTAGAGCGAGCACACAGTGCATGTCCTCAGAGGTGTGGTGGTGGATGTTCTGGGAGAACCTGTACAATTAAAGGATCATCCAGGAAGGGCTTCTGCCTTTCTTAATAGGGATATCTAATTTCCTTCTTGTCTGTGACAAATAGTAAATTTTATATGAATCAGCCCAGGGCACCAAACTGGTGCCCAGATATTCCTCTCCTCTGTGTGGAGGTGTCCTTGATCTCAGTCCTCTTTGCTCACAGACTGAGCTGATTTCCAGGCAAGGCCACCTTTTCCCCTGCTAATTAATATATCCTATAAAAGCAAGGCAAAATCTTATTGTCATTGGGAGATATGGCTGCAGGAGGGCTGGCACACATTTTTTTTATACGATTTCTGTGATAAAGTGTTGCATATACAAAGCTATTTCTGTTTTGCATAGTGACAAAGAAGAAAAAGTTGCAGGGACAATAATTTGATTAGGAAAAGCTCCAGAACACAAGTATGACCTCTAAGAAAAAGCTCTGATTTAAAATCAACACTTGTATAAATAATTTAGATTAGTTAATGTAAGTTTAATACTGATGACCAGCTCTAAAACCAGGGGGAGAAGGTGGTGAATCAGATTAATTAAGGAATCTCCTTGATTTTTCTATGTTCTGGTTTGCCTGTTTGTCCTCTGTACAGTATTTTAGGATAGGCTGTCATTTGACTGAGGACCTAAGCCGAATCCATGAACACTTGCATTGTGTTATTAGTAATTTAGTTAGTAATTGCTGTTGTAGTGTCACTGGTATGATATGACTAAGGAAGAAGAAAAAATACTCAGACAACCAGTTACTTGTGCAGGGCATCATATAAGAGAAGTCAGGAGACCAGACATGTTGATTAGAAAGCAGAAGTAAAGTCTTTTTTCTCCCAAGCCTACATATAAGTTTTATTTTACTCACACTAAGCTTACAGGACTCTGATTGCTGTTGAGCTCCAACCTAAGTTGCTTATGACTGAGGTTTATATTTATATACTAGGGCCAGCCTAGACCTCTATTTAATTGATGTCAAATAATTAGTGGAAGATAGGAGCAAGGAGACAAGAGACGAAATCATGCAGGGATGAGAAAAGTAACAAGGATTCACCTGTTTTTGATCAGGGCTTAGCAGGAGGTGAATTTAGGATTCATTTTCTCTGCTTTCTTACATCCATTTGACAGAGAAGGAATGGGAAACGAGAGGGAGCTGAGGCACCAGAACATTCTGAGTCTTGGGTGTGTTTGATTTCTCAGTCATTTTGTGGAAAGCTCTCAGGGGCTTTTTCATGGGGTAAGAAGCTCTTCAGTTTCTCAGTGTCAGCCACAGCAGACATGGCCTGGATGTGTCACAGTACTGGGTGGCTGGAGCTCCTCTGGGGACATGGGAGATGTGCTGCCATGGTCAGTGAACACTAAAGGAGCACCAGAATGACTGTGCCCTGACAGGTCCACTGTTCTGCTGCCCATGGTGTCTCCTGGTGCTCCAGAAGGACATCCCATTGCCAGGCAGAGATGCCACATTCCTGAGGATGAGCAGGTGCTGTTGGATCCCTGTGAGGGGTCAGTGATGCCAGCTGAGGGGTGACACCAGACTGTCTTTGCCACAGCACCGCTGACTATTCCTGTCCCTAAACCTTGCATTAAAATTTTCCATTCCATTTTCATAACCAAGAATGGAAAGTTTCAATTAAGACCTCAAAATTTAGTTGCAAATTACAAGCATTGTTTTTCGAACAGAGGGAAAAAATACCATGTTGAGGCTGTAGCATGCAGCTTTTCCGGTGTGAAGCTGTGGTTTGTGAGCCCCTTGCTGCCCCCCTTTTCTTTGCAAAGCTGCAGCACTCAAAGGGGTTTGCAGAATGTCAAGGGCAACAGCCAGCAACCAGGCACTCACACTATTTTTCCACTGTAGCCACATGTTTCCAACTTGGTGGCCAATGCTGCCCACTCCTCTGGGTACTCTGTGTGCACGTCACTTACCTTAAAATCCAGAACGCAAACCACAAACCCTCCTGTGCTCTCACTTCTCCTTGGTGTGGACCTTTAACTGACCATAGGGTGGAAAATCTCCATAATCTCCAGGCTTGTTGGTACCTCAGATGAAAGTTTGATAGGAGACCTGGATGTGTTGTGAGTTTTCCTTGTGGGAAGCTTCCTCTCTTGATGCTGCAGAGCTCTTTTGTGCTGGCATTCAGTAATCAGCAATTTGTGGTGGTATCTCCTGGGGACTGGTGACAATGTACTCTGCCAGTGCCCCAGCTGCAGTTAACAGAGGACAGGCTGCTTTTCTGCCTCTTTAATCTAAATACCACAGATTTGAACTAGAATTAAAAAAGAACCTCATGTTTTTCTAACTCTACATAGACTTAAGAAAAGGTAAATTTTCTGCTTGGCTCCAGCATATTTTTTGTCTGAGCTGCTCAAGTAGGTGAACTGGTCTCGTTATCTCATTTCCAATTCTCACAATCAGGTTTCTGTTGGGTTGAAGGCACTGTTTGATTGCTGTCCTCTGAGTTCATCTCCCTTCCAGGGCCTCATAGCCTTGGTGCAATCCCCACAGCTGATGTCTCCTGTCGCCACCAATCCAGAGTCCTGCCATGTTCACCTTCTTCCCCAAAGACCCTGGGCAGGAAATCCTGGTGGAGATCCCTCAGGGAGTTTCTGGATCCATCTGTGTGGTGCATGAGGATTTCCCCACAGCAGGGTATTGTTGTGCATCTTTACTGTTAAAATCTTTGAGAGGGAATTAATTTCCACAGCAGGTCACAGCTAATGGAATGGAGGAAGGGTTCCCATTTCTGTTCTCCACCTTTCCTGCTGGCAGAGCTGGCAGGAGGGAAACCCATGGCTTGCTGGAGATAAGTTTCTTCAACCATTTTGTGGTCCTATTAATAGTGCTTGCTGGCTTACACAGCTTATTTCTTCTCAATTTTGCATTTATTTGAAAAAAACCCAACCCCCTCTGTTGATTTAGTCCTGTAAGATGCAACCCTAAGCCACAATACTCTGTTCAAAAGGGGCAGGATGGGAGGGATAGTGGCATCAAAAAGCAGCAGCTGGTTTAATGCTATCCTGCCATTAACAAAACAAACTAGATTTGGTGTTGTTTCACTTTTAACAGCCTGGTTCCCACCAGCACTGCAAGAGAAGTGTGTGATTATTCTTCCCATGCCTGCTCTCCTGCAGGCACCACTGCACTTCCTGTCAAATCATGTCTAAAACAAATCCTGAAAACTTTATTTTTATGCACATTAATTTCTTTGCATTTATGTGTTGCAAATACAGAACTGCAGAAGGATTTTATAGAGAGTGGGCAATACAGGGGAAGGTGAAATTTGGAGTAGGTGATTGTGAAGTGTTGCACGAAAGGAAAACCAGTCTTGACTTGCCTATAAAATTTGGGTTAAGACAGGTACTACCATGGGAATATCAACTCTTTTCCCAGCAGGAAAAGCAAATTGGATGTCAGCAGGCAGGAAAGAAGTTAGATATAAACCAGAGAACACAGCTTTGCCATTGTAGGGTCCAGTGGTCCAGTCCACAGCCAAGGCATGATCCAATGCACTGCACAAATCCTGAATGCTGTGTTCTTCTCACCCCTTATCACACAGAGGGGACTCAAATAAGAAGTAGTAGAGCAAGAAAAGGTTCGGAGCAGGACAAAATGTAGGATCAGAGGTCTGGGATGGATTTTGTGTGTCAAGCTAGGACTCTTTACCCTGAAAACCTGATTTTAAAGGATTTACACTGAAGATCTCCAGGGTCAGGAGTGGCTGGAAAGGAGTGGAGAGGGGTTGATTGTTCTCTGCCTTTTCCAGTACAGAAAATAAGGGGCAGCAGGTGAAGCTGAAAGCAAAAGAAATGTCCCTGGATGTCCTTGACAAAGGACACTGTGGGTGCAGAGCCTGGAAAAATGCTTGGGAGAGAGGCTCATTGTGGGTTACTCAATAGACAGCAACAGGCTCAGGAAATCTATTTAGTTAAAAATAGACTGAAAATTAAGGGACAGTGTCATATATGATTTTCTTGTCATTATTACTTAGCCACGTGCTCACAGCCAGTGTTGGAGACAGGATGGTTGTCTGCATGAACCTTTGCTTTGAACCAAACCAGTCATTTTTATATTCTTAAATGTGAGATCTCATTACAATGTGTCATTTTAAGGAAGCCATTTGTTAAAAAACTCCACATCCATTTCCTCTGAAAAGCTATTAATTTTCCAATTATCTCATTCTTTAATGTTGGACACTTTAATCTTCCTTAGCTGTTCACCCTGTACAAGGACATTTATCCCAACAACAGATCCTGTGGTTTTTCACAGGAGAACATTTATCCCTCTTGGAAAAGGGATAATGGCCAGGAAAGATGTTTGACCCTGGGCAACTACCTCAGTTTGTGTTCCAGCTTTAGAAAAGTAAGGAGAGACCCAGGTTTGGGGATCAGGAGAATTTGCACAGAGGCAGCTTCCTTCCCCTGGCATTTCCTTGGAGATGTCACCTTGGGCTCTGCACAGTGGGATGTGACCCACGCTTTTAATTGTATCAAAATTATCATGGCTATGGCAGTGATGGACATCAGATTAAAATGAAAAGACCTGAGGAAAGGCATCAATTTCATTAATGGCTGTTCCACCACTGCTCTGAGTCATTTCCTCCTGCATCCAGGTGACTTGAGACATGTATTTTAATAACAGGAATGTAATTTGCAGCTCATTTCTCAGGGCAGGAATATACAACCCCAGCCCCCAGGAATATTTTGTGTCAAATTTTTTTTAAGTGACTGATAGGAAATACCCTACCTTAAATTTTGCATTCAGTGTTGATGTTAAGGCATAATGCTTTGAAGCCCCATAGCTGGGCATCAGTGCAGCCCAGCACCTCTCCCTAAGACATCAGTCAGTGAATTTACCTCGTGCTTGTGCTGGGTGATTGCACTTGGGCTTTGCTGAAGAATGGCAGCAGTTCTCCTGTGACTCTGCCTGTAAGAGCCCACAGAGCTCAGCATCTCACCCGTGGTGTGCCTGAAGAGGGGGAAGATATTGATAAGACAAGGGGAGCTGGCCTCTGGCTGAGCCAAGGGAGGCTCAGTTGGATATTAGGAAAAATTTCTTCACTGAAGGAGTGGCTAAGAATTGGAACAGGCTGTTCAGGGCAGTGGTGGAGTCACCATCAGTGGCAGTGCTCAAAAAAACACCAGACATTGCACTTTGGCATTGAGGTATTGGGTCAAAAGTTGGACTAGATGATCTTGGAGCTAATTTCCAGCTGAAAGGATTCTCTGGTTCTATGCTGTGGTGGCGCTCAGCTGTGGTGCTGCCACGTGCAAGAGCAGCATGCACCCAGCTCCTCTGAGAATGCTGTGCCTGTCCCCAGAGGCAGCTGCCCAGCTGGAAGGTTTTGTGCTGCATGTCATGCTGCCTGCACAGCCCACAGGATGTGTGGTGGGTGAGATCACAGGCGCAGCTCTGGGCACAGAGATGTCTCCTAAGCCACAGCCCTCCTCCCTGCCGGGCCCTGTGGGGATGCAGGGTGGTTGCACATCACATTTGGTGCCTGACCTCCTGGCTGGATGCTTTAACCAGCAGCAGAGAAGAGGAGCAGCAAATCCAGCGTGGCTGCAGCTGGGGCAGGGTACCCCTGGTGCTTGGCACCAGCTTGTGGGCTCAGCACAGAATCTCAGAATTGCTTAGGTTGGAGAAGAACTTTAAAGTCATTGAGTCCAACCCTCCACCCAGCACTGCCAAGGTCACCACTAAAACATGTCCCTGAGTTTTTCCAGAAAATATGACTGTGACACCTGAGTGGCACATCTACATGTCTTTTAAATCCTCCCAGGGATGGGGACTCCACCATTTCTTCTACTTTCTTAATTTCTTTCAGTGAAGAATTGTTTCCTAATATCTGATCTGAAACTGCCCTGGCACAACTTCAGACCATTTCCTCTTGTCCTGACTTTTCTTTGGAGGTGTCATTGCTCCCAGTTCTCTGTAGAGAATTCCAGAGTTTTTTGGTGTTTCTCAGCAAAGCTCAAGCCCTTGGAAAAAAAAATCAGTATTGCAAAACTTCTCCAAATTTCTCCAGGATCAAGTTTTCTGCCTGATGGAGAGGGTCAGTCCAGGGCAAGACAAAATTTAGCTCTGACTCATTACTGGGGCCAAAAAAAGCCAAGGAGACAAATTCTGAGGTATCTTTGTCAACCTGGCTCCCTGAGAGCTCCCTCCAATCCAAGGAGTTTTTGGGACAGGATGGAGAGGGCTTTGCCATCTGAACAAGTTTCTTTTGCGTATTGACTTCCAGCTGAGCCATTCATCTTAGGGCTTTGGGGGTTTTACATTAAATGAATTAAGTAATTTTTCTGTGTGAGATCCCCATTGCAACAGCACTTGGATATGTTATACCTGGCAGAGAAAAGATCCCGAGCTGATGTCACCACTGGGTTTTTCTTTTTTGTAGTGTTTCAAATCTGGTTTTCATTTATTAACGAGATCAGAAAGTGTAAATAGCAATAATGATACTCTCTCTCTTAAAAGTGTGATGCAGCCCCCTTTCACTCACACTTGTATCTTAAAGGCTAAATGAGAAGTTGAACTTTAGCAGAAAAACACAAATGCCTAAGGGAGGAATGTTAAGGCTTCTGTCATCTTGCAAACATTTAAAGCATGGGTGAGTTTTGCTTCATGTGAAAGAACCACTGGTGTATGAACTCAAATTAACCTTTCTCATAGCCAGGTAGTAGAGGAGCAAAATGAAAACCTTACAGAAATTTATTTTTGACTTGGTCCAATATGCGTTCCACTTAAATGAATGCTGGAATAACAAATATTTGTTTATAATCCCACAGCAGCTGCAGATCTCATCCTGAGTGCACTCATTATAGGTATATTGATACATACAATACTTGTTATTTCAGCAAATAATATATACTTTAATATCCAGAAATTATATTAAACAATAATTAGAATAATATATTTAAAACCACAATTTCTTGTTTACATAAGCCAGAAATTTAACACATAACTATTTTTGGTTTATTGAAGTCCAGAGAAATAGGGGCAAAAAGCACTAATGCTACCAAGAGGTAATTTTTTTTATTTGTAGAGGGTTTTTGGGGGGGATTTCCTTGTAGTTTCTGGGACATATCTGATTTTATACAGTGACAGAAAAAGACATTTAGAAATTCCCACTTAACAGATCTGACCTGAATTCTTAGAAGTCCTGCTGTGAATCCATTTCTCCTGCCAGGACAACATATTTAATAAATAAACAGCTACAGTGCATGGAGCTGTTGTGGGCGAGGATAAATCTGAAAGAATTTAAACAGCACCCATGGATAATGCATCTTCTTTTTTTTTTGCACAGATTTCAAGTTGAATAATTTAATAGAGGTGTTATTCAGCCTTTCTCCATCATTGTGCCTTACTCAGCAGTTTATAACTGAAAAATTGATTTTTATATATTAGGAGCTTTAAACTCAGAGATAATTTTACTCTTCTGTCAATAATTTTCTTTCAGTTGAATGTTTTCAACTGCACCTGATGTGATTTACTTTTCTGTACCATAAAAACACAGACCATCCACATAAAAATGACTGAGCAGTTTAGAAGAAAAAAGAAAAATTGAGCACTTTCAATATTAGATTAACAACTGAGCTATTCTGTAAAGACTGGCAACTTTTTAAAAATGCATTTACAGAACTGTAACAAAACCATGAAGACTATTTACTGCAATGCTGGAAGTACCTGTATTTCTGCTCTGTATCTATGTCCTTTGAATATTTTAATGCTTTCAAGATTTGCACTGTTCATTGAGAGAGTAACTGGATTATATTTTTATAATATAGAATATGAATTATATATATATTTATATATAGTCTATATATTCTATACTCTATATATAATATCTGTTCTATATAAAATATATAATATATACTATAAAATATAAAATAATTAATAGTAATCATAAAACCACACTATTGCAACAAATCATTTTTGATCTCTTTTACAATTGCCTGCCCAATGATTTGTGGGGATGAGCACAACATAGGTGAAGTTTTGCTCTTGAAGCCATACATCTGCAAAACACTCCTTGTCCTTTTGTCTTTGTCCAAATTTTGTGGTGTCTCCTTTTGTCATTTAAGAGGAAATAGTTTATTTACATTTGAAGCAAGATATTTGGGTTATATCTATAAAATCCTGTTATTTTTCCTTCTAGGTATGGCCGCTCCTTGCTGCAGGCAGGATGGTGACAATGGGAGACTGGAGAAGGCTGATCCATCATTGGAAGGAATCAAGGAATAAATTAGGGACCCTCATGTGCCAGGACATGGTGGCAGAAGTGACACTGTGATGGGCAGTGCTGTCACCTGTACCTCCCTCTCTCCATGGGTCCAGGGATGAGGCTATTACAGAGATGCACAGAAACACTTTCCCATTAATTTTCAAGTTGGAGATGCCATGCCACATGGCATGTGAGCAGAACATGGCATCCCTGACCCTTGGCTGGCACTCACTGTGCTCTCAGCAAAGAAGCTGCAAATATCAGGGAACTGGGATAATTTTCTCAGCATCTTTCCATTGGTGTTTCTGTTTTGTGCTTATTTATGCTCTGGGGGAAAAAAAGTCTGCAAAATGGGAATCTATTTTTATCTATCAACTCTTAAAATTGTGAAACCTGCTGCTAAAATCTCTCCCAGTTTTACTGTCTAAAGCACTCTATTGATGACTGTAGAAATTACAATTATTTTTTCATAATTTCTACTGGTAAACTGCCCAAACCTGTGTTTCAATAGGCCAGACAACATCTTTGGCTGTCACTGTCCTCTCCTGTTTTCACTGCACATAGCTGATGGAGAGTCTGGGTGGGTTTTGGTTTTGCCCTTTTTAAATATTTCTTTTTTCTGAAATACAAAGAAAAAATGAGGACCAATTGGGGAATTCAGACATTGAGCAAATTCTTTGTTGTGGGTGAGCAGAGAGCCAAGGAGTAAATCCCTCTCCTTCGTGCTTGTGTTATTGGAGTTGGGAAAAGTGACTGAAATCTATCAAGACAAGATGGTGCCGTCCTGGGGAGGGGTTTCAGCCAAGGCTTTTTAAATATTTCTTTTTTCTGAAATACAAAGAAAAAATGAGGACCAATTGGGGAATTCAGACATTGAGCAAATTCTTTGTTGTGGGTGAGCAGAGAGCCAAGGAGTAAATCCCTCTCCTTTGTGCTTGTGTTATTGGAGTTGGGAAAAGTGACTGAAGACAAGATGGTGCTGTCCTGGGGAGGGGTTTCAGCCAAGATCAGGCACTGTGAAGATGTCCTGAGTGTGGAGAAGAAGGAGCAGGAGTGGACTGGGCAGAGTTTTATCTGAGGCTGCTCACCTTCCTGTGGGAGAGGAGGGTTGGGCTGTATTTGCTGCTTGGCCATGGGAGGTGCTCTCCAGTGCTGGCTGGGGGTGGGAGAGCTGAGGAAGGTGTGGGCATTGAGGTCAGGACACCTCGAATGTGAGAAAGGCAGCTGGGATTTCAAAGCAGCTGCAGGCAGAGGGAAAGCCCCTGCTTTGTAAAGAAAAATGCTCATGGGAAGTTTCAAAGGAGGTTTCTTACAGCTGTCATGAAAAATGTACAGGCCATAAAAACTGTCTGCTTCTGGGGCAAAGCTCTACTTCTACTTGCAGGGCAGGAAAATGATGGTTTTAGTTAATCTAAGCTCTCACAGAGGATAAATTGTGATGTCTGGGGGTCAGAGATGCTCAGAATCCCCTCCCTGCTGCACCTGGGGTGGGGTCTTGTGCTGGTGTCCCCACAGCTGGGTGGCCTGAGAGCTTGGGTGAATGTCACAGCCTGGGAAAGCTGGCTCAGCATGATCCACTGCCAGCTTTATTTACTGCATCATTTAGGGGAAGCACCAACGGCTGGGCTTGAGACCAAGCTCTACAGGAAATTCAGTGTTAGAGTGGAAAGCAGCAGCACCCTGCGGCTGGGAGGGGAGGGAGGGGATGGTCAGAGTGATGCTGCTGTGCCAGTTTCACCCAAGCTCATCCCAAGACTGTGTTAGCCCCGACCCTGGGGACCCTCTGCCACCTTCCCCTTGCCCTCACTGTAGCTGGCACAGTGCTGGTGCCTGTGTGTGAGCAGATGTGGGGCTGGGGGGCACCTGAGAGCCAGTGCTGCCTGCCTGTGCTCAGCAGGATGCCAAATTTCCAGCCCCAGCTCTGCCTTGGCACCCTGGGCAGCAGCTGAGCCTTGTTGCCATCCCTGGGGAGACCTTCCCTGCTTCTGGCATCCCTCAAGGCTCAGCACACCCAGGCATCACTCAGGGCAGTTCTCACTGGCCATGCTGTGCTGCTGGGCTCTGGGCCAGCCCCTGGGGGCCTCTGTTTGCTCTCAGAGGTGGTGCTGACCTTCAGGCTGTGCCAAGTGTTTGGCCTTGTGTGCATGGCTTTGTCTGGTTTTCCTCTCCCACTCCTGGCTGTTTGCCGTCTCCCATGGGAGAAGACACCCTCCCAGACCTGCTCCCCCCTGCAGCTTTTGCTCTGCTTTAACTCTTTCTTGGTTGGAGGCCGTGGTTCCTTGCTTGCCACACAACCATGTGGACAAAGACACCAGCCTGCAGAAGAAAATAACTGAGTGATCTATTTGGTATTGAATAAACCTGCACAGAGACAATTTACAAATTGTCTCTGCCCCATCCCTGCTGGTTGCTCTCAAAGTGTTACATATTTTTATCAATCAGTATTAACAGGAGCAAAAAAAGCACCTTTGTGCTGTCCTACAGATGAACACAGAGAGCCAAGGAGCTCACAGCTTTCCAGCCTGTCTGAGTCCCTTTGGCACCAGCCCCTTTCCCCCTGTGCAGAGCCAGCCGCGGCATTTGCCCTGCTCAGTGTCCTTTGGGAAGTGCTCAGGATGCTGCAGATTCCAGCTTGGTCCTTTTGCCAGCTGCTGTGTCCAGGAGGACGTTGAAGCCATGCAGGAAAGAAATGTCTGTACTGTGGGATGAGCCCACGTCTGTCCCCTGCCAGGTCCTTCCTGGGTCACGTCCAGCAGTGCTCAGCCTCGTGCAGGGGAGGGTCCATGGCTTCTCCCTGCCTGTCTGAGGCAGGGAGGGCAGTGGGCTTTACTGGGATTTACTGGGAATTACTGCCTGTGGATGCGAAGCCACAGCCTCCGCCGCAGGCCTGGGAAGAGACAAGAGACATTGTCCATCAGTCCTGGACTCCCTCCTGCCCCTCCATCCCCTCCTGGGCTGCCCCAGGCCTGGCACCCCTCAGGATGCTGGCAGGGAACTCACGGTACAGGCGGTAGGCGGTGGGGACCAGGCTCAGCAGGAGCAGCAGGACACCAGCAGCCAGTGGGATCCAGACCAGGGGACTGCAGGGACCTGGGGAGAGGAGAGGACTCAGCACCTGGCACCACCCTGCCCCAGCAGCTTTGGGGATGGGGAAGGGAGGAAAGCAAGGCAGGCACTCAGAGGAGCAGAGGACGTGACCATCACCTTGGGGTAACCTTTGAAAGATGCACTACAGAACCACAGAATGACAAAATGGGTAAAGCTGGAAGAGACCACACCTGGTCCAACCTCCCTGCTCAAGCAGGGTCATGGCACAGGGTTGTGTCCAGGTGGATTTTGCATATTTTTGATAAGGGAGACTCCACAACCTGTCTGGGCAACCTCTTCTGGGGCTCAGTCTCCCTCACAGTAAGAAAGTCATTGCAGGGAACTTGGAGGTCATGAGAACATAAACTGAAACCCATCCTGTCCCTAAACCTGTGGATATCCCTGGGAATCCCTCCTAGAGGCAGAAGTCAGCTCTATCCTGAGCAGTGTGTCCATCTGGACCAGACACCCACTCCTGCAGGGTGACACTGTGGTGGCCCCACCCCAGGACAAACTCCAGCTGAGCCCTGGGGACCCCAAGAGCTCAGCAAATCCCTTTTCCCAGGCAGCCTGAGCTGAGACACAGCCATACCTTCCCTGCTGGCAGCTTTTCTTCTGGTTGTCCGTGGCACAGGCTTTTTGGACACCGGTGTCTGTGTGGTCTTTGGAGGCAAAGCATCAACTGGGGGGTAAGGACAAAAAGAGGGTGGTGAGTGTGACACTGAGTGCAGGGACATCTCCAACAGCAGCCAAGAGGGGAGAGTTTGTGCCTTGGAATGAGCCCCAGCCACTGACCCCTGCAAAGGGCTCTGTCACTCAGAGGGGTGAGCTTAACCTGAGCCTCTGGGGGCTCACAGAAGTTACCAAGAGCTTTTAGAAGTGATAATAAAATAATGTACCAGGTAAAGAAGGCTAATGCAGGGAAAATCCCCAAACCAGCTTCAGTGACATTTGGTGCCAAATATTATCTCACCAGAATTGCACAAAATCATGGGTAGCAGGAGATTTCAGCAGCACTGGAATGTTTTGAGGGATCCCTGGATCTTTTCCGTATTCATATGGCTCTAATTGCTCAACATTTGATTTTTTTTTTTTCTGATAAAATGAGGGTAGGATTTATTATGGTGTATCTAAATTACAGTGGAACACTTTCATTTCTGAATATAGTTGGCCAGGAAAATAAGCCAGCGATGTCATTAAATAGCTGCATGTCTGACTGCTCAAACCATATTTATTCCACATTTTAGGTGACTGAAAACTAATTTTTTTTCTGTTTTTATCCAGGATGTAAATTCCTACAGAAACTACTATTCTTTTACAAGAAAAGATGAGACATCAGGGCTCTGGGATTTATTTGGACAACGTCTCTCTCAAATTATAATAGACTTAGGGAAAAGAAACTTAAAGGCAATTTGTTTAATCATGAGAACTAAAAGGAAAAAAAGAAAATATCCAGCCAAGCCCATCTTCCCAGAGCACCTGCTGCTGTTTACTTTTTAATTGGTGTCCTTGATCAAGCTGCATTTCAAGCTTATTTTTCATGCTTTGCACAGAGATATGTGCCCAGCTGTTACAAAACAATTCTCCTTTATCTTAAACCAGCTTTTCTCTGAGCCTGCAAGAATCCAAAAGGGATTTCTCATCCAGTTCAAGGTACAAAGTATATTTGCAAAAAAACCCCAGAAAAACTGGGACACTGGGTCTGCTTTAGAGTCAGAAGCTGCAGTGGCATTTCAGTTAAATAAGTTATTTGTATCTTAGTTAAATAAGTTATTTGTCTCCCTAAAAGTCTTCAAAAATAGAGGCTGAATCCCACTTCAAATACATTAGTTTTTCTGCATCAGCTACTGCTCTGTGGTCAAAAGGAAAATGGGCTGAAAAGAGCTTCTGTAAGACCCAGATGTCTGTAAAGCCTCTCTCCTGCCATGACACCTGCAGAAAACTGCTATTCCTGTTTGGATCTCCCCAGGGATAGTGGGCTGTGACCTTTAACGAATAAATCCCATCTCAGTTTTGTTGTTTTTTTTTTAAGAGTGGTCTTGAAAGCTCTCATCAGATCCACCCCAGAGATGTGAGGGGTGATGCTCTCTGGCCTCGATGCTGATCTTTTCACTTGGAGTGAGGGTAAGGAAGAATTATGGGATGGAAGGACCGCCATGACACCTGCAGAAAACTGCTATTCCTGTTTGGATCTCCCCAGGGATAGTGGGCTGTGACCTTTAAGGAATAAATCTCATTTAAGTTTTTTGGGTTTTTTTGAAGGGTGGTCCTGAAAGCTGCCATCAGATCCACCCCAGAGATGTGAGGGGTGATGCTCTCTGGCCTCGATGCTGATCTTGTCACTAGGAGTGAGGGTAAGGGAGAATTAAGGCATGGAAGGACTTGTGAGCTGAGCAGGGCACACATCCAGCCTCTCATCTAGAGTACAGCAGGGAATGAGAAAAACACAGGCAATACCAGGTCTTCCCATGGGGCATGGAAGGACTTGTGAGCTGAGCAGGGCACACATCCAGCCTCTCATCTAGAGTACAGCAGGGAATGAGAAAAACACAGGGCAGGTCTTCCCATGGAAATCCTGGAGCACTAGGATCAATGCTGTGCTCAAGGCATGCCCACAGCAGAGCAACTGCTGATGGCAAAAGGACTATCACATGAAGCTGACCTAAATTTTAGTGATTTTCTGTATTTTCTGCTTTATCCGCTCTCATGGAAAAAACCCAGAGCCTCAGCTTTCCAACCCAAAATTGGGAAGAATCAAATCACCCCTTCCCCAGGCTCATCACAGCCTACTGGTGGCACATTTTGGAAGCCCGAGGGTGCTGCTTACCCACTGTGAGCTGTGTCCCACTGCCCAGGAGCAGCTGGGCGGACTGGGAGACGGAGCAGTAGTAGGTGCCGCTGTCCAAGGGTTGCAGGTTGCTGATGTGCAGGCTGTAGGAGCTCTGGGACCTGGCCTCATGGACACTGAACTTGTCCTGCCTCACGTTTGGGCCGTATGTGGCTTTGCCCAGTGTGTTGGAAAACAACAGGAACTCGAAATGTTGTTTCTGCTGGCTCCAGCGGTACCAGTACACCCCGGTGTTCTCCTTCAGCTCACAGAGGATTTCAGTTTTATTGTTAGTTAGGGTTAGAATATGCTCTGGAGTTTGGGTTAAAAGTAGAGTTGTATAAAAACCTAAGGAAAAAGAGAAATGTACAGGTATTATTTTAATTTCATTGCTTTCCTTTTGTGCAAAATACAGATTTTCTTTATGGGCTTAATAAAATCACAATAGACACGCAGACCAGGGGGGTCACATGAGTGAGAAACAGGAGCATTTTTATCAGGATGTTCCCATATTCCCTCAGAGGCATTTTTGGGTTCCCCAGCTATTGTTTTGGGCAAGCCAAATTATACAGGCAGATTTTTCTCTGTAAACACTCATCTAAGGAGTCTCACTGACAGGGAGAGAGATGGAGGGATGGTTTTGAGGGTATCCTTGGGGCTGTATGTGCAGGGGAAAGCATCCTTGCCTGCTCCTATGAACACCCCTTCTCCTGCCCTTCTTACCTTACTCATTTTTCAGACATTTTACTCCTTTTCCAACAAATTTTAGTGCCTCTTAACTGATTCGCCAAGTTTCCTTCTAAAAGATACAACACTGATAAACATTTCAGGGGCAGAAAAAGAGACCAAAAAACATCTTGAAATGAGCCAATTTGATATTAGCTTCCAGACAATAATATTTTTCAAAGGAATTTTGAGACATGGGGAAGGAGAGGGAGTGAGGGGCAGCGGTGGGGTTCAAAGCTTTGGCTTGGCGTCGCATCGCCCTGTTTGGGCTTTGCAGCTTTGTGGAAATTATCTGAGTCTTGTTTGGCCCAGGCAGATGTGAGGGGTGCCCGTGAGAGTGAGGATGTGTCCTTGTGGAAAGGATAACAGGTAACGTGTGATCCTTGCTGCTCAGCAAACAGTCCTGCAAAGCTGCAGATACTCTGAGCCCGAGTGAAAACAGCCCTCTGGAGATAAGGACACTCCTGCTTCCCCCGTCTCTTTCCCAGGCGTGTTTTAAAGCTGTGAAAAAAGCTCAATAATACTTGTTTCTTGTCCTTTTTTTTTACTTTTAAACGTTCCTTTTTCTTCAAAATCCTGAAGCTGCTTACAGCTTTTTCAGCCTCGTGCAGCCCTGTTAACCCAGTGGTGTGGGGAGGGGTTGGCACGACCCAAGAACACCTAAAGGCATTAAATGTGGCACAAGGTCCTGATGTCTCCCATGTTTCCAATGGGACAGGCAGAGGAGAGGGCTTTGGTGACTGACAGGGGTGCAGAGCCTTCCTCTGTCCCCACACCAATGACCCCATTGCTGCCAGTGCTGCAGAACACCAACGTTGCAATGCCAAAAGTCCAGTGTTGCACAGCAGCTGCAGCATTTCACCACATCCTCTGGCTCTGTGACAATGTTAATGTCTCCTTATTATTAAAATATATAATTTTATGGCTTTAGAGAGGCTTAAATTCTCTCAGATTAAGAGATAATTAAAATTAAGTTTTAAATTCTCTCAGATTTTGTCCTGGCAAACACCTGTGTGGTGTTTTAGGAGGTGAAATGTGTCTGGCCATGGCACATGGGAGCTTCAGGGTCTCCTTGAGTGCCCTCAGGTCTGGCTCTGCTGGGCATGGGAAACATAACTCTCCATGAAAAACTTATCCTTGACCTGTTGGAGACACTGTTATGTAAGTCAGAAAAGATAAGAAGAGATTCTGGAAGATCTCAGCCCAGTGCCAGTGGCCAAGCCAGGAGTGAGCTGGGATGGAGACAGAGAAGAAAACTCATCCTCAGTCACACCTTCAACCCCAAAACATCTCTGTTCCCTTTCCTGGTGAATATTCAGGGGGACCATGGGAAATCATGGTGCTTGGCCAGACCAGCCTGCACCAACTTAAAAATTACCCCTTTTCCTTTTGCATGCGCAAAGCAAAATCCCATTTATTGAGGTTTTCTCGGTGGGCTCCTCACCTCACCTATAAGATATCAGAATCTGTAAGGCAGAATGGTTCTGTAACATACAATTCCAGCTGTGGTCCTTGGGAAGTACTCAGTCTTTGGATGATTTAGAAAATTTGGGATGTTTGCCATATTTGTGTTACACAGGCAGTGGAGAGAGGAGCTATTTTAACTCCTCCATTAGCAGCTCCTTACAGCCCATCTGCACTGAGGAGTAAAAACTCTGTGGTGTCTATACTATTATGTATGGAAATATGAACAGAATATAGAATAGAGTAGAGTAGAATAGAATAGAATAGAATAGAATAGAATAGAATAGACTATTTCACTTGGAAGGGACCCACAGCAACCAACTGGTCCCACTTTCTGACCAGTTCAGGGCTGACTAAAACCTAAAGCACATTCTTAACAGCATGATCCAAAATTACTGGAAATAGCTAATAATACCCTGTAGATCTCTACTATGATGGTGTATTTAATCTTCCAGCTGCTGGAGTGTGGTGAAGGAGAGGCTCCAGCAGGATTTTAGGTGCCCTCAGCCCTCAGGAGCTGTTTCTCTTACCTGGGATCTGGAGGCAGATGCAGAGATGGAGCCATGGCCAGGCCATGGTGGCGGACTCGGTGACAGAGGGGTTTTGTGCCAGCTCCCCCTTTCCACTCGCTGTCACCTCTTGGTGGCAGGGCTGGATTCACCTCAGGAAGTGCTTGCCCTTCTCTGTGCAGATCTGTCACCAGCAGCTGCCAAAGAGCCTCTGCCACAGCAGCACCTGGAGCCTCAGCCCCGCAGCTTCTTCTGCGCCGAGCCCCAAACCCAAGAGTCTGTCAAGGCAGCAGCCCTATGCTCTTCTCCAGCACTTCACAGGGTACCCTTAAATCCCCTTTAGAAAAATAAAACCAAGAAAACTCACTGATTTTTAATTTCTTCAGATTTCTTAATATTTCACCACCTTATTCCTCCTTCTTTTAATCGACTTCTATCAAAAAATTACAAATGTAGGGCCATGGCCTTAAAGATAAAAGGAGGAAAGCATGAATTTTGTCTGCTTTTCTCCCTGTTGAAATAAAAAAGCATTCAAGACAAGGAAAAGATGCAGTTTGATCTGTGGAGTTGTTTTCTTCAGCAGAATTTATAGCAGGTGTTTTTCTCTGAAAAATGCTGAACACCAGACCAAGCCAACATAAAGCAGAGATGTGAAGCATCACAGAAAGCTTTGAAATCAAGAGCTAGAAACCTCAAACAAATTTGTGGCTGAAAAACCACAAAAATGAGGAAACTCTGCTGGGGCTTTCCACCTCAGAGCATGTGCTTCTTCGGTAGCTGTGACAGCATGCGGCTCACAGGCAGAAATATTTAAATGATAAAATATCAGAATGGCTTTGAAATGTCTGTGAGGAAGAGGTTTGAAGCATTTGGGGTTTAGGATTCAAAGACAAGTACATGAGGTGAAATTATAGAGATGAACTGGTGTCAGCAGACTTCAATATTTTCATGTTTGGGGAAAAAATATTATTTTAAATTATTTTTATTTTCTGGCCTCTTGGCTGCCAAGTGAGATTCAGCTTTCTTTTTTGTTCCTCTCATGCAGATACTCGTGGTCCTTAGAATGCCCCAGCATCTCCCCAGAAAAGGAAATCTCACATGGGGGCACTGAGAAACCTCCCCCAGGGTTGAGCTGGCAGATGAATAGGAAAAACAATATTGCATCTTGCACACTGTGAGATTTTGTTTTATACCAGATTTTCCATACTGCTGTAACACATCCTCTCCCCATTTCTGTTCAAATTAATTTCCTGCTCTAAGCGGGTTGCTAAGTGCAAAACCCTTACCACAAAAGGCTCATCTGCTAAACTTTAGGGTGGGCTGGATTGCTCCTTAACTCTTTCCTGGCAGGAGAAGGCAATTTTAGTGTTTTCAAACCCTTTTCAGTGCTTAGCCCTGGATATGGGTTGCAGCAACACTTGTCTCTGCTGTCCTCACCTTCTGCTCATTTGTCCCTTTTACCCCGAGACTGGGCTCTCCTTAGAATGAGGTGAAACACTCTTTTTTTCTCGAGGTGGGGTGCAGGGAGTGCATGTCATGAGAAATGCCACTGCAAGTGAATTTTCCCTTCATCCCTGTGTTGAAGTGTGTGAGCTGAGCCCAAAATCCCCAGCTGCTGCCATGCTCCCTCTTTTCCCACTGCTGCTGTCACCTGGAGCAACTTCTGGCTTCCTGGCCAGGACAGGAATTTTTCCCAGAGGTGGGGAATAATTTTTTTATTTTTGCCATCATCACAACCTTGGATAAGGGGGTGTTACACTGGGATGACTCTCCAGGACATTATAGCAGATTTAGAGAAAGCACAAGAAATATATGAAATGTAAAAGCAAAATGTACTGGAACATGGGTGAAATGTAATTTTAAAAAAATTGCTGTTGATACACAGTGGAGCTGTTTACCAGTGGCCAAGCTGTTCTCAGGACTGGCTGTTGTCCCTACAAGAAAACATTTTGGAGGAGGGAAATCTTTGTCTGGCAGCAAAGCTCTGACAAAAATCAAAGCACGGTGTGCACGTGCAGGAGACAGCTGCTGTTTGTCACATCCCCACATTGTTTGGGGCTGCTGTCCTGGGAAGAAGATGGGAGGAAAGAAGGGTGTAAGTTGATCTTATCTGTTCACACAAGCAAGATTGGTTGGTGACCTTGCTGAGGAATAGCAGCTCCTAATCACCAGTGTTTGGCTCACGGCTGGGCCGTGCTGGGGGGGAATTGTTGAATTTTGGTGTATTTGTACTATGTAGCTGCACAATTTCCAGGGGAATTTTATTCTTTTTCTGAAATTAAAGACAACCATTCCTGTCCACAGCCCAACTAGGTTCCCTGTGAACTCATCCGAGTGGGAAACAGCCCCTATTCTTTCTTCCAGCCCGCATCCTGCCCACCTCACCATGCTGAGATTCATTTCTGGTGCTTTCACCAGCTTTTCTGCATTTTTTACTCTTTCTTTTCCCCCTCTTATGAATTTTCTACAATAAAGTGTTTGTTTTGGGGTCCTGGAGTAAAGCATTGGTGTAGAAAAACAGGGTTTAGAGCCAAGATGCAGGACCTGGCTGGGGTTTCATATCTGTTAAACTCCCATGCTGCAGAGGAGGTTAATTGCAGCTGGACTGTAAATGCCAGGCTAGAGAAAACAGCTAACATAAAAATACAGAAAAGTTCATTCTCCCTGTGCTTTTGAGGCTAAAAGGATTGATTTTGGGGGTCAGGGAAGGCTGCTCAGCCTCCAGGCCAGTCCAAACAAGCCAGTACTGCAGCATGTAGAAATAAGGGCTGCTCTGGGGGTACAGTGCAGGACTGAAACTCCCCGGGGCTCCAGTAGCTGTGAACATTTTTTATCCTATTTTAAAATATTTTAAAAAAATTTAAATGGTTTTATTCTAGTGGAGGGTTTAGCTTCTGGAGTATTTCATTAGAGGTAAAAGCAGTAATGAAAATTATAGCATTTCCACTGAGTGAAACAATTGGTACCTTTTTCTGAGTGCAATAACAGGAGAAAAAAAAAACCCCAAACAAGTGGGTCAAATTTTCTAAACTTCTCCAAGGTAAGATGTGGTTGGAGAGGTGGGGGGTCCATCTGCTTTTGCAGGTGCAGATTTACAGCTGCAATTCAGCTGATGCAATATCACAGTTGAGGCTCCTCACATCTCATGGGGTAACCCCAAGGTCCATGTCAGTGTATGATGAGCTGGGCTGTGGCACAGAAAAATGCTGCTTTTAAAGACCAGATACCAAAATGGATCTAAACGATGATTTATGTGAATTTTCCTGTCATTTCATCCCTCCCTGGCAAATAGATCTGTGCTTGGGGGGTGGTTTGGTGGGATTGTGTTTGTTACAGGTGTCAGGTGTGAGCTTCCTGTGTGATCTCCTCACAAACCGCAAGTGCTAATGGGGTGTGCAGTGAACGAGGGGGCCGTGGGGGGATCTGGGAGGATGGACGGTCAGAGGACAGGCTCCAGCTCTCCCTCTTCAGGACATTTGGTGCAAGCAGGAGTTTAGTGTGAGCCATGCCTAATCCTGCACCTCCCCAAACAGATAAGGGGCAGTGCAGGTGCTGCCATGTGATCTCAGCTTCCCTAATCAGTGTTGAAGAGGATAAGGAAAGACAAGGAAATTGTCCTTGGGAAGGCAGCACACGGAGGAGGAAAAGCCACCAAGGAAGTAAACACAGGTGTCATCAGCCCCAAACAACGACCTGCCATGGCTATAAAAATCTCCAGCCTGAGACTTCGTGACCACCTTTACCTTAAAGGTGCCGGATCTGCTGGACCTCTGCAGAGGCCATCTCCAGACTCCTGGGACTGCCGGAACATTCAGCCGAGGATTGGTGAGATCTTATTATTGGGCTCCTACTCCGTCTCTCCTTTGCTTCACCTGCTCCCACATCCCTTCCCCGCTCCCTCCTGGGAGCCGGCGGCTCGCGGCAGCTGCCGGCCCGGCCGTGGCCTCCTGTTCCCACCTTCCCCTTCCCTTGTGCCCAGGCTCGGTGTCCCCTCGGTGGGCTTTTTTTGGAAGGGTGGGTTGTGGGGTTGCGGCCTTGCTGTGTGGAGGGGTTGAAGTTGGGTTTGTCAGTGCTGGTGTGTTATGGTAGTTTTGCCCTGAGACGGAGCTGTCTCGGATCTTGTCCCCTTTGCTATGATGAGCGACATCGTTAGCAGCTGGAAGCTGGAGCAGTTTGTGCTCCAGAAGTGTCTCCCCCCAATTTGGTCACCAGGGTCTTTCCAGGGCCCAGATGCGTACCAGCAGCTGTGCCAGCAGTGGGAGAGCTGGTCGGAGGAGAACAAAAAGCCCAAACCCACTAACAAGTGTAAGAAGCGGGCGGCTTTGCAGGGTTTGCTGATGGTAGGCAGGGAGTTGTCGAAATTGCTGAAGGAGGCTCTTGAGAATTTGCAGACCTTGGAGCAGGCCAAGGAGGAGCTCAAAGTCCAGGTGGACAACCTGCGGGCGGAGGTGCAGGGTTTGTGTGGGGACTCCCTGCGGAGCGCGGTGGAGATCACCCGGCTGGAGAGCAAGCTGGGCTATGAGAAGCTGAAAACAGAGGAGCTGAAAAAGGAGGTTGGCAAGTGGATTGGGGAGACCCACGATGCGCAGAGCGCGGTGCGGGCGGTCCTGCAGGACGTCCAGCGGGACCGGGGCACCGGCCCCGATCACAAGGTGTGCCATGCCAAGATCCAGGAGCTGGAGGCAGAGCTGGGGGTGTCAAGGGGCATTGTGGCTGCCATTAAAGGCAAGAGGACCCCGATTGGGAACGGTGAGGGGGAGGACTCCCTGGACCTGCACCCACCCCACTACGATTATGAGGATGATGTGTGGGGTGCTAACAGCCCCACCAGGCCGTCCCCTTATGCTCCTCTGAGGGAGGAGGTGTGCCAGCTGCAAGTAGGGGAGGTAGAGGCTTCCAAAGATAAAAAGGTCCCCCATGATGAGCCCGTTACCCATGTCCCACTCCAGCCCATAGACACCAACAGGGCTGTGCTCTGGTTTACCCCCGAGCAGCTTAAGACAGTGGGGAAGATGCTGGGGCCACTGACAAAGGAGACAGCAATTAACTGGCTGTCCAGGGTCCAGCGTCTGCCCAAGTGCCAGAGTGGCAACTTTGTGAGTGACCTGATAGACATTGTGAGAAAGTGCATGAAACCAGACGATTTTGCATCACTGCCAGGGGATGTGCAGATGGGCAATGTCCAGGACATTGGGGATGTCCAGCTGGCTGTGCTGAAGGTGTTCTTCCCAGAGGTCAATCCCTTAGTGCTCTTCCACCAGGAAAAGCAAAGCCCCGAGGAGAGGCCTGATGCCTATGTTAACCGTAAAAAGATGCTCTACCAGATGGCTGGGCTGCCTGGCTCAAAGGACTCCCCCCCTGATTTTGACAGGTCTGAATTCAAGGAGCCGCTGGTGGTGGGGCTGACACCTCCACTGCGGGTGATTGCTGGTGGGGATGCAGCCAAAAAGCCTCTGTCAGAGCTGGAGCAGATCCTGAACCAGAATTTTGAGCTGCAAAAGCAGGCATTCCCAGGGTACATGTTGGGGGGAAAGAAAGGGAAAGCCTTGGGCATGTCTTTCCAAAATGCAGGGATGAGAAAAATGCAAGGAGACAATCGAAAAGATCCTGATAGCAAGGGGGGGTTGGGGAAGGAGAACCAGCAAGGGCTGAGGTTTCAGAAGTCTAATCCTTGGCGGGCTGAGCTGAGGAAGCGCTTGATAAAGTACGAGAAACAGGAGGACATTGATGGCTTGCCGGATGCGGAGCTCTTCCAAAAACTGGCCCTGCACGAGGCCAAAAAAACCAGCAGCTCCCACCTGATTGACCCGGGGGCTAAGGCTCAGCAATAGGGCTGCCAGGCACCCGCATCGCCCCTTTTTGTGGCACCGATTAAGACCGATTTGTGGGGGCGCCTGATAGTTGATACAACTATTGGAGGGGGGGTGCTTGGACAAGTGATGTTAATTGATACTGGTGCCTCTTATTCAATTCTGAATATGGCCCCCGGCAGAGCCGGGATCTTCCAAACCTCTGAAATTATTGAAGTGACAGGGCTGAACGGCCAGAAATCCTCAGTGCCGTTCACAGGGCCCATACCCTTTGAAATTGGGGCTGCCAAAGGGTCTGAAAAATTTGGGAAAATAGAAATGAAAAGAAAGCCAGGAATTTTAGCCATCTCCGCACTGACAAAGATGGGGGTGGTGGTGGACCTGGCAAACCAAGCGTTGCTACACTGCCCACAAATTGATTTGCCCGTCATCCCGGCAAGCCACAGGGTGATGTCAGTGAAAGCCCCTGAGATCCTGGTCCATCCTGAGTGGGAGCCCCGGGTGAAACGGGTCACAGAGCAGTTCCCCCACGTCTGGGCAAAGAGCAAGCTGGACTGTGGGCAGACTGATGCTGCTGTGTCAGTCAAAGGGCCAGATCCGCCTCCTCAGCTTCAGCCCTGGTACCCGGCTGAGGCTGAGGACAGCTTGTGGGACACAGTCAAAACCTTGCTGGACCAGGGCGTGCTGGTGGAGCAGCAGAGCACCACCAATGCCCCAGTGTGGCCCCTGAGGAAAGCTGATGGGAAAACGTGGAAGCTGACAGTTGATTTCAGCACCCTGAACCAAGTCACCCCAATGCAGACCTCCACGGTGGTCAGGTACCCCAACATCATGGCAGCCATCTCCCGGGGCTCCGAGTGGTTCTCGGTGCTCAACCTGACCAGCCCATCATTTGCCATCCCCTTGCACCCCAAGTCCTGGCACAAGTTTGCCTTCACGATTCGAGGACGGCAATTTGCTTTCACCAGAATCCCTCCTGGTTTCCACAGTGCCCCTGCCATCTGCCATGCCCGCGTGGTGAGGATGTGGGAGCAGGTCAGCCACCGGGAGAGCGTGCTGTCCTGTGCTGGTGATATCCTCATCCACACCCAGACAAAGGAGAAGAACCTGGAGGTGCTGGCAGAGGTGCTGGGGGCTGTCCAGAAGACAGGCTTCAGGATCAACCCCACAAAGGCCCAGCTGTGCTGGAAGGAGGTCTCCTTTGTGGGGGTGACCCTGGGGGAGGAAGGGCGCTCACTGGAAAAGCAGAGGGTTGAGCTAATACAGAAGATGTCAGCCCCATCTGATGTCACCACCCTGAGGTCCTTCCTGTTCCTCCTGAGGTTGTGCCGTGAGTTCATTGAGGGCTATGCAGAGAAAACAGCCCCTCTTTGCCACCTCCTGAAAAAGAACACCCCCTGGGAATGGGGGCCAGAGCAGGACGAGGCAGTGAAGACCTTAAAGGAGAGCGTGGCACGAGCCCCCATGCTGGCACACCCTCGGGGGGACAGGCCCTATGTTCTGCAGCTGGCCAGCACGGGGATGGGGCTGCAGGCCACCCTGGGCCAGCAGCACAGTGCCAACCTGCTCCCCGTTGCCCATGCCTCGCGTCTCCTGACGCCAGTCGAGCAACAGTTCAGTGACTACGAGAGGGAGGTTTTAGCCTTAACCTGGGCCCTGCAGCACTGGGAGTACCTGCTGGGGTCAGCCCCAGTGCTGCTGAGAACCTCCTGCACCCCGGTGAGGTACCTCTTGTTGGGAAAGGGGGACGAAGGTCCCCTGTGCTGCCCCAGGATGGCCAACTGGGCGTTGGCACTGACCAACAAGGAGGTCCCCAGGGACCCCTCCCCTGGTGCCTACAGGGTGGTAATCAGTGCAGAGAGGGATGGGGAGGAGCTGGGAGTCTCCCTTACTGACCCCAAGCTGCGGCGGGCACCCCTCTTTGAGAGCAGCCTCAGCCTGGAGGAAGCCAAGGAGAGAGGCTACGTTGTGTGGTTCGTAGATGGGTCCAACTACCACGAGGAAGGGGTGCCCTACACGGGCTACGCCGCTGTCAACAGGGGCACGGGGGAGGTGGTGAAGGGGAGGTGCCTGCCACACTCCATCCAGGCCGCCGAGCTGGTGGCCGTGATGGCAGCCCTGGAAAACACGCCACCAGACCAGCCACTGGCCATATTTTCAGACTCGGGCTGGGTGGTGCGTGTGGCACTGGAGTGGCTGCCCCTCTGGAGGGAGAGGGACATGCAGTCTGCTGATGGCAAGCCTGTCACCTATGCCAAAAAGCTGCTGTACCTTGCACGGCTGGCAGAGCAGAGGGCGTGCCCGGCACAGATCATTAAGGTCAAGGCCCACAAGAAGGGAACAGAGGAAGCCAAGTGGAACAAGGAGGCAGATGCCAAAGCCAAGCAAGGTGCCAAGGAAGGGCTGATGTGGAAGGCCAGCAAGATATCAGAGGGTGGCCCAGTGTCGGTGGCTCCCAGCAGGCACTGGGAGAGCGTGGATCTGGTGGGCTTGCAGGCACAGGACCCCAGGCTCTGGGAGTTAGCGCAGGGCAGGGAGTACAAAGGGTGCAAGGTGTGGAAAGACATCTCAGGGCTGATCCTGGCACGGAGGGAGGGGGCAGATTTCCCAGTCTGGGTGGTGCCTGAGCTGGTCCGCACAGAGCTGGTGGCCCTGGCTCACGAGCAGGGGCATCTGGGGACAGACAAGACCATGGTGAGGCTGCAGGGGGCTGGGTGGTGGCCCGAAATGAGAGAGGATGTGGAGAGGTATGTCAGCAACTGCCTGACGTGTGCAGCCAACAATCCCGATGCCAAAACAGCCAAAGCCATCCTGGGCCACCAGAGGGTTTCTGGGCCATGGAGCAAGTTGCAGATGGAGTTTATTGGCCCTCTGTCCCAAACAGCCCAAGGCAATAAGTACTGCCTAGTGGTCAGTGATGTCTTCACCAAATGGGTGGAAGCATTCCCAGCTCGAAACAACTCAGCCAGTGCCACTGCCAAGATCCTGGTAGAGCACATCTTCTCACAGTGGGGCATCCCAAAGGAGATCCACTCAGATCATGGCCAGCGCTTCATTGGGGAAGTCACAAAAGGGGTGTGCCAGGCTCTGGGAATCAAGCAAAAGCTCCACATCACAGGGCATTTCCAGAAGCCAGTCGCAGCAGAGGGGCCCAACCAACCACTGAAGACAGCACTGAGGAAGCTCGTGAGCCAGCAAAGGAAAGACTGGGATCATAAGCTCCCACTGACCTTGCTGGCATTGAGGGGGTCTCTGGCATCTCAAACACTTTCTCCCCCAAAATTTCCTCCTGCAAGAGACCCGAAGTTTCTGGAACACTGGTGGCAAGGAGGGGAGCCCCCGGATGAAATGCAGCCCCGCGTGCTGATGGACAGGTGGGTCCAGGACATGCTGAGGACGGTGTCAGCCACCTACCACCAACTCGCCTCAGTGCAGGAGACCAGCATCCCTAAGATGGAAAAGCAGCTGGGAGCGCTTCTGCGCCCCGTGGAGTGGAACACAGGGGACCTGGTCATATACCGAGGGGTTAGGGAGAAGAACCAGGTGCTGGAACCCCAGTGGATGGGGCCTGTTAGGGTGGTGAACAAGGCCAGCTCCTCTGTGTACCAGGTAGAAATCAGAAAAGGGGCAAAAAGGCAGGAGAAGTGGTTCCATTCTTCACAATTAAAAGCATGGAAGGGAAACTAACGGGGCTGGAGAGCCCTCCTTGCTTATGTTTTGCAGATAAAGGAAAATGGAAGGCGATTGTGACCAGCGGGAAGGGCGATCTTCGTGGCATCACCAGCCCTGTTTGTGCTGCGGGGAAAATGCTTTCAAATTTGTGATTGCAGGATTTACTTTGCTTTCTGGTATGTGCATAGTGCTGAGCACCCAGTGTGTCCAACAAGCCCATCAGCATCTTGGTAAAAATGTCACTGATTCTCACTTAGAAAGGCACCTTGACACACAGGCCACAGCCCAGCACAGGTTTAGGAGGCACACAAAAACTGGGACTGATTGGCCCTGGTCCCAAGCTTACATAAAACACACGGGAATCATGGGATTAAATTCCAACAAAGGCTTAAATTTGTCAACAGTGGTTATGCATGGGGCAGAGGTGTACTTGGAAAATGAGTGGGGCTGGGATAGCACAAACAGACTTCCACAGCTGCTGGGAAAGGTGGGACAGCAAATAAAGGTGGGGTGCAGGGTAATTAATGGATCCACTCACCAGCGAGTAACTCAAATCTCTGTCACTGAAATAAAAACTAAGAAGAATCAGAACAAAATCTGTGCTGTGGAGAATTTGGACTGCTGGTACAATTTTACCTTGGTCCAGCCAGTCTTCGTAGTTTGCCTTTGGGCACAAAACAATGTGGGGCTGTCCTTTAAATTTAAGATCAGCACCTCAACACCCTCCTTTGCTGCCATTAAGATCTCAAAGTGCCATTTTTTGTCCTGGAATGCACCCCGTTATGTTGAAATTGGCAACCAGGTAAAACTGGAAATTAAATACTCCCAAGAAAGTGTAGCTGACCCAATGCAAATTAATGGCACCACCGTGACTGTCACAGCCCCCAATGGCCACAAATGGATCATTCCACTGACCTGCCTCTGTGAGACCAAAACACTTGATAGATCTGAATTAGATACGGAGGCTTCGTGGTATAATCAGGATTATGGACGCTGCCCACACCTGATCATAACCCTCCAGGTGTGGTGTCAAGGAAACCTGAGCGTAGAAATGTCCCCCAAACTTGGAGGAAAGTGGTGGATAGGAGGCCCCGAAGGATTTAAAAAAGAATTTGCCATCACTGCTGTCTTGCCCCCTTTTGTTTCCAAAATAGGTCCTTACGTAGTGAAGAAAAATCACGTGCAGGAGCTGTTGACAGGGCCTGTGCGGTCACTAAAGAAGGTGGTGCTGTCCCTCTCCACTGTTAACATTTCCTCTGTCAGTCCACACTGTGCTCCCTTCCTGTCTACTCTGCACACTGGCTGGCTGGCATGGCTCCACAGCCGCTCCCTCCAGGGCACCCGGGCCAGGAGGGACCTGCTGGCCACAGCCCTGGGAGGAGGAGCTGCTGGCCTGGGAGTCCTCAATAGCATGGATGCTGAAGTCTTGGCAAACAAGCTGGAGGCTGTCACCTCGGGCGTGCAGGGCCTCCTCAAGCCCCTGAATTCGTCCCTGTCCAGCCTTGGGATGGGGCAGTGGCTTGTGTCAGAGGTGCTGCCCACCTGGGAACAAATAAGTGAGAAAGACCATCAGGTGCTGGTGCGAGCCCTGGGCATGGAACAAAGTAACGTCTCTCTTGCTCTTAGCTGCATCCAGGCCCAGATGTGGGTGCAGAGTGTTGTTGCAGGTATCCTGAGAGACGGCGACAACGGCGTCCTGCCCACTGAGATCCGAAAGATCGTGTGGGACGCGGCCACAGAGAAGGAGCGGCAGCTCCAGGCCTGGTGGAGGCTCGTCAACTTCACCCACGACCAGGCCCTCAACGCGGTCATTGCCCACGTCCTCACTGTGGCCGAGGCTCGCATTGAAAAGGTCTACCCCATCGTGGCCCTGGGGGTGAACACAAACGGGTCCGTGGTCTACCCCCTGGACCACCGCATGTGGGCCAGGGTGTCTGACGGGAGGTGGGAGACAGTAGATTTGGAAGCCTGCATTTTGGAGAGGGGGCTGGGATTCATATGCGAGGATGATGCCCTTAAGGCGAGTGATGTGTGCTTTGACACCAAAGAAGGGGTGTGCCACTTCGAGATCAACCCCCAGAGCAGTAACAAAACCATGTTAGTGTACGTAGGGAAAGGCTGCGTGTGCTTCAGAACAGCTTGTAAATACGTGCAGATTAACGAAGCTTATAACCAGACCGTGTTTAGTGACTCAAATATGTGTGCTTGCAATGTAGCTACTATTAGAGGCTGTGATTTTGTGTATAAACCACCTGTGTTTACTAGCCAGTTGCTAATCAGAAACTATACCTTGTACCCTAGTATAACCCCGACCCCCATTGGTATGGATTTATCGCTTGTAAAAGAAATGTTAGAGCACGCAGATTTGCAGCAGCTGCTAGAAAATGCCAAGGCCGAAGCTAAAAAGATCCTAATAACAGTTCACCATGATGGTAAAGTTATAAAACAGGTTATGGAACGAATTAAGAGGGCGGGAGAGCACCACTGGTGGGAAGTTTTTTTCGGCTGGTCCCCCACGGCCACTGGCATTTTCAACATGCTGCTGCACCCCATTGTAGTCATCCTGCTCATGCAAATCTGTGTGTGCTTTGCCATGGTGGCCACGTGTTACCGGATGAGGCAGGTGAAGCTCTGCTTTGACAACCAGGTGAAAGAAGCAGGGCTGGCCAAGAGCCTCCTGAAATAGTCAAGGGCAAGACTGGGTTGGCCTCTGTGTTTGCCACCAAGAAGATCTTTTGGCTCCGCTGTTGGCTGCAACCCAGTAGGCGTTGAGCGGTGGGGACACACGCCATGCCAGACCTTGATGAGAGGGATGGCCTTCTCTGCTACCAGAGGGCCATCCAGGAGGGGAGGACAGGCCAAGCAGCCTGCAGATGGCACGAGTCACAGAATGGCTGAGGTTGGAAGGGACCTCTTGAGAGGTTTCATTTAGTCTGAACCCACCTGCTCAAGCAGGGTCACCTAGAGCAGGTTGCCCAGGACTGTGTTCAGCTGGGCTTTGCCCATCTCCATGGATGGAGACTCCACAACTTCTCTGGGCAAATCTGTTTTATTGTTTGGTCACCCTCATAGTAAAGAAGCAAAAGTTAGCATAAGTAGTTTGTTTTTGAACTTCCCATCCCCAAATAGTAATGTTAAGAAGCTGCTCCAGTGTGATTTAAGACTCCTTAAACCAGGGAAATGGGGGTAAGGAAAGCCAAGGACACTGTCTTTGGAAAAAAAGAGAAAGAAATGTAACACCTGAGCTTGGAAAAGCACCCACGGAAGACAGAGGGGTGTGAACAGCCTCAAAGACTTGTAAAGATGGTAAAAGATGAGCAGAACAGAAGACCCTGTAATCACCATGGACTTTAAGGAGCTGAATCCACATGGACCTTTGCAGCACCACCTCCAGGTTCCCAAGACTCCCAGCATGCCTGGCCAGCAGATTGGTGAGATCTTGTTTTTGGAGCCTGGACATCACTGCTTTGCTTTGCTTTTTTAGTTGTGCATGTACTCAATAAACCTGTCTGTTAGAGAATGGGCTGTCTGTTCAATCACTGCCTCTCACTCACTAGCCAGGCTTGTACCCTTGGCTACACTGGGAAAGGGAAATCCTGGTTAAAATAAAAAAAAATGTGGGTTTTTTTTCCTCTTTTATAAGCCCAGATATCTCACTTGCTTTTTTGTCTGCAGAATATTCACTAAAACACAAAGATTTCATCTTTGGGCTGCAGGATGGGGCTCTGAGCTGATGCACAAACTCACTCCCCTCTCTCACCCTGCCCCTCCTCACCTGCATCTCTCCCCTGCCTCTGAATACAGAAAGAGCCTCAAAAGGAGGCTCAGACCACATAGGAGGTCTCAAACAATTTTAAAACATGGGCAATTTCAAGAATTAGATTAACCACCTCATTTCCAGGCCATGCTCAACTTCATCTCAGAGGTGCTGCACTCTCTAAGAATGGGGTGGGGGGTTACACAGACAAGAAACCCTTTGCAATTTAGGTTGAAATAAATAGATAAAGTAATTTAACCCAGAAAAAACCAGGTGAAAACTGAGAAATGAATTTAAAACCCACTTTTCACAATCACCAGGCTGAGAAGTGCAAAGAAATATCATGTTGCCCCAGCACAGGTGTTTTAAAGAAATGCAAAACTTTCATAAAGACAATTCCCCATAAAAATATACATTACAACTGAGCTCATGAAAATATAAATCAATAAATCATGGTCTAAACCCACAGAAATTCATTTTTTTCCCTCCAAAAACCACAAAACACTCCTTTCACCCTTGGGGTGGGAGGCTGAACTCTCCCTTCACCCCTCCCACCTAGCTGGGAAAGGGCCATTACCTGATCCCCTCTGTGCTTTGCTGCTCCCTTCAGTTTCCCCATCACAAAGCCTCACAGAAAACACATGATTATTTTTGCTAAAACACCTTTTTTACTCGCTAACACCTCACATGTTTCATGAGAATTAATTTCCCAGTGAATAATTACCCTTTTACACAAAACCTTTACCCCTTACACCACGGAAAATTCCCATTTTCCACTCTTCAATCCCACACATGCACCGTGAGTGTGGCCCAGCAGGGTTTAGCCCTGGGGAAGGGGTTCCTACACCTACACACAGGTTTTGGCTTGTCTCTCTTTGCACAGAGCCCTGCACGTGCATCCTCCGCAGCTGCAGCGAGCTGCTCCCCCTGCACAGCCAGCTCATGTGTGCATGTGGGTTGGGAAAGTTTAGAAATACATGAAGTTTCCCCCCATTCAGTGCCATTTGTTTATCACCACAAACCAGGGAGGGCTGTTTCCACAGTAGCAGCACCACTGCTGTGGCTGTGACACGCCTGGGGACAGGACTTCATGATTTGTCTGCTCTTCCAGCAGTCTCAGTAGGTGCCAGAAAAGATTCAACACAAACCTGCCTGCTCTTCTGAGTCTTCTAGGTAACACAACTGGATTTATTCCCTGGTCTTTTTGTCCCTATCCTCTCTGCTTTGGAGCAGAGTGGACTCTGCAGTACATGTGAGCTGTGGAAGCTCCCCATCCATCCACTATGCTCTGTCAGCTCCAGCTAGGCACATCTAAGAGGTGGTTTTCAGCTCTAGCCCAGCCTGGCTGCCTCTGTGTCAGGCTGTGAGCACTGACCTGGCCCCATGGCAATAATTCAGCTTAAATTCTGAAAATTAGGGGTTAAGGTGCTACTGAGAAGCAGTTTTGACTCAACCTGAACAAAGTGATGTAAAAAGAAGCTTTGGTGGAAACTCACATCTACTGGGTGCCTCTTAAGAGTCTAAAAAAATGCCCATAAGGGACAGAATTGTAACAAATACATAATTTAAGACAAGGTAAGTGCTGATCTCTGGATACATCTTAGGAAGCTGCAGAGAAACTTCTCTGTTATTTCTCTCATGTACCTGGCGTGATGGCCATTTCCTGCTGCAGCAGAGGATCCTGGTGGCTTTGGAAGGTGGCCTGCAGTCACACAGAGCTGCCACAGCAGGTCCTCACTCCATTTGAGCAGACACAGAGTCTTCACCTCCTCCAAAGCACAGGTGAGTGGAGATATCTGATCATGGCTGCATGGGGCCATCTGCAGAGCCAGCCCTGGGGAAGGACAGCTACCCTGAACCCAAACCTCCCACATGGGCTCCAATCACATGCAGAAGGGATTTGCACCTGGGTCTTTCATTGGCTAGGCTTGTACCTGAGCACACGGCTCAGAAAAAGCTCAGACTTTGATTTCCCATCCCCAAACAGATTACAGCATTGTATTTTCAGAAAAATGTTCAACAAAGCTCTGAGCTTTTGGTGGGGCTCTGCCTGCAAAGTCCTAAAGACCATCAAGGTTCATTTCATACCTCTTTGGGCAGGGCCAGCTGGGCAGATTTGTCTGTCAGAGCTGCCTCTCAAACCCACCACCAACATTTTAACCACAGTCACCCTCTGGTGTTAACTTTGCTTTTCAGACTTGAGGCTTGGCCATGGCTCTTTTTCCAGTATTTCCTTCTCTCTCTTCCATCCTTCCCACCTCCAGCCTTCACCCCTTCCTGGACTAGCTGCTTTCCACCCTCCTTAACACCATTATTCTTGCTTCTCAAGTGTGACTGTCACTCCAAATCATCCTTCAGGAGTGACAAAGCCCCAGGGATAGTGATAAAAGAGCAGTGATAGAACCTGGCTGATCACAGCTTGTCACATATGGGCATGATGGAAGAAATGAGGCCCCCCTGCTCGCAGGGCAGGGCAGGCAGGGGCTGGTGACACAACACCTCCACCACAGACACAGTGCTGGGGTCGACACCCACACCCCCGAATGCCTGCGGTCAGATTTCTGCGCTTGTTGAGCTCAGGAAAAAAAAACCAACAAAAAAGAGACTAAAAGAGCTGTAAACAGACCTGAAAGAAGGCAGTGAACAGCCAACATCACCTTCTCCATCTGATTTGAGAGGGAATTTTCTGAAAGCAGAGCCACTTCCATAAAATCCCCTCATTTTAAGGGCAGCTCTAAGGAAATGAGTCCCTCTCCTTCAGGCTGTGATACCCTCAGAGAGTGATATGGAATGACTGAGCAGGGAAGAGACATTCATCCCAAGAGTTTCAAAAAATGTCACAGAACTGTAAGTGCTTGAACAGACACAAATGCCAGCAATGCCAACTGCTGGCCATTCACAGACAGCCCCAAAATGCAGACTTTATTTAAATCTGATGGGACCTGATACTGTTTTGCAGGATACAACTTTACTACTAGGGTGCTGATTTCACAGCAGCTTCTCAGTTATCCTTCTCCATGCTGAGCATGACAGCATGGAGCAGGGATGGAGCTCACGTGTGAAGAAGCAGCTGGTGCACACTCAAAATTGAACAGTGCACACTCAAATTTGAGCAGTACACACAGTACAGGTGAAAAAGGTGCCTTCCCAAGGGGCTCTGAGCTCCCTGCACGACGAGCACCACTGGCATGAGCTATGGGGCCTCTGTCCATGCCCAGATGTTGCTCCTGAAGGCGAGCCCTGGTGCTGCCTGAGAGAAACCCACAAAAGCTGAGCCCACGGTGGCCTGACCTGGACTTGCATGAAATTGCAGCACCAAAACTTCTATTGGCCTCTCAGAAGTGGGAAAAAGAGCCAAATCTTGCAAGCTGCTGAGAAGTCTCACGTTTCAGTGGTGACACACCACTTTGCCCAGCCTGACTCATTCGTCCAGGCAGAAATGCAGTTTCCTGGTGTTGCAGCAGCATGGGGAGTGCAAAGCAAGAGAGGGGGCATTGGTGGGGTGAAGCTGAGGAAGGCAGAGTGATTTGTTGTATTTTTTAAGCACTGCAGCTGGCTATGCCCCCAGCATAAGAAGGATGTAGATCTGCTGAGGTGAGTCCAGAGGAGGCTATGAAGATGCTCAGAGGGCTGGAGCTCCTCTGCTGTGGAGACAGGATGGGAAAGATGGGGATGTTCAGCTTGGAGAAGGCTCCAGGGAGACCTTCTAGCATCTTCCATCACCTAAAGAAGCTACACATGTAGACTGATATAATACAGTTCCAAAAAGAAACATTTTGAGGGAAAAAGCTTACCTAAATGCAAGAGGTATCACAGCCAATGTATTTCTCACACACCATGATATTATTGATAACTGTGATTCAGTTTGTGGAGCTTGAATTTATGGTTTGGAAACATCTAGCACTTAGCTTTGGGGAAAACAACTTCATTTCAACTCTTTGTTAGGTTAGTGCTCAGAACACCGCTGGGAACTGTTTCATCCTTAATTCTAAGGAATCCTACTTCACTTTCAGGCTGTCTTTTAAATCTCCCCTCTCCCACACAAACAGATTTTCAGTTTTCTCCACAGCTCTCACAGAGAAAAAAACCCACAATATACTATTTCTTTCACAATCCCTCCACCGAGAATCTAGTTTTCTTTCAAACTTTCATACCTCAAGTACAGAAGCAGCAAGGACCTGAGCCTGCCAATGCAGGAAGAAAAGGTCTCTGACCTGAGAATCTGTGGTTTTGCCAGGTGTTAAGTATCAATTCTGCAATGAAGCCCAACTGTGTGACAAGTGGCACAGCACACTGTGCAAGGTGGGCTCCCACAGGTGTTCAGGACTTGTGGCTATGTCAGTCACCTGTGGAAACTTTGATTTAAGTTTTATGCCCAGTGTCTGATAGCACACTCCTAGGAGCAAATCTGGACAGGCATTTTTCTGCAGTCCTCTGAAATCAAAGCAGGATTTTCCTAAATTCAGTAGCAATCAATGCCTAAACCTCTATTTTGCCAGAAAAAAATACCAATAAAAAAAAGAAAGAAAAAACCAAAAAGCCCCAACCTGGTTGAAATTGTACAGGTGTTCAGGACTTGTGGCTATGTCAGTCACCTGTGGAAACTTTGATTTAAGTTTTATGCCCAGTGTCTGATAGCACACTCCTAGGAGCAAATCTGGACAGGCATTTTTCTGCAGTCCTCTGAAATCAAAGCAGGATTTTCCTAAATTCAGTAGCAATCAATGCCTAAACCTTCATTTTGCCAAAAAAAAGAAAAAAAAAAAGTAAAAAAAAAGAAGAAAGAAAAGAAAGAAAAAAACAAAAAGCCCCAAGCTGGCTTCATAGCACTTCATTGCTTTCAACTATAAATTGAGCTCTAAATGGAGATGAAGAACACTTGGTGCTCCTTTTCCAAAGCTGTTATGGCACTGCATTTATTTATAGTTTCTTATTCACTGGGGGGTTTTTGTGACTATTTTTGTGACACCTGTTTCAGGGTACACTCAAGACCTGTTACAGCTGGTCAAGGTTAAAAAGCTACCATGCTTGGCTGCTCAACACCTTGCTCTGAAAACAGAAGCAGGGTGGGAAACAGGTACAGCTGGAGAAACACCAGCAGATCTGGCAGGGCTCTGACCTCCTCCCTCAGTCCATGTTCACCACTGCATGTCCAGAAGAACCAGCAGCTACAACATGTTGTGTTATGGTTAAAAAGGGCTGCAACTGTTTTACACTGTGATCTGGTCCCACAGGTAAATGGCACATTTAAAATGTACACAAGGTGCTGCATTTGGGTGATTCTGAGTGATTTTGGTTGAATGCCTCTCAAGCTTTAAGGAAACATGCTTGGAAAAATTAAAAGGTTGGCTATGACCAGGATGTAGCTCACAAGCCAACAGTGGGGTTAACTTGGCAGGTGTTGGTGCTCCCTGTGTGCCTCTCTGAAACCACAGCCCAAGCTCAGGGCACACAGGGTGATTCACTGGTTCTCCCTTTCTTTGGTGAGAACCTTCCACTGTGGAAACAACTTTTTGCTCACGTCACTCTGAGATGTTCTGTTTCACTTGTGGACTTCTTCAGGCAGGCTGTGAACCAGGATCTTGCCACAAATTATTGACATACTGCAGCCAGTCATGAAACCAATGTATAAAAAGTCATAAAGGGGAAAATAAACTGTAAAATAGTGACTCTGTTTTGCACATACAAATTATTGACATACTGCAGCCAGTCATGAAACCAATGTATAAAAAAGTCATAAAGGGGAAAACAAACTATGAAATAGTGACACACTATTTTGCACACTCATGGCACTCTTCACAGGGCAGTGAGTGTGACAGCTGTGTTCAGAGATGAGTATCTAGGCTCCATGTGTTCACTGAACAAGCAATTCCACTGCCTGCAGGCATTCCCTGTTATTCCTGCTCCCTCAGAAGGGTCTCTTACCTCCCTCTGATGCTGGCTGCCCTTCATGGAGAGTTCCAGCAGATCCGTTTGCCTGTGAGAGAGAGCAGCAGACACAGGGACACAAGGATGTCCAAGGAATGGCAACCTTCAGGAGAAAGGAAGGAAAGTGGCAGCAGCATCAGGGGCACACTATGGCCAAGATTCTGTCAGATTTCTGACAGAATCCCTTTTTGCACCATTTGTAGCTGAAACAAGATGCCTTGGAAGAGCTACTTAATCCAGGTGACCTGGTGAACCAGGGACAGAGCCAAAGCTGCAATGCAGGAATCTTCCATTCAAGCTCAGTTTTAAACAGCAGTTTTAACCTTGGTTTTGTGCTCTACATGTACACAGTTTTACCCTGTCCTTTATGTATAGAGCAGTTCTTTCACAAATCCAAGCAGCACACAAGTTTTTCAGATAAGGAACAGTTCTAATTTAGTGCTGCTGGGCCTGCAGAGAGGAATGCTTATACCTGCCTGGGACACTGTGGTCTCCAAGGGGTCTCCAGGAAGATCTGAAAGATTTTCTGCTCAGATGCGACAAAGATCTGTGGCTCCATTTCTTCCTCAAATCAGAATTGTAATGCTTCCTTGGCTTAAATGGGAGGAACAGATGAGCAGAATTAGGTTTCATTGCTGACATTTGTCTCTAAGTAGTGAAAAAAGATGTGTTTAAGTAAAGAGTAAATAACTTCATCAGTCTCTGTGCTTAGTATTTGAAATGTAAAGAGCTACTGGCACAAATGTGAAAGGTCAGGAACAAGGACATCAGGAAACACATCAACAATAACCATTATTTATAACCTTAAAAAAATTGGTTATTACTTACCTAAATTATAGCTGTAAGTCACTTCTGCTAGATGAGAGTCTGCTCATTTGCAATATTTATGTCATAGATGCGTCATTTTTTAATGGAAATGTGACAAGGACTCTTCATTTGGGATCTTATCTTTCATGTTTGGCACCAAGAACCTTAGTTTAGAGCATGGTTTCTGCAACCACTGTCTTGTACTTGCGGGGTTCCCAGACAAAGGAAGGAATGATGACTCTGACTCCATGTTCTTAGAAGGCTAATTTATTATTTTATGATATTAAATTATATTAAAACCACTAAAATTAACTATACTAAACTATACTAAAGAATACAGAAAGGATACAGACAGAAAGCTAAAAGAATATTAAATGCAACTCGTGACTCTCTCCAGAGTCCGACACAGCTTGGCCCCAATTGGCCAAGAAGTCAAAACAATTCAGATGAAACCAGTGAAACAATCAGCTGTTGGATAAACAATCTCCAAACCACATTCCAAAGCAGCAAAACACAGGAGAAGCAAATGAGATAAGAATTGTTTTCCTTTTTCTCTGAGGCTTCTCAGCTTCCCAGGAGAGAAATCCTGGTGAAGGGATTTTTCCAGAAAATATGACAGTGACACCGCTGTTCAGTGGGTGGGTGAGCAGAGTTCACATTTTGGAATGATCACTGAACAAACCAAAATAATTTCCTTGCTCTGCCAAATCATTCCTTTCCCATATTTTCAGAGATGTTAATCTCCTCCTCCTGGCTTCCAAAAGTGCAACTCCTTTCTCAAAAGCCACTCAATTGGCACTTATTCCCCTCCAATTAGTGTGTTCACAGTGTACAGGTGGAGTACTGCATCATGGCCTTTCCACCTCCTGGGAAGTTTTGTAAGTTTTTTTAGATTGGCCTCCTAAGAAAAGGAGGTCTGTGTGACCACATGGAGCCAGGGTTCCCTAGTAATAAATGTCACTGGCCAAATTTGCACAGCCCTCTGCGACAGAGTGGCAGAAACTTAGAGAAAAGATCAGATCTGAGTGAGAAAAGAGATACCCTGAAGAAAACAGAGGCATTATCAGTCTCAAATAAAGGCTAAAAGAGTTTAGGAAAGGGGACTGAAACAAGAACCCCATGTACACTTTGAACTTAAAACTGAATCCTCATGGACCTTGGGTTGAGGCTCCTGGGACTTCTGCCCAATGGATTGTTACTGGAACCTACAGGTCCCTGCTCAGCTTAGTTTAGTTCAGTTTGTTAGAGGACGGACTAAACTACTTGACAGCTCAGGTTCTGACTACCCAGATTTATAATTTAGCAGTAGTAGGAAAAATCTAGAGCCAGGACTGCGATCAACCAGAAAATACAAATTAATTAAAAAAAAAAAAAAATTAAACCAATCCCCCCCCCCCAAAAAAAAAGAAAAAAATCAATACAAAAAAACCCCAACAACCCAAAAAAACCCCAAAAAACAGAAAGAAAAAACAGGCTCCATTATTTTTCAGAACTTTTCAGCCTTCCTCTTATACTCACAAAACTAAAACTAAGAGAAATCAGACAGAATTCAAGGTCTTGAGGGCCCTGGTCTCTAGTCCATCCCACAGCACAATAACCCACAACAGAAAGCTTCAGTTGGGCAGATTTTCTGAGCACAGCAGCTCAGCACAGGTGGCTCTTCAAACAGACCCACCCTGGGGAAAGCACAGTCGGAGGGTGCACACCAACAGTCTGATGGCTTTCAGGTCCCACATCAAGGCTTCCAGGAGCTTTCCTGTGACCTGAAGACAACGAGAGAGACACTAAACAGCCTCTTATGAAATTGCTTTTAAATGATCCGTTTTCAGAACCTCACAGTTCTTGCTCAGTCCAGCAGCTTTCAGTACAATGTCACTCAAGCTCCAGGGGCTCTGCACAAGCCCTGCTCTGAGCCCTGCAGGCAGACTGGGCAATTCCCCTCTTTCTCCTGCCATTCCCTGCCTAGCCCAGGCCCTGCAGAAGCTGATGTTTGCAATGTCTCTGGCTTATTGAAGGTCTCACTCGTGAGTCGTGGGAGCAGCACGAGAGCTTGAACACTTTATGAAATTATAAAATCACAGAATAGTTTGGGTTGGAAGGGACATTTATAGATCTTGTAATCCAATCCCCTTCCCTAGATCAGGTTGCTCAAAGCCCAAATCCAACCTGGCCTTGAGCACTTCCAGGGATGGGGTATCTATGGCTTCTTTGGATGGCCTTTGCCATGGCCTCACCATCCTCACAGGGAATAATTTCTTCCTAATATCCAATCTAAATTTGCATTCTTCTTTAAAGCCACTCCCTCTTGTCCTGTCACTCCATGCCCTTGCCCAAAGTCCCTCTCCAGCTCTCTTGTAGCCCCTTTAGGCACTGGAAGGTGCTCCAAGGTCTCCTGGAGCCTTCTCCTCTCCAGGCTGAACCCCCCCAGCCTGTCCCCACGTCAGAGGTGCTCCAGCCCTCTGAGCATCCCTGTGGCCTCCTCTGGGCTTTCTCCAGCAGATCCATGTGCTTCCTGTGTTGGGAACCACAGGGCTGGATGCAGTGGGGCCTCACCAGAACAGAGCAGAGGCAGAATCCCCTCCCTGGCCTGCCCACCCTGCTGGTGATGCAGCCCAGGAGTGGTTTGACTTTCTGGGCTGCCTGTGCACATGTCCAGCCTCTCATCCACCAGTATCTCCAAGTGTTCTCAGCAGGGCTGCTCTCATTCCTTAAAAGTCAGGAATATAAGAGGAAAATCTTCTAGACAATCACAACATCACAACAACATTTCCATGTTGAATGGACTCTTTTTCCATTTAGAACTGGTAACTAAAAAAGCAAAGCAAACCAAAACCCCAATAGCAAATAACATGAGTAATAGTTTTGTTAAACTGCAGACAGGCCTATAGCAGTTTCCTACATTCCTGTTTTGAAGATTGTAATTCTATTCTAAATAAATATTTAAAATCACACCAGTTCTACATCACTCTTTTGTGGTTTTATTATTATTATACCTTCACTTAGATTTTTTTTAATGGCCAGACTTGATGATCTTTGAAGTCTTTTCCAACCTTAACAATTCTATAAAATGCTTTATCAAAATGCTTAATATGTAAGCAATTTTGATATTTAGCCCAGTTGCACAGCACTCTCTAAGAACTACATCTGAAATCACAACAAAAGCCATTTTGCAGTTAACAGTCAGCAGCCCTCTCCTGGGTGAAAGAGAAGGTACAAGAGCTTGATAATTCAATTCAATTCAATTCAATTCAATTCAATTCAATTCAATTCAATTCAATTCAATTCAATTCAATTCAATTCAATTCTTGTGCCAAACGTAAAATGAATCCTGAAAACAACACAATTGCTGAAGACCTGGCACTTTTCAGGATTAAGCCTTTGCCTTGTCAAAGGGAATCTTTAATTTCAGAGCACTTCCTTCTAGACTGAGCACTGCAGATCCTGTGCCAAAATAGGTTCTGCTACCCCCAGAGAACAAAATCAATGGGAAAACTGCAAAGGTTGAAGGACCTTCCCTGGGGTTGTCACTGCCATGAGAAGTCTAGGACTGCATCTCAGTTTAAGTAGACAGTGCCTCTTAAAACCATTAAACCGAACAACAACAAAAAACCCAATCCAAACCCAAAACAAGGAAAAATCCCCATAAACTTAGTCAAGTCAGTTAACAGCAGACAACAGGGCTCATGAAAAAGTCTGAAAGTGCAAACTACAGAGGAATAGGAACAGAAGAATTACTGACTTACTTAATCTGGTGTTTATTTAATGCCATGTGAGAATGGAGTTATGGAATGGATTTACTACGGAAGAAAGGTTGATATTACAGACAGGGCACAGGTAACAACCAGCCCCAGCTGCTGGAAAAAAGCAACCTGTAGGTTAGAGACTGCAAAAAAGGCACAAAATTCAAAGCACACCATGATCCCATCCTATGCAAGAGTCCTGACACAATGACATGAACAGCGTTTATAAAAAATCCAGCCTCTGCTGCAGTTTTACACTAGAATTGATAAATTTTACACTAATATTTATGAAGGGAGCTGGTAAGGTGTCCTGTTGCAGGGTAACCATGGCTTAAACATTAACAAAGAGTATTTCTGATGTCTGAAGTGATACAAGATAATTCCAGCAAAATGTTGTCAAGTGCTGATGAGAATAAACCATTCTGAAAAATTAAGCAGTATTATGGATACTCGACCCAAAGCAAGCACCAAGAGATACCAATCTAGCCAGTCCAGATTTAATTAAAATAAGATCAGTTTAAACATTATGTGAGACAGTATCACCCTAGGTGTGCAGCCCCAACGAAGAATGCCAAACTGGCTATCAAAATATTGCTGACTGGCATGGAGTGCCATTTGTTTCCAATATAGGAATTAATTTTCCAATAAAAACTTTATTTTTATGACACACAATGGGCCTGGTGGCTCATGTTTTAGAGATTCTGTATGCTGTGGTGTAAGTCACCCAAAAAACTTCAATATTCTACTTTTGCTGATGTTCATGCAGTTTAACCCCTTCAATACAGGAGTAAAGATGGACACAATAACTTGAGTTGATTCACACAAGAAAATCCAGTGACTAAGTTCTGACCATTAGATGAAAACCTTTCTTGCACACAAAATACATGAATTGCCAGTGTTTGTAGCAGAAAGGGCATTTACAGAGGAAAATGGCAATTTGCTCAAGTGTACTGAACTGTAAAAACAGCTACCTAGAGAAAGATAGAAGGAACAATATTCTCTGTTAAAAACTTCCCACCCAGTTAAAAAGGCAGTTAGGTACAAGCCTATGAAATGTTACTGTCATGGGCAGTATTCACTCCATTTCAATTTTCATAACTTCTCACTGGAAAATGTGTATTTGTTTCAAAGACAGGTTTCTTTATATGAATTAAGGACAGTACTTTCTGCATATTTTCCTTGAATTAGCAATGAACTGCACAGCTTTCTTGGACATAACCCAACCAAGTGCACACTATAAAAAAGCCCTAAAACTTTATAATGTAAATTTTAAAATGAGGTTTAGTTCAGTTTTTCTTGCTGACCACTCTACTGAAAATATTGGATTATAGGGAGTAACAGTCTGGTTGGCCAAGTAACATCTATTGTGCCTCCTGGAGCAATCCTGAACCCTTCTGTGACCTTGTCCTCAACATTTTACAGTAGTTGATGAATTGCACTGAAATATAGTCTAGGGACAGCTTCAAATATTACCCTTCTTTGTTATTAAAAGATCCATTTTCATTCCTTGGTGTTGTAAAAAGGCTGACAGGAATTAAGATCCTTTCTTCTTTGTAAATTCATCATATTTTGGTTCTCTTTTCATATTACTGTCTTTTCTCTTGCTCGTTAAGTCAATTTCCCACCTCTTAACAATGCAGTGCCTCTGTCTGTGCTCAATCTTTGCCAATATAAAATTAAGCTGCTACAGCTGAGTCAGCAGTGATGGATGCAGAGCTACAACAACCTCTTACCTCAGTATAACACTTGTAGTGCTGTTAAACACAATAATTCATTTATCCCAAGAGAGAAACAGCCTCAAAAATAAAGACACAGAATTCAAAACATTTGTGTCCACTTCGGAACCCTGAAGATTCCCTCTGCTCAGGCTTTCTGCATGCTCACAGGATGATGATCCACAAACGGGGACAGCAGCGGCTGCTGGGGATGGCTGGAAGCACAGCAGCATCAGGAGTGCTGGTAACCACTTTTAAAAAGCCTGATCTGGTATAATTTCAGCTTCAAACCACATGAAAAAAATGTACAAACACACGTAGCATTTTAATTTTTATTTCTGTGTAGTTACCGGATTTTTAGGCAAATACATGTTTGTGTGTATATATATATATATATGTGTGTGTGTGTGTGTGTGTGTGTTTGTATATGTATATGTATGTGTGTGTATATATATATAAAAAATAAATAAATGTACATATATGTACACACAGACATATATACATATATATATGTATAAAAATAAGTGTACATATATATGTACACACATACAAACATATGTATATACACACACACATGTATTATATATATGTGCATATATGTAATACCTGGGCAGGGTTTTTCTACATGGCATTCTGACAAACTGCACGAGACAAGCTCAGGAATAAACTGATGTGTCTCTCACTTAATTCCCAAGCAAGCAGTGAGCTGTAAATGGCTTTCACTTTGGTCTGGGACACTGCAGACTCCTTCCCAAGGGCACCAGGACATCCACAGCTGCTGAATGACACAGCCCTGCTCTCTCCCAGAGAGGGCTCAAGAACAAGCCTGGCCTTTCTCCTTCTAACTCTGCCTCAAGGCCATTTGTTGTTCACAAAACTGACAGAGCATGGGGAGATCCATGCTCCCACTGCCTGTGTGCAAGCAGTTCTAGAAATATTAAGCCAAATTTTAGGTTTTTTGCTTTCAGATTCACGAGACATCTTTCCTGGCAATGAAGAAAAACTTCTTTAAAAGGCTACTTGACAGTTTGTAACCACGTCATCAGAAACTTTTGAGAGAATCAATCAAAAGCTGTGGCCCTGCAGAACTGCCAGACTGACATTGTCATTTATATGCCTCCAAAATTTTTAATGGTGCTGGTGGTGTGAATTTGGAGTGGAACAAATTTCTGACATTAGGAAATGGTTCACTGCAGAGCAGACCAACTACTGATTGTCACAAAGGTGCACCTCTTTAATAGAAAGATATTGATAAAAATGTTTAGGAAATGTAAGACAAGATTTTAGTTGTTGGGGTTTTTTAATAAAAAATATAAGCATTCATAACACATGATGAAGTCAACCAATAATTTTCAGTGTAGTTTTCCCTTTCTTTTTAGTCTAAACAATTTGTTTGTCAACAGCCAAATGTCAGAGGGAAAACCAGATTTCTGGACTGGAGACATGGATCCAGCCCACATCTCCTATTTACCAGGATCTAGTGGCAATATCTCCTCATGTGATTCTTACTAAATCCTATGGTCTGTCCTTGCCACGGGTTCCTCAGCTGTGTTTTGGAATTTATGGCACCTGGCAGTGCCACAGACATGCTGTGGGAGTTCATGGCTTGAGATGTCCACTGACATACCACGGCTACAGCAAATATTAACAGCAGTTTAAGTATCTCAGAGGAATGCATAAGTGAAGCAGCAAACATAAGGAGTTTCTGGAAAACAAATTATGAATCTGATCCTACTGAAATGCTAAGAAGGGCTTGGCAGGTGATTTTAGCACAAGACATTTAGTCTCAGATACTCAGGAGATTCCATGAAGAGAATTGCAAAGATTTAATTTCACATTCATGGGAAGTGTGGAGCTGTAACAATTCCCTCTGGCTTCTGAGGTGAGAAATCCACTGAACAGATTGGTCCCTCTGCAGTTATGGCCCTGTTTTCAGTTTCACAGCTCACCATCTGCCTCACCTGTACCATTTGCTTTGCCCCATCATCCTTCCCAAGCACTACAGAAACACTTCACAGGGAACTGGGCTGCCAAAAGCACCTGTCAAAGCTGATTAGACAGAATGGAAATGAGTGTGCAGGCACCATCCAGGCATAAAGGGAAAAATCCAACAATAAAACTGGCAGCATCTTCCTGTTCTGTCATACTTAACTCGTGTTCCCAGAAAGTAAATGTGAAATACAGCCTAGACTTCCATGAATGTACTACCTAAAAGCTGTCCTTTAAATAGCAGATATTTGTGCCAAGAGAAACAAAATATTATTTTGTTTGGATTGTCAAGGCCAAAGAAAGCAGACCTTGAGACTACTGCTACCCATAGTGACATGATTCTTTTCACTACCAACTCTCAGCAGCCATATAGTATTTCCTGTGATTATTTTAGATCTATGATGATTCAAGAACTTAAAATCTAGGACAGAGAATTGGTGCCAAAAAGATATTATCTATTAAAATGCCTGCAAAATGCTGAAAAAGCAAAACACATGCACACAAAAGTCAATCTGTTTTCCTTCTTGGGCGTGTAACTATTCATTTATAGTAGTCATCTGAGATACTTGGGAATTTTAATAAAGGGCTGCTTTACAATCAGACTTAAATTCCAAATGTGTTCCAGAGGCTATGGAGCCCTAACAGAAAAGAAAGACAGGTGGGAGGAGGTGAGAAAGAAGAAGGCTGGAAAGTTTGTTTACGGCTCTGGACAGAGACAGGGGACAAGGCTTTGTCAACACCCTCAAATATACATTCTCACATGTAGGTACTTTTGTAAGTTTGAAATCTGGTTTCACTTCTGTGCATCTCTGAATCCTGCAAAGCTAGCACAGGAGAAATTAGTTACTGTAAAAGGATGAGTTAAAACTTAATTCTTATGAATGTAACTTTGGTGGACCTTTCATTATTACCCTAACCAGCAGCACTGGCATAAACAGCATCACTTAAAGTGGCTATTTTCAGTTGGGATATGAACAATCTTTGTTTGAATTCACTGGTTTTATCAGAAAACATGTGTTTCAAAACTGTTCAAAGTGCTTGACTCCTTTGAGCAAACACAGTCAGTGTTTTTGCTGCATCACTGCTCCCTCTCAGCCGATGTTAACCTTAAGTCACTCTTGGAGTTCTGCCTCATAATTTAACTTTTTACAATACCATTTTAAAAGCTCGAGATAGAGGTTTGTAAGGTAATAATTTGATTCAAAACTAATGCTTTAATGAGTTGGTCTCAGTCTTACAAGTTCTCCAGCATAAGACAAGCTGTGGATCACTGAAAATTTATTAATTACCAAAAACCACTCAAACTTTACAAAAACTGGTGGATGAAGAATTTTCTAAACACATCCACTTTTGCTCTCATAAAAATGTCTTCCCATTCTTATCTCCAATGTGACTTAAAAATGGCATGAGTAAATAGAAAGAAACTGTTATTAAAGCAGAATAATTTGTAACAATAAATGCATGCTTCAAACCACGCAAATTTTTGACTTGTGCATTCTGAGAGGACACAGCACCTAATACATCAGATGAAGTGAAATTAAAAGCAGTCTGAGATAATAGTGAATAGCAGTGAAGACAGAGAACAACTTCATTTTTTCAACGTTCAGACACAGAAATTATGGACATTGAGAAGGCAATGAGAACTTCAGGCTCTCTTAACAAAAAACCTGAAGCCCTTTAAATAAATAAAAAGAATAAATGTAACTGAGGTGGATTTTGAAAACCTGAAACCAAACAAGTTGCCTAATAATAATGAATCAGATTCTTACTGTGTGAATTGAAATATAATTATTTGCTTACTGTTTCTCTATTCTCCATTGTGATCTTAGAATCACACTCTGCTTCTTTTTAGAAGTTTTTATTTCCTCATTGTTACAGCAATTCCATAAAGCCACGAAAACTTTGATGTGAGAACACTTAAGAACATTTTAACATTATTATATTTGCATATTTTACTGCGTGAGAGAAGTTTGAGAATGTCTTTCCAACTTTAAACCATTGCTGTCTGTTTTCTTACTTTTGCTGCATTAATTGTAGAGGAATCTTTGTAGAATTGCATGTAGGAAAGGCAAGGAGAAACGTGTTCCCTGGGGGCAATATAAACATGGTAGGAAAAATAGTAACATTAATTAAAATATCAGAAACCAGGTAATTTTAAAAAGTCTGTTCACCCCAGGATTTTCTACCACTTGATTAAAAAGGAAATGCTCCCAGCTTTAGCCTATTATTAACTTTTCTTTCTCAGTACTTCAGGGCAAAGAAGACAAAAAACAGAATAATGGAGTAAAGAAAATGCCTACGCTAGACAAACCCTTTAAGGCAAAGACATAAAGTTTAGAGTTCAAGGTATTAAACCCACAAAATGACACGGCCAAATTGTACCTTCAGATGCCAACAGCAAACACAGCACTTTAATGAGAAGTAGGTGGATGTGCATGAATCAGGTCCAACAACTGCAGTTCCTCAAGAGCAAACACTGACTCACACCTTTCTGTTTATGAGCCCTTCCACACAGCACCTCTGAGGCACAGCCTCACAAGCCAAGGGTGTGGGAATCCTTACAATCAGAGGGTTTTGGGAAAGCTGCAAAAGGCAGAGCTCAGAGAGAGCAGAACTGTGATTTGGGCTGAGCAGAAGGCATAAGATTTGTCAGCAGAAATGTTATATGAGAATTAGACCGTAAGGACAACTAGAACTAGTCTGTGTATTAATGCTTGGCTAGAATAACTCCCTAAGCTACAGAAAAGTATATCTAGTGAGATATTAGGAAGTTCTAAGCTCAATAATGGAGCTCTGTGCATTGTGCTTTAAGGCTTGCAAGCAGGTATTGTATCCAAAATAAGCATTGTTTTAACCAAAGGTACGTGTGTCACTGCCATATTTTTTGGGAAAATTTCTTCACCAAGATTTCTCTCCTGGGAAGCTGAAAAGGCTCAGGGAAAAAGGAAAACAATATTATCTCATTTGTTTCTCCTGTGTTTTGCTGCTTTGGAATGCGGTTTGGACATTGTTTACCAACAGGACATTGTTTCATTGGTTTCATGTGAATTGTTTTTACTTAATGACCAATCACGGTCAGGCTGTGCTGGGACTTTGAGGTTAAAGTGAGTTGCAACATTGAGGTCTTTGTCTGCTGCCTGGATGTGAGCTGCTGGCATCTTCCCATTGTCATAACCATGGAATGAGGGTGATGCTGGACAACAAGCAGCTTGAGATGTGTCCCACAGCAGCCCCGTCCCATTTGTGACTTGTACACAGACCCCTGGCTGGCAATACTGGGGTGACACACCTCACCAGGACACCTGCCAGCCCCACTGTACCTGTGCATGCTCAAGCCTGTCCCAGCAGCACACAGAACAGGTTAATTTGCACCACGTGCACCTCATTAATCCACATCCATTTGTTTCACTCTGCGAGCAGCAAAGCAGTGCCTGCAGGCTGTCACTGTCTCAGCTGGCTGCTTGCAGTTCCACATGGTGTTAAAACTCCATTGCTTGTCATCAGGCCATCATATTCCTACTCCATAAAGGGAGGAGAGATTAACAAAAACTTGGATGCTGAGAGTATCAGGTGTCTCAAGCTGCAGGCAAAGAGCAGCACTGAATTCCCTTTTGGCTGTGGGCAGCAGGAAGCATGGTCAGTGCCCAGGAGGAGTCAGCAAACACAGAAATTCACTCAGATATCCACAGAAATTCAACTTAGGAAGGGCAGGCAAAGGTAACAGACTTTAAATCCCCTGTCAAGTTCACTGGACTGTGGTGTTACAGCTCTGAATTCCAAAAGAGGAAGGGATGCTCTACCCGTGAGATTTCCATTTCTGTAGTTAGGTGAAAGACTTTTCCCCAAGGAAACAATATTGTAGTAACACTAAATTTTCATTTTCTCAGTGAGTTTACTCACTGAATATATTTTCAGTGATTTTTGTTTTGTTTTCAAAGCTCATGGGAATGCACAAAAATGAAACAGCAAACTGGTTTCTGCTTGGAAATGAATGCTGTTAATGCTGGCACTGCATGTTTCCATAAACTAGTTTCATCACTCAAACCCTAAGAATTTTCCCCCACAGAATACCATAACAAGAGTTAATTTATAAGCTTTTATATGCATCTCTGAACACTACATTAGCATTAATTTGGCTACAACACAGGACTAAGCCTGTCCTCTGCTTCCTCCTTCCTATCACATCCATGAGAACTGGGTCAGATTGTCAGTGCTGCAGCAGACTGAAATCAGCTATTCTGCTTTTATCAGAAAAAAACCCTTTTTTGACACTTTTTTAAAGTGTCAAAAGATTTTTATTGAAACCAGTAGCTCAGGATTTCAGAAAACAATTTTTATTTCAGTTTCTGTGAGCATGGTTTGATCCAGCTGTACTTTTCTTCTTGAAATACACCAAAAACTTGACTAGGGTGCAGCAGAAAGCTGAGTAAATCCATGCTGAGTGGTTGATTCCTTCTAAAGAAGAATCCTTAGGGTGATAGACTCTTTTCCTTTTCCACACTGGCATGTTTTAGTCCTCCTTGTGCCCTAGGAACACAGTAAGAAACACACCTCACTTTGCAGGCTCTCTGGGGCAGGTTAAGACAAGGCACTTGTCCTTCTGCCCAGCTCTGTTCTGACACACAAATGCTCCCATTTGATTTTAGGAGAGCAGTTTGTACAATGTTATTTCCCAGCCTCCTCTCAGTGCCCTTTGAGAGGGGTTTGTGGAATACTGGGTGAGAAACATGGTCAGTAAATTGGTACCCAAACTCTTTCTCCTCTCCAGTAAGTGAATAAGATGTGCTGAAGAAAGAAGAGGGGAAAATAAGTAATTTCTAACATCTGAGAGCTATTTATTGAGCCTTGAAAAAGGATGCATGACTTTAATTACAGATTGACTCCATTCCTACAAAGGGTTTTAGCTTGTTAACACTGAGTCAAAAGAAATTCCTCATACTAAAACAAAAATTATAAATTCATTATAATTTTATCACACAGCACACACATGCTCCAAAAGGAGGATGTGTGTGTTGTGTGATAAAATCATTAAGAATTGTGCCATTGAGTCTTTCCAAGCTGAAAGTCACTGCTGATTTTGCATTGAAGGAAAGGATACCCTCTGTTCTCACAGATTCTCAGACCAGAAAGTACCCATGATATGCAGTTCCACACCTCTGTTTGGCAGAGGTATGAACTGACAAACACAACCGACAATCCTTGCTGTGTCTAGCTCATGACAAAACCTGTACCAGCTCTGCACTAAAAATAAGAGTGTGAGCTACCACTAAAGGTTAAAAATCACAACCCTCAGACTCCTAAAACCCCTTGAAATTTCCAGGAGCTCAAAGTGCTTCTGAAGTTGTTAATGTACCAAAGCAGATTTTGGCGTTCAGAAACACGACAATTCAATTTAGGAAATATGTGTGAAAATAGGAATTTAAACCTAAACATAGCAGGACCATATTACAACTTTCCCCAAGTATATTCCTTTGAAGAGCTCACATTCTTTCCTCCAGAAAGCTGACTGCTTAAAATAGCTGTCAGCTTTCTAAAGGGAGTGATTAATTCCACTGGAGTTATTTCTGCTTCCAGGAATAGCAATACATTTAACTGACAATGGGGAAAGCTGCTGCCAATGGATGTCTCTCATATTTTAAATAAAGCCCACATTTATGCATTGCTAAGTGTGTGGTTTTTTAGTTTTTTAACTTGATTTTCATTATACAACCTATCAGACAGTGCTTATAAACCACTGACCTAAGCCATTCAATGATTGCTAGTGAATGCTAGTAATTAATTAGTAACTGCCTGGTAATTGCCTCAGAGCTAGTAGAACCTGTCTAGTAATTCCCAGTAACTACTAGAGCTAGTAATTCCCTAGGAACTGCTCAGCAACTACAAGAAAAGTCTCTCAGTAACTACTAGGAAGAGTCTAACAACATTGCAATAATTTAATAATAACCATAATATAATATTAATATGATAATAATTGTGGTAACTGCTGGTAACATCTTAGTGCCTAACAACTGCTAGTAACAACTTTGTAGCTGTCTAATATCTAACATTTACTAATCTAAGTATCTAACAATTACTAATATATATCTAACATATACTAATCTAATATTTAACAATACTAAATTACTAATTACTGCCTTGTAACTGCCTAGCAAATAATAGTTACTGCCTAACAGCTCCTAGTAGCTACTTAATACCTGCCTAATAATTACTAGTAACTGCCTAGTTAATAGTATGCCTGATACCAGCCCTTCCCTTCATGGCCACATCCCTTTTCAGGGATTCCCCTGAGCCCCCATGGTTTCCACCCCAAGCAGAATGAGCAGAGTAATTTCCCCCCACTTTTCCCTGCTGGTGCCCCACAAAGGGGCTTCACTGAGATCTCAGCCTGTGAGGAGTCACAGTGGGTGTTAAAGCTGGATTGCAGTGGCAGGAGGACTCTCAGGAGCTCCTGCTTGGCACAGGGATTTTTTTTCCTCCTGCTTTTTCCTTTTTTCCCTCTCTAATTCATGGCTTGTGTGAGCTCTGCTAGTAACAGTCCAAAGCTGCTGCCATTAAATTTGATAAAATCAAATTTGGATAATTTTTAGAGGGCAGCAGAGGGTGCTGTTAGTTCTGCTCTTGGGAGGATGGGGACACTCACCCCTCCAGCCCAGGATCCAGACAGACCCAAAGCCCAGAATGATCTCCCGAGGGCTCAGCCTTGCTCCATGCTCCAAAACTGGTGCTCTTCTCCAGCTGGCTCTGAAATTCAGTGTTTTTTTCAAGGGGCTCAGTGTAGGTTCACTGCTCTAAATATGGATTGAAAAAGAATAAATCCCTGATATCCAGCATCTATTTTGAAAATATAGATTTTTTTTTGTTGTAATTTTATTATCCTGTTATTCTATTCTGTATTATTTGTTATCTGGGAGCCAGAAACAATGCTTGGTGTGATTAATGACTGTGTTCAATATTGCCACACTCCAAGCTGTGTGAATTTGGAGGAAAAAAACAATCAGCACTGATTTTGAGGTGCTGAAGTCCTTCTGGCAGTTTCTAAAAGATGCCTAGAGCCAAGGGAATAACCTTTGAACAAGAGATGAGAGCAGAGCAACCTGACATCACCCACCACACATGTAGAGCATTGCAGCTGAAATTGTAATTACTTGTAGGATTTAATTGCCGGTAGTGACTTTTCTGGGCTGCACAGGATGGGCTGGGAGGCAGTGCTGATGGCTCTGGGACAGCTCTGGCCTTCCTCAGGAGCAGTGGAGGTGTCTGGCTGTTATGGAAATGCTGCTCACAGCACATGAGTAGCCAGATCACCCTGAATTTATGGAGCTGTGGATTGATACTGTTTGTGCTTAGCACAGGCAGGCAGGCTATAAGACAGGGATTTGTTATGATACCAGACTTCATCTGCAGGCAAGAAACACTGCCAGAGGCTTTTAGCAGAAGCTGCTGAGCAGTCCTGTGTCTCAAAAAGCCCAGTGATACTTCCCACTGCCTTGGAAATGTAAAGGATTTATTTTACTGCCACAGGAGACACAGGATTTACCCTCTTTATTTCTCTGCATCTCACTTTTGCTGTTAACCAGGCAGATTTTCCTGTGCAGCACAGAGATGTGGGAAGAGGACTGCAATCACTGTTATCTGCACAGTGCTTAGAGCAGGAAACATCAGGTTTGGAGGGAGAGATTAGCAGGAACCAGCCCTGTGAAGTGCTGTTAAATGATAAAGAAATGCTGAAGGGCAGTGTGGGCTGGGTTCAGTTCTCACAGTGAGTTCACTCTTATACATGAGGGCTTTTTCTTGTGCCCCCTGAACTTGCACTGGTGCAGAGAGTAAACCCAGGGCCTTGCTGCTCCTGACTTTAGTCTCTCTGTTGGACTGTCCTTTTCCACTCAGGAAGATAAGATTCTCTTTCACAGCTAAGCACTGGAGGTGGGGACAGCTCTCAGGTGCTGGTTCTAAGAGGTTTAGTGCAACCAGGATGGTGAGAGTATCTGGGATGTCCTGCTTGCTCCTGCAGCCTGTGCTGAGCTGTTGGTGTCCTTCCAGCTCCTTCCACACTGCTCTGTACACACGCTGCCCCTGGCATTTGGGATGTGAATTCCTCTTTTCCTGGTGGTGACAGGATGCTGAGAATGTCAAGGCACATGTTTCTCTGTTATCCCTGCCTCTAAACTCGCTGTCCATCTCTTGGAGGGTATAAAAATAAAGCAGCTTTGTGTGATTTCTAGAAAAAGCCAGACGGCAGTGCAGGGGTCAGAAATAGGCATCCCAGCCCTCCCCATCCCACTGTCTCAGCTGTTGCTTCCTGAGAGACAGAAGCATGTGGTGGCTAAAAATACCCTGTGAAGAGAATACACTCTCTCTCCAATGGGAGAGCATAAATTAAGCTGAGTTGTAATATATACAACTTCTTGTGCCTGGGAGAAACACCTCCCAGTGTCACTTTTGGAGAGGGTTTTCCTAATGAAGCAGAAAGCCCAGCCCTGTCCCATCCCTGCATAGTTCAGGGATATTGAGCAGAGGATCTCCTGCCTCTCCTGCTCCCACCCCCTGGCCCTCCTAAGGGAATCCATGTGGCCAGGGGAGGGGGCAGACCAGCCCTGCTTTTATAAGGCTGGCCCTGCAGCACGTCCAGGTTGGCAGGAGTGACAGGAGGTTTGGCTTGCTCTGAGATACCCACCTCCCAAAGCCTGGGGTCCCTGGCATGACCAAAGGAGGAATGGAGTCAGTGGAATTGTTCACAACTGAAGGCAAAGGCAGGGGTTTGAAAGCCCAGAAGGAGTTCTTGCCTGGGGATGTCATCTTCGCAGAGCCAGCCTACGCAGCCGTGGTGTTTGACAGGTAAGAGAAAAGCGCTTGGAAAACTCAGACCAGAAATAATCCCGCTGCAAAATTTCACCTAGGTGGTTGTATAAAAGTTTGGAGGTGCCTGGATGACATCAGAGAAGGGATCAGAGGGAAGTCAGAAGTGCTCCTGGGAAGACACATTGACAGCTTGTAGGGAATGTCCTTCCCAGGGCTCAGATCAGCTTGTTCACTTGCACTAGGTGCAGTTTGTTTCCAGGATGTGACCTTGCAAGGTGCTTGGTGCTGTAACCTTTCAGAAAAGCAGTGAAAGTTGCATGGATTCAGTGCCTCACAGCCCCGTGCTACACTGCAGAGAACTGCCTGGAGTCAGGGAAATTCAGGTACAGGAGTCTCAGATCTGGCTTTGCTGAAGTCTCTGATGGGTTATACATGATAAAAGTGAGTTCTGCTGTGCTCTGCTCACAGTACCATCCCCAGCTGCACTTCCAGCTTCATCACCCACTGCCCTGGAACAAGGAGCTGGTGGGGATCAGCAAGTGACACTGTTTCTGTTAGAGATTTAATATTTACAGCTGGCTGAGCTAACTGGAGACAAACGTCTGCTGTTGCTCTTTCACAAGACTGGTTTTAAATTTATGTTCACACTGATGTAGCCAAACTCTGAGTTCTGGTGCAAGGATATTTTTCTTTTCTGCTGCTTGTTTTAAACACAACATTCACTCAACCTGCACTGCTGGTGTGGCTGTAGATGTCCATTTCTGCCCTTTGGATCAGTGGAAGATTCACTTAAATAACCTGAAAGAGAAAAGATGCAAAGAATGGATTTCTATGTTGATTTCCGTTGGGTTAAATCTAAATTAAAGCCTCTGACACAAATGAAATTTCTTCAGCTTTATAACATGGTAACTGAGAACAGAATGTGGCCCAGATTTTTAAGCTGAGGACTTAGATGGCAGCTGAAGGTTTAATTCTGACCTTAAGAAAGTCTTGAGTGCTCTTCAAGGGCATCATGGTGAGTTCTGAGACTGAATTTTTAGCCCCAAAAAGCCAGTGACTTCTGTAAATACCCTGCACACTAAACAGGGCTGTGAGCAATTCTGCTCAGCTGAGTTTGTCTAATTAAACCAGCTCTGCTAACGAAGTCTGGGGCACAAGCAGAGGTTGTGCTGCTGTATTAGCCCTGGTCATACTGTAGCTGAAGCTGATCAGTGCCACTGATATGGCAGTAGCAGAGAATTGGATATTTCAAAAAGCCAGTGACTTCTGTAAATACCCTGCACACTAAACAGGGCTGTGAGCAATTCTGCTCAGCTGAGTTTGTCTAATTAAACCAGCTCTGCTAACGAAGTCTGGGGCACAAGCAGAGGTTGTGCTGCTGTATTAGCCCTGGTCATATTGTAGCTGAAGCTGATCAGTGCCACTGTGTGATCTGGCAGTAGCAGAGAATTGGATATCAAATAGGCAGAGGAAGAAATAAGTTTTTTATGTGTCTTTCATTCACTGTTGCTTTGTCCTTTAACTGTCACTGGGTGAAAATTATTATGAATCTTTGCCATAGCAGGAATGACACCTTTAGTTTTTATTTTAATATATCATTGCAAGAGCTCACATTAAAAATGTCGTTTTTCACTTTAAAATGTTGAGTTCTTGAAGTCTTAACCCTGAGCTCAATTACAGGAGTTGGTGACAAAATAATTTCTCCTTGATGTGTCCTTTTAGCTCTTGAGTCAGTACTTCAGTTTCACTCGTGTCACTAGCTGGAATTTTCTGGTGATTTGCTTCAGAAGTGCCTATGGACAATTATTTCTCTCATATGCCTTATTAAAAATACTTTTTTTTTTTAACCACTGACTTTTGATGGTGGGTTAAAAATATTTTTTCTTCCATGTGCAATGTTCCACCATGCACAGAGCAGAGCTGCCCGTGTTGAAGAGCTGCGACTTTGCTGCATTTTCAAATGTCACTGGTGTAATGTGAGATAAGGGCAGAAGATATCACTGCACAGCTCACACTGAGACTGTGTCTTAGGCTGAGCTTTCCAACAGAAAACCTCAGATGTGTTTCCCTGCTTCTCTCCCTTCCTCCCCAAGCTGGGCTTGTTTAGCTCCCAGAGGGCAGGTCCAGAGGTTGAGCCGTAGAAGTCAAGGTAAACACAGCCCTTCTCTGCAACTGTTGTGCAATAATAATGGATTCTTACCCTCCCGTGGCACATTTCATCTCAAAGCACTGAATATGGGTCAGAGGTGAAACACAGTCCCAAAATCTCTGAAACAGACTTGTTGATTAGAGCTTGGCAGGACATAGCCTGGGTGTGAGATATAATGCAAACACACATTTTTCTTGTGGAAATTACCTTGATGCTTCTCTTCCACACCCAGGGCTTTGGTTTTAGAGGTCCCTTCTATTCAGCTGCATCAAACTCCATTTAATTAATTGCTGTCAAAGAAGGGCTGCCTGCATCCTCATATTCCTTACTCCTGCAAGATTAAATCCACGCCTGGCCTTGGTAGCTGGTTTTGCCCTGTAGGAACTGCTGTTGCCTCTGCACAGATGAAGAGCCCAGTGAAGAAGCATGTGCTTTTCCCAGCCCACAAACACAGGTGTATAGGTCCTAAAATTGCTGTTGAGTCTACACTATTAAAAAAGGGTCTCAGCCTGCAGGGGAACCCAAAATCCAGAGTCCCTCATCCTAATTCAACTCAGTATCCCCCATGCCTTGCTGAAAGCACTGTGTATGTGTACTGTGGAAAAGGGACTCAGATATGACAGATTGCTGGGTTTAAGTTTTTTGCTCAGGCCTTAGCAAATATGTGACCAGATTTTCCAGAGATCTGAGCTCTCTTGTGCATAAAGACCACACAGATCCACAAGAGTGCAGAGCTGATCTCTATTTCCCAGCCCTTTGAAGAACTCAGTCCTTTGGGAAGTGTATTCCCAGTCTGTGGGTGTTGAGACCCTGAAATCCTTCCCCTGATTTTGCTGCTGAAAGGTGTTTGGAAGGCAGCTGTAGTGCAGAGGCCACACAGTGATTTCTGCACGACTGCATAAGCTGTGCAGGCAAAGCAAAGATCTGTCTGGGATTAGTAGGAGCAGCTCTGCAGAGATGCAACACCACTGTGCTCTCCAGAGCACAGCTTGGAATGGAGATCACACTGGGATATCAGCCACCATTTACCTGGCCAATGACCAGATGGTCAAGTTTAAAGTCAGTAACAAGTTACACGTGGGAGCTTTGACAAGCTGCCAGGCAGATCAATGCCCTTCCTGTACTTACCCAGAAAGTCAGGGCTGTTATCACTGCTGGTTACCTCCACCACTGCTGGGAGATCTTTGGAGAGGCTCTTCCATCAGCCCACTGTGGATCCAATCGATATATATATATAAAAATATAGAAATAAATAAAAAAAATATATATATACAGTGGATATCACAGTACAGACTCCCACCTGACTTATATATGTAGACAGAGATGGATACCTAGACAGATACAGTCTGTCTAAGTAATTTGTCACCCAACTGCACTTTAATGATGTCTTTCAGTAGGAGGCTGTTTGAGGAATTGTGGGGATTTTGTTTGGGAAAAAGGACAAATGTTTCCTTTGACAAAACTCTATCATGGGGTCTCCCTGCAGAGCCTAACACTGGAATTCTGTGTCCAGACAGGTGAATCCAACACTAAATGCTGATATAATCAATGGATCTCCATATGTGCAGTGAACAGAGACATCTACCTTTGAGCTGAATGGCTTTCCAGACCCCACTGAGTGTGGTGAGGAATCTCTACTCACACACAGGGTACAGATGAGCACATTTCAGTGCCTAAATCTACAGGCTGTATCACCCTGGAAGCCTCTGAAGGTCACAGGGACCCTGAGAGCCCCTAAAGTTGTTTTAGTTGGTGAGGGTTTGTACTCTTCAGCCTCAGATGGTCATCTGAGCAGCAGTTTTTTACACAGTGCCAGAGACTTTTAATCTAGAAGTATGTAAAACTCAAAGAAAAATGAGGTTCCTATAAACACCAGCCAGCTCACAGTCAGATTTTAAGGTCAGAGTATGACTCACTAGGATAACTCTGTTCATTTCAGGGGGGTTGGACTGGGACTAGGTGACCTTTAAAGGTCCCTTCCAACCCAAATCATTTGGATTTTATGATTTTATAACTTAGTTGCTTAATGCAGTGTATACTTAGCATTGACTCCTGTATCAAGCCTGCTACTTCTACCTGAATGAGAGCAGGCTGCTTAAAGAGAGGGTGAATACTGAGGGCAAAGGGGTGCAAAAGTCTGTGTGATTTCCAGGATAAAGTGTAGACACAGCCTGATCTCTGACTTAGCCTTGCTGTCACCAGCTGAAATATCACCCAGAAAACACCACTGTCAGGCCTGCTTTGCCCTGACATACAAGCAGAAAGCTGGAAATGCATCCTCTCAAGGGATTCTTTGCTTTTGTTGGTGTAGTTTTTCAATTTGCAAAGGCTCTGAGCCTCTCACTGAAGCTTTCTCTAATCCTCCCTCCCTGTTTGCTTTCTCCTTGAAGACCCCAGGTCTCCTTTCCTCCATCACCTTCATGTCCATGGCATTCCCAGTGCCTGGGCTCCATGTACTGTATGTGACCTTCTCCTCTGACACATCACTTGGCTCTCAGGCCTGCAAGAGTTTACATTTCCTATAAGCAAGGGGATGCCTCATATGTCTCTGTCAGCCTTTGCCAGGAGAAGGTTTGCTCTTTAACCAGCAGGATTTGAGGGGCAGTAGCCAAGGAAAGCAGTGTCATGTGGTGGAAAGTCGAGATCACCTGAAGATCTGCTTGATGAGGGATCTGCAAATTGATAAAAACCTGAGATCGTGCAAATTTTGCATGTCTTTTGATGTACAAAGAGGTTGAAAATATTTTCCAAGGAAATGTGGGGAGCTCTGCTATTGTAGTTAGGATGACCTAGACATATAAGAAATCCAAAATTTTCCATAACAGCATAACTGAAAAGATTATGGGAACAAATTCTTTGAACTGACACCGATAAAAACTGAGAGCTAATGTGATTGTATTCATATTTTTAAAAAATGTTCTGGGGTTGGATTTTTTATTACTATCTCATTTGTTCAAAAACCTAATTAAAACCTGGGAACAAATCTAGATTTTTTAAAGAAAATCTCACCCACACCTCTAAGAAAAGGAAATCTTGTCATGAAAGACTAAAAATAAAATAGTCAAAAATTAATCTAAAATAAATCCTCCTCTCAAATCAGAAAAACTAGGATATATCATCCCTAACATTTTAAAGATGAAAGTACTAAGCTCCAACTCCTTTTAAAAAGAGCAAACCCATTCTTATGCTAATAATTCATCTTTAGGTAGCAGGTGCATTTTCTTAGGCTGTTGTCTTTAATGAAGTGTTACAGCCTCTGCTTTGAAAACCCAGGAGACTTTGCCCTACATCCTAAGTTGTTCTTATGCTGTTCTCTGTAGCAGACTGGGGAGAGAGATGCCCTGCCAAGCAATAATAAATAGGATTTAGGTGTAAGTTGGGCCATCTCTGTGTATCATCTGTGATGTACAGGATAGCAGGGACCCATGTTTAACAGTTTGGGAGCTGCTCACTGTGTCCATCAGCTACTCACTGAAATCCTTCTCTGTTCTTTGCACTAAAGCCATCTCACCTGGCTTTTCCAGGCCACTGAATGAGATGTTTTGTGTGCTGGATGGCAGATGTTTGGGCTGTGCATGTCTTGGAGATGAGGTTAGTACATTTCCTGTGACAGTGCTCAACCCTGGCAGGTCCAACAGACCTTAATCTGTCTGAATCCAATCCAAGCAGTCACAAGAGTTATTTGTTTCTTGAGCTTTCACTGCAAGCTGTGCTTGCAGGAGCCATGGTTTAGTTGTCAGTGCTGTGTTGCCTCTTGCATTTGTTGGCTGGCACATTGAATCACTGTTTTTGTCACGTAGCTGCATTGAGGATTAGTTGTAGTTGTGTGTCCCACCTAAGTAACACCAGAGCACGTGAGCCCTTCAGAGTTCAGCTCGGTTGATGCTGGGGTGGGAGGCCAAGGAAACCTGAGGCTCCCCAGAAAGTCATTCAGTGAGTCAGTCAGTGGCATCTGCCCTCTAAGTCAGCCCTAAATCCTGACTTGGCAAGCTTGTGATGGTCTGGAGGCATCACTGTACTAAAGAAGATCCTGCTTTTGGGGAGGGTGAGAACCAGTTCTCACTATGTGTGGAAAAGGGCACTGATCACCTCAGAGGTTGTGGTGTGCACTGAGCAGAAATCAGTTGTGTTATCCCTGTGATGAAGCAGGGGAAGCTGAGCAGCAAGACCAGAAGGGTTCAGACCTCCAGAGTTCCTTGGTGGGTGCCACAGCAGAAGGCAACTCCCCAGGGTCCTCTCCAGGAACTTTTAGTGCTGCCTTTGTGCCTCAGGGTTTAGCTCTTATATTTTTCAGATTCTGTGCTGCTTTAGTGTGTAATTCTGAGCTTCGTATCAGGGGATGGTGAGCTCTCTGCACAGAGCAGGGAGACAAAACAATTCCTGCTCCAGCTGGGCACCAAGGACAAATGATCCAAATCTCAGCCCCAAGAGCACAAAAAACATGGACTGAAGAGAGAAAAGCAAGGATGGGACTGCATGGGCTAAACTATAATTGGACTATTAACTCCAATATGCAAATGGAGCAGAACTGATGAAAGTGAGAGACCCCGTGAGCGCTCGTGCAGTTTGTGACCATTTTGGTTCATCTTGGGTGCAGCCCTGGCTGGGCTCTTGTGCTGCCCAAGGTGGATCCATGGAGGCCTTTTAATAAATCCCTGCTTTATTCTTTAACTCTGTCCAGCCTCTGTTCTAGGTCAGCCTTCCCAAGACATCAGCCTGGCCATGCAGCACACTGCCCACATGGGCTGCTCTCTGTACTGGAGAGGAGATCTGGGGTACCTGGACCATTTTGGGTTGTGCTAAACACTTTCTAGGCCAGACAGAGAAGGTTTCATGGACTAATGATTTCCACAGGCTGAGAGGCTTAAATTTAATCTCAGCTGCTCCACTTGGAGAAATTTAACCTTACAAAGGAGATGAGAGAGGAGCCTGTGAACCACTGAAAGCCTTTGGAGTTTGGGTGCTGTGTGTCTTCAGGACAGGTGGAAAGACCAGAATCCAGCCAAGGGAGAGCCCCACTTTGTCCTTCCCTTTTGGGGCATCCAGCTCTGAGCTCCTCTGAGCTCTACAACAGGAGTTTCACAACTGCCAAGGGGCACCTGGGGGATTTAGGTGCTTGCAGATGCTTAAGCAATGCTAGTTGAAGTTTTATGGAATGGATCTCAAATACTTGTGTCTCCTGATTTTTTTACTGTGTCAAGAGTTGAGCCCTGGCCTCTGGAGTCCTGATAACACAGAGTATCCACAAATCTAGTCTTCTTTGAAACCATTTTGGGGCTCAGAGGATCCCATAATGGTTTTGTAAGAGCTGTAGTATTTCTTACCCTTGCCAGTCAGATTACCTGGGAGTTATTGTCTCTGCAGTTTCAATACCACAAGGTCTGTTCCTTCTCTTTTTCAGAAAGTCTTGTATTACATTTTTGGTGCATTTCTGCAGCTCCTCAGAAATGAGGGATTTCCAGAGCCCTGGAAAGTTCTGCCAGCCAGGTTTGCTTTGGAAAATCTGGACACCCCATGCAATAAACAGCAAAACTCAAAGTCAGCATTTTAATATTTTTTTATCCTCAGGGTGCAAACTGAGGAGAGAGAAGCACTTGTTAGAGAACTTGGATTTTTCTGCACCATGTTCCCTTCCAACCTGTCATTCCTCTCTACAAGGAAACTTCTTTTTCTTTTTTCTTTCTGACTGCCCTTAAAACACCCAGGTGGCAAGAGGGATCCCCATTCCCCACATGAGATATCTCCCTGCTTCCTGGCACGATGTAACCATGTGGGTTTATCAGCTCTCTGGCTCTGCTTTGCCTTACAAGGAGTGTAATCTCTCTTGCACCTCTCTGCCCCCTGACCTGACAGCTGACAGAGCACAGCCTCACATTTCTCACCAGCTCCCAGCTCTTCCATTGGACACAGTGGAGCTGGCTGCATCCCCCTTCCCAGACACATTTCCCCCTGCCCCATCCCAGGTGCTGGCCTTACACTGGGCTCCCTCCAGCACTGCTCACTTTCCTAAACCTTTTATCTAAACCTCATTTTTGCACATGGTTTTGTCTGATGTGTGTCATCCTGCTTTTAAATCTGTGTCCCTCTTTATCCTGCAAGAGACAAGGCACAGGGTAGATTATGCCAGCAGCTCACACAATATTTTCAGAGAAAAGAAAATGCCTTTTAAATGTACTGTGATATAAATATAAACATGCATATGTATGTGTGTACCTATATATAGGTATAGGTATAGTAGAGAGCAAGGACAATCTTTGGGCTGGATTCTCTGGGGCTGTCAGTCTGATTCCTGCTTGTGGCACATCCTCCTTACAGGCTCATCAATAATTTTTTTATTTCCCTGTGTCTCAGTTTCCCCCCTCTGCGCTGTGCACAATTATAAATGTTCCTTTGATCAGAAAGCCCCTGTGGCCTCTGAGCTTTTTGCAGTGAGGAGAACCTCCCTTCTGGCACCAGCAGTGGCTGAGTGATGGGAATTTAAATTCTCCTGTACTGTCAAGCCTGGCTGGAGGCCCAGATGAAGTGGGCGGTTGCCTGGAGAAGCAGACAGCTGCAGACACCAAATCAGGCAGTGAAAAGCCTTTTCTAGCAGCAAGGGGAAAGTCCCAAAATTTTTTGGACAGGAGACCAAAGTGTCTCCCCCTCCTTCTCAGTGAATTAAGCCCTAGGAGCAAAAGCTGGACACCTGAACAGGGATATGGGGGAGGTTTTCCCTCAGCCTGGGACCCTGGACACTCTCAGAAGGAGGATGTGAAGTCAGACTCCTTCATCAGTATCCTCCCTCACCCTTGGTTATGGCTACATGCCTACAATTGTAGGATGCTTCTTGGAAATCCTGTTTTGAATCCTTCAAAGATGAAAGTCATTCCATTTAACAATTTAACTTGCAGCAAAAGCACCAGGCAAGAACACAACCATTAAGCTGGGTGGGACCTTTCTCCATCCTCCCCAAAAATCTTGAGGGGTTCATTTGTGTGCAGGGGTGCAAAACTGGCAGGACCTTGACTGGGCAGAGCTGGGCCTCGCTGACCCACGGTGTCCTTCTGTCCTTCCAGCCTGACACACGTCATCTGCCACACCTGCTTCAAGCGGCAGGAGAGGCTGCACCGCTGCGGGCAGTGCAAGTTCGCGCACTACTGCGACAGGACCTGCCAGAGAGCAGCCTGGCTCAGCCACAAAAACGAGTGCTCGGCCATCAAGAGGCACGGCAAGGCACCCACAGAAAACATCAGGTGAGAGCTGGGCCCTGCGGCCTGGGAGAGGACAGGGCAGGCCTGGGGCACGCTCCTCTCATGGCAAAGAACAGCTGGGTGGCCTGATCTGGGCAAGGTGGAGGTGGGAGAGGGTTTGGGATAGGCCAGGAGGATCTCTGAGACAGGGAAGTGTTGGGAACTCCCCATGTGTGGAGACACGAGGCTTGACTCTATTTTTAGAAGGCTGGTTTATTATATTATGATATATATGATACTAAAATACTACCTAAAAACTATACCAAAAGAACAGAGAGAAAAGGATGATTAGAAGGCTTGAAAGAACAAGAATAGAATGCATAACAAAATCTTGTGACTCTCAGAGTCCGATGCAGCTGCATCTGTGATTGGCTCTTAATTAGAAACAACCAACATGCACCAATTGCACCTGTTGCATTCCACAGCAGCAGATAGTTATTGTTCACATTTCTTTCCTGATGTCCTCAACTCCTCAGAAAGGGAAAATCTTGGCAAAAGGATTTTTCATAAAATATCACAGCTACAGGGAAGATATGTGGAGGAGCATCAGTTGTGCAAGAGGTGTGCTTCTGTTTGGTTTTTTTGGTGCTGAGCCTCAAAAACTCTGAACATGGTGATGCAAACCTACCCTGCATGTTTTAGGAAGTGTGGGAGACTGGGAAATAGGAGGAAAAGTGAAAGAAGAGATGGGTTCTTCCCCAGCTTGCCTCTAGGATACATTAACTTGTCTTCACATTCTGGCTCCACCATAAAAAATGAGAGGAATCCTCATGGAAATGGGAGCAGCTGTGGAGGGCTGGGGACCTGGGGATCTGTAGAACTTCTCCAGATGAGAGCACAGGTGCTGGGACAAACCCCTGCATCCCCCTGTCCTTCAGAAGGCTGGACATGCTAACTATCCATCACCCATCAGATGCTGAGCCTGCCTCAGCTGATCTGCCTGCACGCCATTTCCCCCCAGGAGAGGAATTTTGATGAACTTTGTGTTCTCCATGACGAATTTTGATGAATTTTATTCTCTCCATGATGAATTTTGTTCTCTCCATGACGAATTTTGATGAATTTTATTCTCTCCATGATGAATTTTGTTCTCTCCATGATAAATTTCAATGAATTTTGTTCTCTCCATGATGAATTTTGTTCTCTCCATGATGAATTTCGATGAATTTTGTTCTCTCCATGACAAATTTTGTTCTCTCCATGATGGATTTTGACGAGTTTTGTTCTCCCCACGTGGTGCTGGTGCCGTGGCTGTGCCTGGCCAGGCTGGCTGCCCGCATCCTGTGGAAGATGGAGCGGGAGGGCAGCGGGCTGTCCGAGGGCTGCCTGGTGGCCATCGAGGAGCTGCAGAACCACGTGGACAGCTTTGGAGAGGAGGAGAAGAAGGAGCTGCGTGCTGACGTGGAGAGTTTCCTGGAGTTCTGGCCGCCCCACAGCCAGCAGTTCGGGATGCAGCTCATCTCCCACATATTCGGGGTGGTATGTCCAAGGGATGGCAGTGCACGTGGGGAGGGTTTGTAATGCCAGCTTGGGGAGAAGCTCTCCAGCTGGCCTCATGAGAGGATGGCTGGCTTCATCCCATTCCCCACCTGCTTCTCCTCTGCACTGACTGGGAAACTGAGGCATGGCAAGGGCTGAGACATTTTGTCAGTGTAAATGTGCAGACAAGTGGTTTGCTCAGTCATAGGTGCTGCATTTTCATCACAAGTCCCACTGGGAATCTCTCTGCACCTGGGAGAGCTGAGAAAATATATTTTTAGTAACTACATCTAGAATGTATTTGAATATAGAAGATCTGTTTTAGTAGATTTTGATTTAGATGTCTATTAATATTGTGTGCATTCGATTTTTTATATTGACATAATATATACAATAAAAACAGTAAAAAATGGAAATATATTTAATAATATCAATTACGAAGTTGTTAACTACAAATTTTTGCTCTCAGTGTATCAGAGAAGGACATTCCAGTTCAGGCTGAGCTGCTCTGCTCCCAGCCCTGGGTATCCCTGCCCTACCCCCTCAGCTCCCAACACTGCCAAGAGGGGACACAGGCTCTGCTCACCCCTCTGCCAGTGGCTGCTGTGCAAGGCAGGCTGGCCTTTGCCACTCTCAGTACAGGGAGAGGACACAGCATGCTTTGGCACCCACACCACAAAGAAAACCCAGTCCACTGGACACAGGGAGAACCTGTGCTAGTGACCAGCACAGCTTGTCTGTGACAAAGAAAACCCAGTCCACTGGACACAGGGAGAACAGCTTGTCTGCACAGGAGCAAGGAAGTACAGAAAAACTGCAGAATAAGTTCACAAAGGAAATAAAACTATTAATGGGGTAAAATAATCAGCAGCTGAGTTAATTATTTCCTTTGGTTTATCCTATCACGTTTTCTCTTTGCAGATATTTCCATTATTTATGCTTGTGACTAAAAACTGCTCTGTTCATAATAGTGTATCATATAGAAAAGTGAAATAATTAATTCTTGGAATATATGCCATGCAAAAGTAGTAATTCTGAAATTCACAGCAAAGAATAGTAGCTGGCTTTAAGAGCTTTGAGGGCAACCCAGCAAACATGACCAGGTTCAATACAGCAGTCAAGGTTAATTTCTAACTGATACCTGTTTTCATAAGTGTGAACTTTGCTTTCTGCTTGAATTGCCTCAAAGTCATTTTCCTGTGACCTTTTTCTGAATTATTTTCAGGAACCAAATATAAGGAAATCAATGCATGGCCAAACCAAGTTTATCTTAGGCATCCCAAGTGAACACTGACAGCAAATATTCTGTAACACTGACTCAGCTCTGGCCTGCTCCCTCTGCACAAGCCCTGCATTGTTTCTCTTCTGATGTTTTATCCCAGCTGGAGTGTTTCAGCTTTTTCTCCTTTAATGCTTCTTCCTGCCTGTGTTTTGGGACTAGATCAGCTGCAATGGCTTTACCCTCAGTGACCAAAGAGGACTGCAGGCTGTTGGTGTGGGAATCTTCCCCAACCTCTGCCAGGCCAACCACGACTGCTGGCCCAACTGCACCGTCGTCTTCAACAATGGCAAGTGAGTGGATTTCTTTCCTTTGGTGCAGCAGGGATGCATGCTAACAGCCAACTCAGCAGGCTCTGCCACCCCCAGTGTCAGGTCCCTGCCAGAAAATCTATCCATTCTTCTTTCCTTCTCTAGCTCAGAAAAAAACCCCAAGCAGTACTTTCTTCCTGAAGACAAACTGGTTTTCCCCCTCGTTATTTAAAAAATTTTCATCTGATGCACTAACAAATATACAAGATTTGGACCCCAAATCCAGCAACCAGCAAAGAATTTTTCCCTGGTTTCTTATGAGTTTTGTAACTAGACTCAAAATAGGTAGCTAAAGTAGTAAATAGCTGTTTAACTCACCCCTTATACTGAAGTCTCATTTATAGACAGCTAAGGAGTAATTCTACTTGCAAATTATCAAGGATTATGCTGAGTCTACAACCCAAGAGTTTCTCCTAACCAAAGCTTGCAATCAGTGTGTTTATAACCATCTCTAACACAACCCCCATCTGGTGAGTGTGTGCCATCTCAATTAATCACTGATTAACCCTTTAGCATCAGGACCTTAGTGGCAGATTGTTATCTGCAAGCAGAGTCGCCTGAGGTGCAGAATGCTCTCAGTCTCTGGGCATTCCCTATTCCCACCCCAGTCCTGTCAGAAAACCTCTGCAGGACGAGTGAGATGGAAAAAGATTCAGTGGGAAATGGGAGATGCTTCACCAGAGCTGGGAGTGGAGGTAGCCCACAGGAGGGATGCTCTGCCCTTCCCAGTTTCCAAGCCATGGCAGGTATAGACTGCTGTTGATTCAGAAAGTTGCAGTGTGTGCAAAACATTAACTGTGGGAAATTGCTTGCCAAAAACTGCACAGCCACAGGATTTTCTCTGATCTTTCTTCTACTATTTTACAGCTATCTGTCCTCACTAAACTTTACTGCTATAACTTAACCTCCCCTCTTCCCCCAGCCTCTCCTTTTTTAACTAACACATTGGTTCTACACTCCAGTTATCACTGCTGGTTTTCCCTGATAAAACTGCACCAGCATTTACCAAGCAGCTAGTAAACGAGCCAAGAGAAAACAAAACTGGATTATTACTTTGGTGGGAAATAGGGTCTGATCCAAAGTCAGGCTGGAGTCTGTACTATGATATCCAGTTGCCCTGGATTGGATCCACAGTGGACTGATAGGAGAGCCTCTCCAAACAGCTCCCAGCAGTGATAACAGCCCTGACTTTCTGGGTAAGTAAGGAATGGCATTGATTTTCCTGGCAGCTTGTCAAAGCTCCCACATGGATCTGGTTACTGACTTTAAACTTGACCATCTGGTTAATGGCCAGGTAAATTGTGGCTGATATCCCAGTGTGATTTCCATTTCAAGCTGTGTTCTAGAGAGCACAACTGCTGATGTCAGTGGAGACCTTTCTGTGCAGGAGATCCAGTCCCCTTGTTCCTGCCAAACATCATGAGCAGGTTTTGCACATTCCCTGACCAAGACCACTCCCAAAATCACAGTGCCAGGGCAGTTCTCCACCAAATCCTCTGTGGCCCAGTGATGGACAATTTGCCCCTGGCAGCTGCACATCAAAAGGGAAGCTCTCATGCAGTGCCACATGAGCCAGGCACAGGCAACCCCCTTGTCTCCTGTCAGTACAGTGTCCAGTGCTATGCCATGTACCCATTTTTTTGTTGTTGTACTTGTACATGTGTAAACTGCAGATGTTTGTTTTGTCTTTCAGTCATGAGGCTGTAAGATCAATGTTCCACACACAGATGAGGTGGGTTGGTCTTGAAAGCATCATTCTCCTCCATTACCCTGTACCCCTCATGCCCCATGTCTAATGGAAAAGATGCAAAGACCCCCATGGGGCTCCCTCTGTTTACTCCAAATTCCACTTTTCCTGTTTTCTAAACTTCTCCTCTTTCCCTGTGTAAAGCCCCACTAAACCCAAACCTCACTTAACTCTGCATTTTGTAGTAAATTAAAACAATAGTGGTAATAGACTGTCTTCCCCAGGGTGAATTCCCTCTCTGCCTTCCCACCCTCTCCCTTGGCTTCCTCCCTGTCAGTATTTCCCCTCTCCACTTCTCATTTCTCCTCCCCTGACCATGGCAAGAGCATGAAAGTCAGAACAAGGTCTTGCTAATCTTGTACAGCCCAAAATAAAACCTTGCATATTAGGAGATGAGAAATGACTGTGTTACTGACACACTAAATACTCCATGTTTCTCCTGCAACAAACTGTGCCCAAGGAATGTGTTGCCTACAGTAGCAGTACCATGAGATGTAGATTTCAATTCCTTTTTATCATAATCCATCATTAATGTCCCACCTTTTAATGATGCCACTGTTACCTGATCCAAACTAAATAAATTAAAAAAATATGTTCAAAAAAAGTCTTTGCTTAACTCACGGCATTTGGTATATTATAGTCAGTGTTGTTAAGGGGACACTGTTGTCTTTAAATTTTAATTTCAAGCAGGCATGCATTTTCCTCAAAGAAGATGTGAAATACATTTGAAGTGCTCTTCTTCACCACTGAATCTTACTCAGTACATTACAGACAGGGCCATAAAAAAGGGGGAAAAGACTTTCACTTCTGATTAGAGTTGCTATTTGGGGCAATTTGAGTTTTGAGCTATCAAGCACTCACTGTGCCTGTGCATGCAGCTATCAAGGTCCCTGCTGCTCTGGCAGACGCTGGGGAAAGAGCCCTTGACAAGCTCAGTGGTGTGCTCCTGGCTGACAGTGTCCCTTTAACTACAGTATTTAAAGTATGCCATGTGTTTCCTGGCTTACCCCAAAGGCTATCAACCCCCTCCACACAAGGGATGGCTGCTTAAAATACCCCCACGGTGCTTGGGCTATCAGGGGCATCATGAAAGTCAGAGGCTTGATTTCGCTTCTCTGGTTGCATGACTCACTTTGACAAGGATCCTGTGAAGTGTGAACAGGAATGTTTATATGTGTAAACTTCTCAGATGGGAGTTGCTCTTTTTTGTGCACTTCCTCCTGTGGTAGCTGGTTGCACCTTTCTCTGTCTGGCACTTTCCTGTGGTTGTGACATAACTAATAGCTGCCCTTCGTGACAATGGCATGTTTGGTGGTAAATTGTGTATGGAATTTGTTGCTGATATGGCAACACCAAGAGAAGATCAAGACCAGCCTCGGGGAAGAATTTTGACAGCAGCTTTAGCAGAGCTGGAAGATGCAGAGCTACGCCCTTGGTACTGAGAGCCTGTAACAGGAATTCCAAGGGAATTTTAGAAGGAATTACAGGAGAATTACAATCCCTTTGCAAAACATGATCACACAGAATAAGGCATGTCCTCCCCAAAAGGCTAACTTCTAAAGCACCTGGTGATACCTGTGAGTCCTCTGCCACCTCTGCCTTTAGTGAGGCTTTTGTTGGGTTCCACCTAGATCACCTCATGTTCAGGTGGGAGCCAGCAAGTCCCCCCCAGCTCCATCTCAGGGCAGATACGTACATTAAACACACTGTTGAGCTCACTAGTAGTTGGGAGAGGAGGTGGATACAAAAGAACCACCTCACTGATGGTATTTGATGGATTTTTTTCCCCATTCTGGCCAAATTCTCTAGCCAGTTGTGCCTGCTTAGCCCCCACATCTGAGAGGTGGCCCAGAGTAACTGGGACATTTAGTATGTAGAGTGAAAGAGCAAGGGAACACTTCTAAATCTCCACATTATTTAAGACCTTTTGCAGGGAATGACATGAGGGAAAGGCAGGTACAAATGTCTGGATTTCCAAATCCCATCATCAGGGGCTTGCCATGGATCTCAGTAATAGAGATTGGCAATTGAACTGTGGTAATAGGTCAAAAGAGCTATTTAAAAATAGACTCTCTCCAGATAATTACTTCTAAGCTTTTATGTGGAAATGCGTGAACAAGGTGAGGGCATCTCTTATGCAGCACCCAGAGGGAATTTGTCTTAACTTTTCAAAGTGAAAATGATACCAAAGGCAGCAGAGCTCAGGATCTGGGAGTATAGCCAGGGGTGTGTGGGCAGCATGCAAAGCAGCACTTAAAAAAAGATCCCAAATCCAAACTCAGCATTTTGGTGTGTATTTCTGATCTCAATGTTTTTTTTTTCTTCTGGTGAGATCTCCTGCAACAACCTAAAAGTTGATGTCCAGGTTGAGCTCCCATATGAATAAATTAATGGAGCCATAACCTCTTTATAGCTCAGACCTTTACATATTCCTACCAGGGACCTGTAGAGGGGCAGGAAAAACTGGTGTGACAGTGTTGTTGCTCTGTATTCAGTTAACCAGCCTGCTGTTCACCTCTGCACTGCCTCCCTGAAGACTTAAAGCAGTGCCTGAGGGCGAGGGCTCACCTCTGCAAGGCAGGGCAGGCTGCAGGATTGTCCCTGCCGGCTCTGTGGCTGCACTTCTGCTTCTGCTGCTTCTCCAAACGCACCTCCCATCTCCTGTGCCCCCAGGATCGAGCTGAGGGCCCTGAACAAGATTTCCCCGGGGGATGAGCTGACGGTTTCCTACGTGGATTTCCTCAGCCTGAGCGAGGAGCGGCGGAAGCAGCTGAAGAAGCAATATTACTTCGACTGCACGTGTGAGCACTGCAAGAAACAGCTCAAGGACGACCTGATGCTGGCAGTGAAGGCAGGGGACAGCAAGGTATGGGTTGTCCTGCACTCTCCAAACCCAGTGGTGGCCGCATCTCCTCCACTAAGTCATCTGTGGGTCTCTAGGACTGTGGTTTCCCAGCAGTCTCAATAGGAACGTATTCAGATTTTGGCAAAAGCATGACTAATGCCAATGTGAAAAAAATGAGAACAGAACTGACCCTTGATTGGGCACAACAGCAATTCAAGCCCAACACGCAAGGCCAGCTTAATCTTTATTATGCAAGATAAGTACAGTTTTTAATTTTAAAAAGCCCCCAGAAGTTGTCTTTAACCTAAAAGTCCAACAATAGAGAGGAAGTATTGGAAAAATATTGGAAAATTAGGTCCAGAGCTGGGAAAATAAAAATGCTGACATTTAGATTGTGGAGTGGGGTGGTTTTTTGGTTTTTTTTTGTTTTGTTTTTTTGTTTTTTTTGTTTTGTTTTTTTGTGTGTTTGTTTTGTTGTTGTTGTTGTTGTTGGGGTTTTTTGTTTTTTCCTGAGAAAATGCAAGGGAATCTACATTTTGAGTGCAGAAAGAGCAATGTGTTGCAGGTGATCCATGGTGACAGGACTAATGAGAGCTGCTGAGGCTCTGTGGTTTGTACCATCTCTCCAGTTCCAGGAATGTGGGGAGCCTGAACTTACAGTCCCTCTTTGCAAAGGCCTGTCACAAGGAGTTTGCACCATCACTTGACATTTTTGCACACTTGCTGTGGGCAGACTGACTGTGAGGAATTAACATTGAACTGCTCATTTCTAAGTAATCTTTCTTTTCCTTGGAGGTCTCACAAGTCATCCAGCAGGAGGGTATAAGGCTGTGTCTTGCTGTTGGCAGTGGGATGTGTTGCCTGGCCAGCAGCTCCAGTTTATGAGCGTGCTGGCAGCTCTTTTTAGTTCCACGGCCCAAGGATATAATTCTCATAGGTTTTGTGATCTCTGGCAGTCTTAGCTTGGGGATTTCTGCTCCTGGAAGCCTTATAAAGTGAATAAGGGAAGGCAAAGCAAGGCAGAGCAATAAGTGCATCATCAAGTCACTGGTCTGCAGTGTTGAGCAGTCCCACCATGAATCAGAGAGTACAGCCCAGGGGATGATGTGGAGCAGCTGGGAAACAACACAGAAAAGTTGGGATGAGGAAATGTGACCTCACAGAAGCAGTGTCACCAGGAGAGGCCCAGTGAGATGCATCTTCCTGGGAAGGAGCACAGAACTCTCAGCCTCCCTCTCAGGAGGTGCCAGGAAGCCAAGCCCAGTCCTGTAACTCTTCTTTCAGAGAGATGGAGCCAGGAAAGGCTGGATACTGCAGAGTTTAAATCTGTCCTTGGGAAAAGGTTTAGAGATATAGTATTGAGCTGATATAAGGGAGCTCCCTCATAGGAGACAGGAGATGGGACTAGAGAAGACCCTTTCCTTGCTGGGTCAAGTTCTCCTCTGCTGCAAAAGACCCTGCTATAAACCCATTTTAAATTATCAAGCTTCATCTTACAGCTAAAGCTGACAACTGTACCTCTCCACTTTTAATATAAAGCTGTTCCACAGCTCAGTTCTCTGCTGCAGAAGGATTTTTATCTGGCCTTCTGCAGGAGTATTTTTGAGCACATGCTCCAGTAGACAGCATTAAAAAAATATCATCCCTCATTCAAGACCTGCTACCAAGTCTTGTCTGAACAGTGAGACCATGAATCACAGAATGATTTGGCTTGGAAGGGACCTTATAAATCATCTCATTCCATCTGCCCTACCATGAGCAGGGACACCCTTCCACCAGGCATGCAGCATCCCCTTTTTGTGAGCATCAGAGGTGCTGTGCAGCACACAGCAGGAAAACGTGCACTTCTGGGGGAAAGTCCCCCACAGTCTGAAGCGCTTGTGCAGAAAAAGCCAGTGAGTATGCAAGGTGCATGATTTCAGCTATTAAAAATACACCCCAATATACATCCACAGACAATAAGTATCTAGTCTGAAGCGCTTGTGCAGAAAAAGCCAGTGAGTATGCAAGGTGCATGATTTCAGCTATTAAAAATACACCCCATCCACAGACAATAAGTATCCATGCTGACCTCACCCGCAGAGCACGTTGGCTGTGTCACATTTCCTGGGCTCAGGCACAATTGCCTGGGGGCAGCAGCACTCACAGCTGCATGGAAAAAGTGCTAGGAATACATGGGAGATGGACAGCTTCCATCCTCAACAGCTGCTCTGACCTCCAGTCCTTCACCCCTTCCAAAGAGTAGCAAAGCTCCCATTGTTTTTAGTGGCAACTGACTTAGAAGTCTAGTAAAGGCAAGGGAGGTTTTTTATTAGACAAAGCCACAGTGGAAATGCTGTTTAAGGTGCTTATTCTGGGAGTCTTGACTCAGAGAGCACAGCAATGTGATTTGTACTGACATTAACATTGCCTTTGGATGTGCTCTGTGCCCCAGAACACCCTGTGTGCTGCTCAGGCAGCTGCCCAAATGTGTTTAGCTGCAGCAGCTTCATTATAATGCTATAGAATAATAAATCAAAACACAAATGTTAACATAATAACATCTGTAACAGATAGGGGTAAATGGATGTGAAAATTACGGGTTTTCCTTCAATACTACACTTTGAAGAGGATCTCCCAACTAGATGAATTTCAGATTCCTCAAAAGTCTAATTGACCAAGTGTGGAAAAAAGACAATAGGACAGTCCTACAGTCCTGACTCCCAGTCTTTGCATCCTTCATTGCATTATTGGGACTCTGCTTTTGATCTACACCCAGAGATCTTTCTTGGCTGCTGGCTCTGCTGTGTGTCTCCAGACCAGGCTCTTCCCAAAAACTCCCAGAGTCACATGACTATGGGCTGTTTTCAGATTTCCTCATTTATGAAAAGGAAGGTCATGATAGCTAGAATAGTTGGGAAATGCAAATTTGAAGGGCTCAGAGAAGCAGAGGATGAATGGTTGTGCTGGATATCATGTTATATTTCAGTTTTAAGGGAATAAAGAAGTGGCAGCTAATTATGAGCTCAGTAGTGTTTTGCCAGGTGTTCCTAGATGTGCTTCATGTCTCTAAATGCATGGTGAAACACAAACTTCTTTGAGGTGTGCAGGAAAACACATTTCCCTATCGGGGTGCAGCTGAAATCTGAGCTCAGCAATCTTAGGTTATTTGGAACCAATGACAGCATTTCTCAGGGTAGGTAAAATTCAGGGTTTTTTCCTGTTCCACTGATTTCTCATTCAAGAGCCTCATTTCTCTCTAGCAGCTGCACTAAGAGCACCTGATACTCACCAGCTGGTGGCTTTCACAGCCTCTTTGGTATCTCACAAGACCTCCCAGTTGCAGGGTGAATTCTGCCCCTTCTCCAGAGGGGAAGAGTGGTGGGGAGGGTTGAGGAACCTACTCATGCATGTCAGAGGCACATGGCCACTAGCCTGATGGGCAACCCTCTCACTGAAGTCAGCAGGACCTTCACCTTGTGACCTGGAACTGGGACACTGCAGCCCATTTCAGCCCCAGCAGGTCTGTAGGGCACACTGGGATTTGCAACCAGCGGTAGGAAGTGGTGATGTGGGAAAAAAGCATCCCACCAAGCTGATTTGGACCGAGCATTCTTTCAACCAGCTCCCCTTGGCATGTGTGAGGCAGTGCCTTTGCCTCACTGGTGTTCCCACTGCTGTCCCCAGCCCTCTGCAGACACGGTGAAGGAGGTGATCCAGTTCTCCAAGGACACGCTGGAGAAGATCAACAAAGCCCGCATGGAGGGACATTACCACGAGGTGAGTCCTGGCACTTCTGCTCTCTTGCTGCACACACACTGCCCAGGAAAGGAGGCCTTGTCCCCCTCTACACTCACAATTTATGGATGAAACTGTAAAGCACAGCCATGTCTGAGGCATCCCAGACTAATTTCTTTTGATGGCACAGAGAGATTCAGGTGACTTCCAGCACCTCTGACCGACACAGGTGTTGAACCCAGGGCTCCTGGGTGAAACTCATGAGTTACAGGGCAGGTGTAACAAGTCAGCTCTGCCAGGTAGCCTCAAAAAAAGAAGGACAGTGTGTTTTGAAGTGGAACAAGACCATCAGGGGTTTTTGTGTTGATCTCTTCAGTGTTCTGTGTTGCTCATTTGTGGGGTGCTGAGGATAGGGGTGTGGTTTGGGTGAACCATGTCCCACCTTGGGCCCCAAGCTGCAAGGGCAACAGGTGAGAGAACTCAAGTAATTTCTTTTTTTCTCCCTCTTTTGCTCACCCAGGAAATTAATTGTTCTCCTGAGAGAGCAGCACTCCAGGTTGAGTAATGACCTCTGGGTTTTAACTGTCTGGGAAAAGGCTGAAGCTCCCTGGAACAGAAATCTGGGCACTGACTCATGGCTAGAGCAGGCATGGAGCAGTGCAGCTCTGTGTCTCCAGCCCCAAGGGGTCATTAAGAGTATTCCTTACATTGAATATTTTCAGGAGCCTGGTGGATGGCATTGGGGTGTGAGTCTATAGGCACTTGGTGTCTTTCTTCTCCTGAGCAGTAGACATCACATTTTCCTCACCAGTTTTAGGAGTGTAACCCTGAGAGAGAAAGCTGTGAGTTCCAATAATTCTCCTAGGCTGATGTTTCTCAACAAATCAAAGCACATCCTCTCTTCCCCAACCTTCACAGAGGCTGGCTCAGCCTCTGGGACTGGTATGGACTGTACAAACCACAGGGTCTTGGGGTGGCAGCTTCAGGCCCAAAGGTGCTTGGACTCACCCTTCCTGTCCCTGCTTCCTCCACACTCAGGTTGTGAAGCTGTGCCGTGACTGCCTGCAGAAACAGGAGCCTGTGCTGGGGGACACGAACATCTACCTGCTGAGGATCCTCAGCATTGCCTCCGAGGTGCTCTCCTACCTCCAGATGTTTGAGGAAGCAGCTGACTATGCCAAGAGGATGGTGGATGGCTACCTGTGCGTCTGTGCCCTACTCCTGGCAGCTCTCTGTGCTCTCTGTGCCATGTTCAGCAGTGTGTTACAGCAATAATTTTCTCAGTCTGCTCCCATGAAGGCAGTGGTGGCAAAATTCATATGGGAACCTTTTTGTACCACCAGATTGAGAGGGGTCCCTTAAATCCACAAGCGCTCCCAAACATCTTGATTTACTAAACTGGAACTGGCAAATGTTTTAGGAACATCTTTCACCACCCTTTTTGTTTTGTCTCAGAGGCATCTCAGGGCTGCCCTGATAGCAAGACACAGAGCCTGGGCTGTGTCTGCAGGAGATGCCTGTTCCCTGCACCCTGCAGGAAGGAGAGGTCAAAGAGAAACTATGTCAAATGGCTGTCACTCAATATATCCCCTCACTCCTGAATATTACATGGATTTTGTCTTGGCTCACTATATAGTCCTGTAGTAAAAGCTTAGTGAGAATAAAGAAATTCGGTTTTAGATCCAGGGTAAACATTAAAAATTATGTACTTTATTATTACTGAGGTTTTATAACAGGAATCATGAGTATTTAACAGGAGGGGGGAAAAAAGGAAAGACAGAAAAATAATGGAAACTGTTGAGTAGAGAGAAAAGCCTAATTTATCATCTCATTCACCCTCCTGATGAGGACATCTTACACTCATTGCTTGTCTTTTTGTCAGTTCTACCCCAAAGGCCTGTTATATTTTGTTCTTTTGCAGAGGGGTGACAGAGTCACCTCCCTGGCTTGCAGGCCTGACAAGAAACTTCATGTCCTAGCCCTGGTGCTGAGCTAATTGACTGAGAGAAAATTCTTTCCCCTCTGTGTTCCTGTTTTTCTGACCATAGTGAGGACCTCAGTAGTTTCCTTTCTTGCTTTAAGTGCAAATTCAAAATTCAAAAGAAGCCCTTGAGGGCAGGTTTCCAGCTAAGTCTAAGCAGCTTCTAACTCTGCTTCAGCTTTCAAAGTTGCATGGAGAGGAGAGGTTTCATTTTTCCCATCTTAGGTACTGAAAATTCCCAGATGAAGAGATGCATCTGCAGAGGGTGAGATGAACATTTCTGGAGGTTCTGGAACCACCTGTTCCTCCTCCTGCTTTGAATGAGGAGCTGGTGATTGTTGCATTTTACCCCACTGTGTCAGGTTAAGCTGGTGCCAGCTGAGCTGTAGGGTCAGATCTGTGCTCTGCTTGTGTCAAAATATTGACAGAGTGTGGTTTTCTCTTGGCATGAGATGACAGAGCTTGGCTTTCTCCAAGCCAGGAGTTGAACTATCCCAGTTCACATCCCATCTTGCATAACTCGTGTCCCTGTACAGCTCTGTCCTTGAGTAATGTGTCCCCAATCCCTTCTAAGAGGGGCACAAGGGCACTGGCTGCAACAGACCCTTCACCTGAGTAAACAATCTGCTCTTTGGCAAACACATCATGTCAGTGACACTTTTGGGAACCCAGATTTCTCCTGAACTAAAATTACCCAATGTTTTTCCAGGAAAATTTACCATCCCAACAACGCGCAGCTGGGGATGGCCGTGATGCGGGCGGGAGTGACACACTGGCACGCTGGCCTCATTGAAGTTGGCCATGGCTTGATCTGCAAAGCCTATGCCATTCTCCTGATAACCCATGGACCTTCCCACCCAATTACCAAAGACCTGGAGGTAGGTGCCATCTCCTGTTTTGTCTCTGCTCTCTATCTCGGCAAGATTACAGTCAAGCTGTAGAAACAACCGCCCAAAAGAGCTGAGAGATGTAGTAAGTGCTGACTGCTTCTTACCAGTGCTGTGGTTTTATCTAGATTATGTTACATTCTGCTGAGAAATGCATCTCCTTTCTTACTGGAAATTTTCATCCCTGGAAAACAGCTTTTATTCTGCACCAGAACATACATGAGAAATGGCAGCCGAGCCCCTGAATCTTCTTTGAAATTGCTGTGCCAAAATACAGAGCCCCCATTCTTCCAGCAGGCTGATTTCACAGCTCTCAGATGGATGACATTGAAATTTGAGTATATCAAGTTACACCTGGTGGATGTGCCCAGTTTCCCTCCTGATTTTCTTTATTGGTGTCCATTCTTCTGTATTTACCACTCCCCACTCCTCCTCAGCAGCAGTGTGTTTTTTCCTCAGATGACTGATAGGTGCATTTCCTAGCAGAGTCAAGAGTGGAGATTGGGAATTGCATCTGCTCAGATGTGAGGAATTATTTACAATTGCAGCTGGGGATCTATTATTTCTTTAGCCTCTAATTCACTTCATGTGACCTGGTTGCGTTATAGCATTCTCCTTTATTACCCCACAAAAAATTATAGGATACCAGATTAAATCCTTTATTGATGTCTTAGTCCCCATATAGCAGAGCTATAACCTTTACTGGTGCAATTTTATATGTTCAGAAAAATTAATATGTACTACCTAAAGCAAACCTGTCGACTGCTTCCATATGTGTAGCAAAGGATGAGATGCCTCCATTTTTTTACTTCCCTTCACATTTTAGGAAGAAAATAGCTGGTATATGATGCATGATTATCTCTGTGCTGCTAAATAAAGGGTTGAATAAATACCCAGAGAGGTGTAAAAATACATCCTAGAATCCCTTCTGATTCTCTGCTATAATGCAGCACAGGTATGACTGCTGCTGATGAATCCTGGGGTCTAAAGGGTGAAACTGTGCGACTGAGCAACTCTCTTCTCCCACTTGAGGTGACCCCACCCTGGTGCTGGGCCACCCCAGGGGCCTGGCCCAGGGTGTGGATGGGAAGTGCACTCATTTCCTGGCTCTGCACAGCATCACCTCTAGGTCCTGCATCACTTTTGGGAGCGTGAGGCTTCCCAGCGGCCTCTGGAAAAGCTGGATGTGGGAAAGGCTGATGCCTTCTTCAGCACAGAGGCAAATGAGAGTGAGAAAGGAGCAGAGTGTCTGTGTCCAGCCTGCTTTGGTCCTGCTGGTGGGACACCGAGGGCAAGGTGCCTCAGTCACTGCATGGCCTAGGACATCTCTTGGGGACAGTGCCCGAAATTGGGCACATGTTTTGAGGTCCCCTGAGTCACAGGGTTTGTAACCTGCTGTGTGTGTCCCGCAGGTCATGCGCGTGCAGACGGAGATGGAGCTGCGCATGTTCCAGCAGAACGAGTTCATGTATTACAAGATGAGGGAAGCTGCCCTCAAGAACCAGAAGATCCAAGTCATGCCTGAGCCCAGCAATGAGAATGCACCAAGCCTCTTCCACAAAAAGGAATAAACCCAGAGCTTGACACCAATTCATGCCTGCAGGGTAACATCACCCGTGGCACTTCCAAACATTGGGAATGTGATACAGCAATGGGATATATCCACAAGGATTGTTTCCAGTGGCACAAGTCTGACAGCGTGGACCTGCTGTGGGAGCAACCTGAAAACTCTTCTGAGGGCTTAAAGTGGAAGAGGTCCTGGGCAGAAACAACATCCCCTTTTCTATCACTAAGGCATTAAATAATCAAAGAAAAAAAACCCTGTCATAAAATTATTTACATTTTTATTGGAAGTGTGTTTCTCTCTACACACGTCCTGGTTCTGAATTCCTTTGTTATATTTTGATGGATTTTTCCTAAGGGGTTCTACCACTTCCTTGGCATGACATAATTTCTTTCCCGTGGTGTCCAAGGGATGATAGAAGTGGGAAGCCAGTTCCAAGAAGTGTCATGTACACCTGTAGGCAATGAATGCAAACTGAACAAGTTCCACAGATGGTGTTTTGTGTTAAATGATTTTTTTCTGATGAAAAACTGCTGGAAAATGATTTTGCAGCTGGCACAGGTGCAACATCAAACTGTGGGCCATTTGCAAGTGAGACTAACTGGAATCCTTACATCAAGATAAGTTAATTGAGATAAATTATTCTCCTTAGTTACAAATCAGAAAATGTCCACAGTGATGGATGGAAACCCTGTCATAAAATTATTTACATTTTTATTGGAAGTGTGTTTCTCTCTACACACGTCCTGGTTCTGAATTCCTTTGTTATATTTTGATGGATTTTTCCTAAGGGGTTCTACCACTTCCTTGGCATGACATAATTTCTTTCCCGTGGTGTCCAAGGGATGATAGAAGTGGGAAGCCAGTTCCAAGAAGTGTCATGTACACCTGTAGGCAATGAATGCAAACTGAACAAGTTCCACAGATGGTGTTTTGTGTTAAATGATTTTTTTCTGATGAAAAACTGCTGGAAAATGATTTTGCAGCTGGCACAGGTGCAACATCAAACTGTGGGCCATTTGCAAGTGAGACTAACTGGAATCCTTACATCAAGATAAGTTAATTGAGATAAATTATTCTTCTTGTTACAAATCAGAAAATGCCCAAAGTGATGGATGGTCATGGGGCCATGCCAGAAACCAGTTGCTATTGCCAGTTTGGTGCACTGGCTCTGTGGATTGTTCTAACTGGACAAGCAGTTTCCAGGGAGGGGAATCCACTCTTCCTCATCTTTAGGGTGAGCTGAGGGCTCTGTGCCTCAAAACACCTGCCTTTTATCTTAGGTGTTTAATCAATTTTGTGCTGAGAAATGAAGGACAGTCCATAAATGAGCTGCCAGTGGACTGCCAACAGAATTAAGGAGAAGTCTAACGTCTGAAGTTGGATTTCTAGATAAAAAAATGTATTTGTTGTCTGCCCATATGTCTCCAAATCCAACTGATTTCCTGCAGACTTTTAGTGGCAGCCAGGAGAGGAAAAGGTTTATTCAAGAATCCCCTACTTGCTCCTAAGCACAATAGCAAGTAAAAAAACCCAGATCTTTTCCTCTTTGACATTTCTCAGTAATTTTGCTGATGTTTCTCCAGATCTGAGTTCACTAAAGACCAACACCTGATTTCTAGGCACTATTTAGCTAAGCCCTCCCATTTGTCTGTGAGGTGCCTCTGCTGTCCTGTGTGACAATCCATACTGGTTCAGTTCCTGGCATGAGGATCAGTGTTGATCTGCAATATCAAAACTTTTCCTGGGCACAGAGGAGTCCTGGCAGCATCCTTGGAAAAGGCAGATAAGAGGAAAGAGTTTCCTTTCCTGTGTGCAGCAGAAAACCACCTCTCCATTTGGCCTGAAGTGCCAAGCAAGAGTACAGGAGATGACTTTAGTGCTCCCTCTGTCTACACTGTGAGCAACCAGCCCAATTCTCCTGCCAGGAGAGAAAACCTGTATTTCACCCTGGAAGAAGTGTTTAATTCCAGTTCAACCCAATTTTTCAGTCTCAGCTCGGGGTGAAACACACACTGGATACCTGAAGGGAGTTGTGACCCTCCTGCTGGTGGGAAGGGGTGGGGAGGAGAAGGGGATGGGGTGGCCAGAGCTATAGGGATGGGTCCCACTGCAGAGGTGTGAGGATGAAGACAGCAGCTGGTAGCCCATGCTGCTTCTTTCCCAAGGCAGCTTTCCAAACAGGATCACTGGCACTTCCTTGACTCCACCGAAACCACCCCAAATCCTTTGGCCCTGCTGGTCATTCTGATCACTTGGGCCATGTCTGAAAGGAAAGGGAACAGAGCCCTTTTCCTGCCCAGTGCTCCCCAGCCCAGATCTGCCGTGGGTGCAGGACCCACCAGGGCATCCCCAGCAGCACCTGTTCCCAGGAAAGGGCTGGAAGAACACTCATCAGCATGTGTCCCTCAGTGGCTTGAGCCTGTGCCTTGCCTCAACTCCATTCTCCAATATCAGTACCAGCCTTAGATCAGTTTGTTGCCCAATTTCTACCATTGCTTCCATGAGCTTTGGAGGTTTGTGTCTATTTATAGTAGCAATGAAGAGGTTGATGACAATGAAGAGGATTCAATACAATTTTTTATTTTAATGGCCACATTTTACACTGTAAACTGTGTGTAATGTTTCTAGATTCTCTTGCTGACTCTCTTCAAGGTGAGGTCACCCATGGTCATTGTCTGAAAAAGAAATGGAAAGTGTTAGCTTTTTATGAATTTGTAGAATCATTGAATGTCTCAAGTTGGAAAGCACACATAAGGATCATCATGGTTTTTAGCTCCAAACTGTACTTAGGATCTGGTCTTGCAAATCAAAACAAGACTGATCCCCAGTCTATCTCTCATAAACTGGATTTTTAAAGCTTTGGATTTTTTCATGAATACCCCGAAGCACATAGGGATAAGCTGGCATCCCTCAGCTGGGATCAGTTTGCCACATTTTCTGCTCTAAGAGTGCCAAGCCCTGGCACATACCTGTTCCTCTGGGTGGCTGAGAACATGTCCTCACTACCCAAAACTTTGAAAAGCTGTGCCTAAACTGGGGTCCTAAAAAGTACTTTCTGGATCATACTCTAATGAGAAACTGCCTTCAGCTGCTGGCTGCAGAGCCTGTGTGCAAGCACGTGCTCTGCTCCAGCACCTCCCAGTGCCTCTGTAGGGCAGGCTCCTGAGGCAGCCCTGCTGTTCCAGCCATTGCCCTTCTACACTTACGTAGGTGATGGTGTCTCCGTTGAGCTCCGTGACGGATTTCATCCCTTTCACCTGTGTGACCAGTTTGTTGTTACCCTCCATCTGCACAACAGCCTGGTGGAAGACAGAAGCATTCATGTTATTGCTGGAGACCACCTCGACCCCTGCATGTTGTCCTTCCCCTGCCACAGCAGGAGGGGACTGCAGAGACACCTGAGCTGCACATCTGAAAAGGCTACAGACAGCACCAGCACTCCCAGGGCAGATGTCACTGATCAATGAAATTAATCAAATAAATAAGACAGCAAAGCCCATTTCTGTTTATCTGTCTTGCTCAGATATGAGATGTGTTCATTTGCCCTTGAGCTGCTGATGTACAGAGGCTAAAAGTCTTCTAATAACTGTTTCCCCCTGGTTTATGCCAAAGAGAATGCAGTGATGCTGAAAATCATGATGCAGCTCGTAGTGCTCTCCGGGAATTTATTTGGTGATCACCCTCCTGCTTTCAAAAGTCCCTGCAATTCCATCTTCTCCTGAGGCAGAGATGAGAGGCAGATTTTGCCAGTGCTATTGCCTTGACATTCATTGGAAACTAATGTCCAGGAAAGGGAGCACCCAAGTTCAAGGGTGGTAACTCCTCACCTTGCCAAATCATCTCCCCCAGGGTAACCTGAAGCAGTGGGAACGGCTTGCAGAGAAGCTAACAGCTACTGGGACTTAAAAGGAGAGATTTATTGGTTTATGATTGATTATCTGATTTTCCCGCACTACCGTTGAGTCAACAAAATTAAGGCAGAGGTATATTTTGTGTTGCATCATGACACAAAGTCAATCCTTTTCTACCTCAAATCTTTCAGAACTCTTCCTGTCAAAAATTTTTACCAAAGCATCTCTATCCCCCTTTTCCAAATGGGATATTAAAACACTGGTTTTTAGTGTTTTCCAAAATTACTATTGAAATAGATTCAGAAATACAAGGCTTCTTCTTCGGGAAGTGCAGTGCATTAATTAATACCTGTGGTATGGTCAGTCCCTTTGCTCATATGCAGAGGGAATGGCTGGAATGGAAATTTAACATCCCTGAGCACCCATGGCCCTGGCAGAGGAGGGGCTGCTCACTCACCTTCACTTTCTCTCCAGTCATCAGCTCTATCTCACTCTCCTCCCCAATGGTGAACTGGTTTTTCATCACTTTGGAGCCAGTGGTCACAGTAACCGTGAACTTTTTCCCATCCTGCACAATTTCTGAGATGCTCTTGAGGTCCTTGCCCTTCTGGATCTGGTCCTCAGGGAGCCCTGCCCAGGAACAAGAGACATTGAGTGAACGGTGGAGCCACCTGTGGGCAGATTGCTGCTGCTGAACAAATCAATGTAGCAGGATTTGGGGATATACAGCTGGGAAAATTCCTATTCTAGTGTGGAAAAACCTTTCAATGATGGTGCTTCCCCAAGAGCCATATGTCCCTGAGTCTGCTGGGGAGGCTGAACAAATCAATGTAGCAGGATTTGGGGATATACAGCTGGGAAAATTCCTATTCTAGTGTGGAAAAGCCTTTCAATGATGGTGCTTCCCCAAGAACTCAGGTGTCCCTGAGTCTGCTGGGGAGAAAGATTAATACTGTCATCCTGAATTTTGTGTGGGAACTAGACATGTCCCGTGTCTTGCTGACCTGACTGGGAGCAGAAACACCACCTCCCTGTCTAAGAATAAATCCTGCTTTCCTTCCTTCACTGACAGGCAAGGAAAAATGGATTAAATCAAGACGAAATAAAGGAACAAAGTGGTTTGTTTGTTTTTTTTTATGACATTCAGGGTTACTCAGAGCCAATTTATAAAATCTTTTCCCAAAGCCAGGCAAGGAAAAATGGATTAAATCAAGACGAAATAAAGGAACAAAGTGGTTTTTTTTATGAGATTCAGGGTTACTCAGAACCAATTTATAAAATCTTTTCCCAAAGCTGAAGGTGATCTGACAGGTAGAGCCCTTCGGGCACATAACTGTACAGAAATACTGCAAAGCCCCTGGATCCCTGCAGGACCACCTTCCCTGTCACAGACACAAGTGAAAATCTATCAAACACATTCATCATCCAGCATTTAAACAACACCAGCTATTTTTCTGATGAAGGGTGGGATGTGAGGCTTTGCAGCATCGCAGCGCAGTGGCTGAGCAATGTCCTGCTTTGCTCTCAAATTTCACAGCCTGATGGAGCAGGTCTGCAGTGCCCCTAAGCCACCAAGGTCCTGCTGGCTTATCACGTGTGTGCAGCACTCAGCCACGCTGGCCAGTGGCTGCAGAACCTGCCAGGACTGACTTCCTGCAAGCCATAAAACTTCACCCATCATCTCCTGACCCCCCGCCCCAGACAGAGAGATGCTTTCTCTTCTATTTGAGATCACATCTCCACACAAACGTATTTAAAATCCCAATAATTACAAGGTGACAGACAGAAATAGGAAATCTCAGAGATGTCTCAATCGACGTCATCAGCACATCAGCACAGCTGGCTCCCAAAAATCAGTGGGATCTGCAGAGACAAAGCAATACATAGCACATGCAGGCACATACCAAGGGCTCTCATAAAGGGCTCAAAGTTTTCCTGGTGCTGGAGCTCGTATTTTCCAGTGAAGCTCATGGTGGAAAAGCTCTCTGTGCTCCTAACACAAGAGAAGGTGCCTTGTTGGTGCACAGAGCTTGGTTTTATATCATCCTTCTGCCTCAAAAGTTGGCCAGAGGTAAGATGATGTAATTGGTTTATTGGCATGTTCAAACATTAACGTAAAACTGGGCAATGGTCAGTGATAAATTGTTCTACATCTTACAGACTACAATTTACAACGTGGGGGCAGGGAAAACCCCATAAAATACATTTTATGGAGGTTGCAATATGGCATCCATAAACAAATGATTAAAAAAAATAATAATTGTGCAAAGAGGCTCATTATCAGAGGAACAAGCCAAATCATCTAATGAGTCTGCAGTCTGGAAGCACGTATGTGGAGGAGGAGAATGGGGTGACTGCGTGTCCTCTGGAGCTGACACTGGGGGATTTCTGCTCACTGGTGTGTGCACGGTGGGTCATTAGCCCTGGCAGAATAGTGGCTGCACACTGGCAGGGACTGAGTGACTCACAGACCTGTGCTGGTGGGGTTTGGTATAACCCAGATGCAGCAGCAGCACAAACCCATTGCTGTCCTCTAAGAAAAATATTCCAAATCAATTCCTGGCCTTGCACTGGCCCACCTGAAGACTACAGTTTGAATCAGGCTCTACCTCTATGGTTCTGTGTGGAAAGGGAGCTGGTGTCATTAGTGATCTACCAAATCACTTTCATCTCCTTTTTCCACAGGAGCCACAGTCACTCGTGTTCTGAAAAAGCATTCCAGCCCTTGGAGCTGCAATTCTCCCAAGTGCCACATCAGAAGAAGGGCCAGCAGTAGCCTCCAAGCTGAGCCCAATTCCTACCTCCAAAGCAGGACTCAGAGCTGGGCTCCTCTTCCAGCCTGTCCCTTTGGCTGAGCACCCCAGGATTGCTTCATGGCATCTGAGCATCCATACTCTGGTTCTGAACTCCCAGGCTGGGCTTCTTGCCTCAAAAAATTCCTCCTCCCTCCCAAAGCCAGCTCACATCTTTGTCCTTTTTTGAAGTGAAATAATGTATAAGAATGAAAAATGTCTCTGTCCAATTTGGAGATGCAGTCAGAGCCTTCTGCTGCCATCTGTCCTGCTGCTGCCACCTCAGCCCCACTCTCTGGGCTGCAGCAGTGAGCCTCAGTTTCTGGTTAATTAGTACAGGCAAGATGAGGCAAGAGAGGGAAAACCTTGGCTGGTGGGACGGATAGTGGATGAAGTTGGCTGGGAGGGGGGAAAATCCGCAGGGACATCATCCCTATGCACCATGGAGGGAGCCAGGCAAGTTCAGAGAGCATTCATGGAGGGGTGGATTGACTCAGTAATTTCTCCAAAAAGCTTTTTGGTTTTTTTTTCCCATTTTACCCCTTCAGGAATTATGTCACGTTAGGAACTGCATTTCATTTTTATGCCTGCCTCAGGTGAATAACCCAGTGTCACATGGGGCTGTGCTGACATGTCCCTTTTCGGTGTCCTCTTCATGGGGACAGAGGTGACTGACCTTTTTTGCTGTGTCCTGGCACCACCCTGAGCTGCCAGATCCCTGCCTCCTGTCAGCCAGCATTTTCTGGCTACCATAGGCTACCTGGAAGCACACGTGTGCCTCCCACATTTTCATGCCCTGGACCTCCAGCTGCTCCTCCAGGCAATTCAGGTTCCCTCTCTTTGCACGATGGGGAGAGAGATTAGGCTTGAAAAAACTGCAGAGTTCCCAAGCCCACAGTGTCCATGGAGATGAAGTTCCTAAGGGCTGGATGTCACTCATCAAATGTTAAAAGGGGAATATAATTCTCCAGGACTCTTGGTAACAGGGCAGAAATTTTTCCATTCACGGAAATGGACAACTCATGAGAGAATTCACCCCATTTGGAACCCAAGTTGTTTTCTGTAGGTATTCTCTCCTCCTCTGCTTGCTGTAAATAGCTATAACAAACCTGTGCTCCTTATTTGCTATTGCTAAGTGGGGTCACTGTTAGAAAGTTTGGAAATGTGACCAGCTGATTTTTGATCAATGAACAAAATTAAAACCTCTTTGTGTTCTGTTGGGCTCAACGTTCTTTTATTTTCTTTAGCAAAGATATACAGTTCTAAAGAAAGGAGAAATGTTTATTGAATGAAATTTGGCCAAGGTAATTATTATCTAGCCGGGCCTGCTGAGCAAATGGCAGGTGAGATAAACTTAATCTCAATAGCAAAGTTCAGAATACTTGTACATCTCCCCAACAGAATATAGCATCTTTTAAAATATGATATAATTTTAACTTTCCAGGACCAAGAAAACGCACTTGATTTGCATTAACATAAGGCCATGTCAACTGATAATTTGATTAAAATAAATCCATACCCTAAAACCTGAATCTGGTTTGTATAAAGGGAAAAGGCATGGATCATTTTCAAAAATTTTTGAGGAAGCTACATCTTGAGGGAAGCCAGCAGGTACTTCTGTCTTTAAGGTGCTTTGAAAATAAAGCAGATGGTCTTAGAAGCTTGTCAGGAAAAAAAAAAAAAGAAAAAAAAAGAGTGAAGTATCTTATTTTTGCACCTGAAACAGAGATAGGAACATACAGAATGTCTTAGGCAAGAATATCACCAGTGGATCAGCCACGGTTTTGGCCAAATTTTAAAAGCCACCTCCTCTGCCTACCTGGGCACTTATTCTGGCTCTCCAAGACCCACTTCTTGAAGGAGAGGTGCTCAACCCAAACCTCCCAAACTGCAATTTGTGGCTGGTGCCTCACGTTACATCTCCCATAATAAAGAAGAGTTTGTCTCTGTCACCTCTGCAGCTGCCTGTGGAGCTGTTGCATCCTTTTATGACACCCCCTCAACCCTTCCCTGGGATTCCTGAGCTCAGCTCTCACTTTCACTCAGTGTCTGGGAAGCCACCCTCCTACCTGCACTCCTTGGTGAGTTGGACATTATACCTAGATTTTGAGGTTTATGGCTCCTAGAGAAGAAAAAAGTCTCTCTGCCTCCTCCAGTTCAAACTGAAACTCTTAAGTTCTGAAGTACAAAAATGACTTTACAGCCAAAGTATGGGGAGAGGCACTTCCTGTAGCCCAGGGAAGGGTCCCTGGCAGCCTGGAAATGTCTTCATGCGTCTCTCCTCTATCACCTCACTTGCTTCTCTTATCTATCCCACCAGTGACTCCCCAGACTCCAGTAAGCGCAGCACCTCAGAGCTTTGGGAAGCCAGGGTTGGGCTCTACACCAGGATTTTCTTGGCTCAAATGTGAAAGGCTACAAGCAAGGACCTTTGATGATTCAGTCCTGGATTTTTCTAGTGCAGGTCCAGTTGAACACCTCAAAACCCCTAGCCATTTTTTAAAAAAGCTTGGTCTCAAGCTTGACAGTCACAGATCCCCAGGTGGGCTCCCCTCTGTCTCAACCTGTAGTATTGTTGGGTAATTCTATTTCTGCTGCCCTTGAACCTGGAATCTTGGTCTGCTGCCAGGTTTTCACATCTCTGGTATGATTATTTTGAACCTTGAGGAACAAAGGTTTCTTCATCAGGCCACATGACTGCATTGCTTTGAAAGGTTGGATGGGATGGAGAAGATGCTGCTGCTGCTGCTGAGTGCCCTCCATCCCTCTTGGATTTCCTTGTGCTGTGCTACCAAGACAGCTCTGAGATTAAATACAGCATCTTTCCCAGATTCTTCTCTTTTTAAAATGGCCTTGGCTGTCTGCTGAGATTCCTGCCTCCAAGCTGCAGATATGCAAGCACCATTTCCTATAGGTTTAGATTAGATATGTCATTATCAGAGCCTTGATAAGAATGCAAAAGCAGTAGCTTGTGCAGAGAGCTGCTGCTTGAGAAAGCTTTCCATCCATGCTGATATTCAGAGAAGAGCAGCCCTCAGCCCTCGTCATCTTATTGCAAAGATGCCAAAGAGAGCAAAGGGTTTGTATTGCTTCTTCAAGGTCAAGGTGGCTCTATCACTGATAGCACAAGACCCTAAGCTCTTTTTATCAATGATCACCTGGGGACCAGAGCTTACAGAAGAGTTGGACTTTGCTGCTGGGATCTTGCTTTACAATAGGAATAAATCTGCTGACTCTGCCACCCACTTCTCATTTTCTTGCCTCCAACAGTGGTGTAGAGCTGTGGCCTCTCTCCAGGCACAGGGACTCTCTGTTTATGTCCTCAGAGAATGGGTATTGTCCCAGCAGGTTTGGCTTTGGTGGGGTGAGGCTGCCCTCCATCCCACAGCACAGCTGGTGGAGTCAGGGTAAAGGACTGAAAATGGTGCTCATTGCTTATGGAACTAGTTTGTGCCAGGACAAGGAAAGAAAATGTTGGGATAAAAATGGAGCCATTAGCAGTCAATGTTCTTGAGTGAGGAAGGTCTGGAAGAGACCCCCAAAGCAGAGCCAGTGAAGATTTAACCAACAGTGCATCTTACCCCACCACATATCTACAGTGCAAACATTTCCCTCTGATCCAGGCACATGAAGAGCCCCTGAGACACAGTGGGGACAGGAAACTCTTATCTGAACAAGTGCAGGAGACTGGAGTGTTGGCATGGAAAGGGCAGCAGCCTCCAGGTGCCCACAGGTGGTCAGATGAACTCCAGTCCTGGAGGGACACCTGGCTGTCACTGAGGGCCAGTACTCACCTGTCCAGCTGTGCTCCCCTTTGTCCTGATTTATCAAGCACAGTGGCTCCCTCAGTGCTCCTCACAGAGGGTTGCAAGTGATTAGTCAAGGAGAGCATCTCAGGGCCAGACAAGCGTGGGGAGGAGCCTGTTCCTGTCTCTCCCTGAGGCAAATATATAACCACAATCTATAATCTATAAAATGAAGGAAAGTCCAAGCAATAACCAAGACCTTCCCTAGCAGACAGTGATCCTTGGCTGGGGATGAGCAATGAGCCAAGAGTGATACCACAATCTATAATCTATAAAAAGTCCAAGCAATAACCAAGACCTTCCCTAGCAGACAGTGATCCTTGGCTGGGGAAAGCAATGAGCCAGGAATGATGCATCATCCAGAGGGTCAGTGCTGAGGCAGGACACAGCTGTGAGGAGGGCAGAGAATTGCAGGGAGTCTGACAGCAACTGAGCCTTCACCAGGTTCAGGGCCACGGAGGTGCTCCATGGGGAACAACCATGGTGCCAGCAAGACCAGAGCTGTGGACAAAGCCCAGTCACTATCCATGTTCCACTTGGTCCTGTCGTGTTTTTATAGTCGAAGTGCCTCCCTGAGCTCAGGTATCCTCATTTTGCACATTATGGAGCCTGACTTTTGCAAAGTCACCTGGAGAAGCTGATAAAGCATCTTTGTCCACTCCTAACTGTGGGTCACAGAGCCCACATGCTATGGGATTGCAGATTTTGATAAAAAATGTGGCTACGGGGTACAATGTGAATTTCAGCATAGTAGAACCAGATTGCACAACCTTCTCCAGGACACAACAGTTCCTCCAGTATCCCACCAGGGATGCCAGCACTGCACAGTTCCTTGAGCTCCCTTTCTGCTCCTGCCTTTATGAGTGGGTCCTGCACTTTGGCCTACAAGACCCAAACCACAACACAGATGTCCTTGACTGGTTGTGAAACACCTTGCTCTGAAGCAAGAGTGCTGCACCCAAATGTGGGGAAAGGGCCAACATGCTGGCAGCTCCTTGCCCTGCAAAATCACCAGAGGTGGAAAACTCTCTGTGTGCACATTTGCAGATGAGAGGAGGTGATCCATGTGGAAGTTCTGCCTCACGTCAGCTGAGATATTGGCAATTTAGATCAGATTTAGAAAGTGGGGGAAAGAGCCCCTTTGCTGTAACAAAGATGCAGCTTTGTACAGTTTAATTTATTTACAGTCATACATTTCTGTCTTATATCTCCTTGACACGAGGCTCAAATAAACAATTCGGGGTGCATGTTTGCCTATGCAGATGCAGACATTCTGCAAACTTCCTTAGCCCCCTTCCTGGTGTAGATTCTGACTCTGACCAAGTTGTGCCTGCCTCTAAGAAGGAACAACTGAAATACTCTGATTCCTGGCCAGAACCTTGCAGTTTTTACCTAGAATCTCCCTGTTCTCTCTGTGAAAGTTCACACTTCTCTACATGAGAGGGCAGGGGACACATAACTTCAACAATCCCCAGTGATAAGCTCCTGTAATTTTTCTCAGCCAACGTAACACACTTCCCACTGGGAGGTACTCTGTACAGGGCAGTAAATGGCATTGCAAAATCCCAAATATCCTGGTCACTGCCTTTCTGGACCTGCCTGGTGTTGTCTGGGTCACCTACATGTCTGAAAGCTTTTGCTTGAATGCAGTTTTCAAACCCCAGACAAATTGTGGGTAAAGACGGACTGGGAGTAATGGGGACATTTTTTTCTGCTCAGGGTTATGTGTTACTTTCTTATGAAATGTGGTGCTTTTTGGACCTGCATGAGAGTTGGGGTCCTTTCTGAGTATCTCACTGGGGATAGGAGGAATGGAATTCCAGGATGGAATTCTGGAGAAGATGGGTATACATGAAGAACCTGAGGAATTCTGAAGAACCTGAAGAATTCAGGAGAAGGTGGGTGGACATGAAGAACCGATGAGCTCTTGCATCAGCTTTGCATCCAACCTTCCTGCCGCAGGACACCACATGCTTCCTTTTACTCAGCTCCAAAACTTTGTAGAGGTGTTTCCCGGCTTTCGCTGGGACAGCATCAGTAACGTGAAGGGCGGAGGGACCTGTGGGAGGGTGGGAAAGGCTGGAGAGGATCAGGGAAAGGGATGTGCAGCTCCTCCAGGATGCCTGGACGCAAGGCACTGCCGCCATCTAGTGACTTGGGATTCGCTGTGGCTCCGGCGGAGCCGCTGGTCCACGGCGCTCCTGGGGATGCTCTGCCAGGGAAATGCTCCAGGGACCCCGGCACAATGTGCCTCTTGTGCCTGGGACATGTAGAGGGGGACACTTTGCTGGAGAGGATGGAAAAGCTGCTCAGCAAACACGAAGTTGAGCGTTTTGCTGTGCTTGTCTTTGAGTGCTGCAACGCTCGGGGCTGAGACATGCTATTTTAGGGGGATTGGTGCAGGAAAAACCCTTAATTTTTGTTGTTATGCATGTCTTTCTGCTTCCTCAGTCCTCATCATGCTTTGGGATGCCTTTGGAGGTGGAGAGGTTGAGGAAATCCCCTGGAGGGATGAAAAAAGATGCATTCCAAAAAAGAAAAAAAAAAAAAATAATAAGAAGAGGGAAAGGCAAAGTCTGATGGCAGCTTTAGCTGGGGTTTGCAAATACAGGTGATTCCTGACATATGAGTCCAGAGACCATGAACTGTTCAGGAATGGGCAAAGTCCAAAGTAGAATTGCAAATCCCAGCAGGAATATGGAGGCAGTGAGTAAGACCAGATTAATTAGAGGCTATTACATTTTCCAGCTCTTCATCTGTTGCTGCAGTGGATGAGCCCTGACAGGCAGCATGGGCACACTCCTCCCCTCCTTTTCTTAAAAATTCAAAATAATATTAAATAATCATAGAGTGAATCATGGAATCACAGAATGGTTTGGGTTGGAAGGGACCTTAAAGATCATCTGGTTCCAACCGCCCTGCGATGGGCAGGGACATGTTCCACTAGATCTCAGAGCTCCACCCAAAATGAAATGCCACTCTAAACTGGAGTTCATGGAAATTGTAGGGCTGAGCATGGGAAAACCTCTCCAAGTAAATGGCAGTGTCATCCTGGTTCGTGTCCCAGGCTGTGTTCTGTGCTCACCTGTGACTGCCACATCAGCAGTCCCTGCACCCAGCATTAACCACTGACCTTGTTAATGAGGGTTTGTCACTGCTGATAAACCCAGGGCTTGGACAGACTTGTGGCAACAGCCTCTTTGCAGATACAAAGCAGCAGGTAACCTGGTGTAATAAAAATTTTTTTTACAGGGCTCCTGCATCCCAGAGGGAGGTAATGCTGAAGGAATCATCAATGTCATTGTAAGCTCTTCACTTGGAAAAAAAAATTGCATGGATTAATGAAGTAATTTCACATAGCTAAAACATACATTAAAAAAGTTAAACATATGGTAAGTGAATGCCCAGAGACATGAGGTCCCATGCTGGTGGGAATAGGTGAGGTCTCATTAAAGTGTGCTGGGTGACTCTTGCAAAGATGTACATTAAATACTTGCATTGGTAATAAAAACTATCAGCTTGTGCAGTTCTTCCTATGGATTTGATCCTGTCCTTGTTCCAGCTCAAAGTGTGCTCTGCCTCTGCATGGGCAAGGAAGGAAAATCCTGAGTTCACCTTGCCACACCATCATGGGAAAGGGGAGTGGTTAGAACAGAAGAGGCAAATCACATATCCTGCAGCTTTTGCCCTTTCTTTTATTTCTAATATTTCATTGTTTTGTCCAGAGATACTAATTGCAGTTTTTTGTGTCAGCTACCACTGGAGCATGTTGAGGAGCTGAGACTCTGTTTTGGAGAGATCAGCCACTCCCCTCAGCATCTAAGTAAATCATCACTGGGAGCTTCCAGTGACTCCAGAGATGGTGATGGGGAGGTTTCACCATCAATTTAGGACCAGTCTCTGGAGAAGAAGGTCCAGGCATTTGGCTTGCTGTTTTATCCAGAGCCTTCTGAAAAGACCTGGATCCACATCTGAGATGGGGACAGACCTCCATTACAGGGTGAGCTCCCCACTGCATGCCTGGTGACTACAGATACAGGGAGGACTGCAGGGCCACAGCAGGTTTGGGTGGCTCAGGCCTCATCTTTGCAATGTCATGAGGAACACTGAGCACAGAGATGTGGGGAGATGCAGGCTGGCTGGTGATATAATTTATATAATTATAGATAAATAGCTCCCTTCCTAGCTAATTTCCTAGAGGTGTGGTCTGCCCTGGCCCACTGCTTGAGCTCAGATATGTTATTAAAACGCTTCTGTTTGCTTCCTGCTCTGCTACTGTTCAACCTTCAGCAGCACCATTGCAAGCAGCTCTGTCCAGAGCCTGAAATTTACCTACTGTCTCTAACTAAAGGCCCTGCAAAAAGAGTCTTTTGGGATGTTGGGTGTAGAAAAGTCATTTTTCACACCACTGCCCAGGGCAGTGACTGGACCACTCTCCACCAGATGTTTTTCTCATTTCTCCAGTTAGAACCATAAGAATAAAGAGAGGTGATGTATTTAGTGTCAGACTCCAGTGCTTTGGCAGGTGGCATGTCCTTTGCTGCAGATGTGGGCTCCGTGGCTCATAGCAGGCTGTTATCAGCCATCCTTTGTACCTCCGCTCCTGCCTGGCTGGGCTGAAGTCCTTCTGCTTTCTCCAGCACTGAGCTGTGTCCTGGGTTTGTGCAGCCACCGGTCCTGCGCTGACTTTGCCCTTCAAAAAACGCTGATTATATTAAAATGAAAAGCAGCTAAGGAATGCACAGCTCTTCCCTGCAAAGAACTGGATTTTTTTGCACAAGCCCTCCCATGTCTCCTCTCTCCCCCGTGCCTCAGTTTCCCCGTTGATGTGCCAGGGCTGTTGGGAGGCTGAGCAGAGCTGAGTTCCAGACTGATTGTGCTTGCAAGGGATTTCTGGGGTTTCCTGACCCAGACCCTTCTTTAAGCAGCTTCAACCTCAAATTTAAGTCCAAACTCTCGGTTCAATCAGGTGTCTCCACGTTTCCCCACTCGAACTCAGAATGTCTCCAGGATTATGACCCTGGACAAGAGACCACAAGGTCTCCATGCCCTGTGCCTGATCACTCTCAGGTTAAAAGCTGTCTCCTAATATTTAACCAGATTTCCCCCGAGCTGCAGCTCGCACCTGCCGCCCCTTGCCCCGACTCCTGGCGCCGGCAGAAGCAGCTGAGCTCCGTCTCTCCCGAATATTCCCACCCCAGGCTTGCTGCAGGCCGTCTCTGCCGGCGACACCGGGAACACGGGCGGGTGGCACCGGGGACACGTTTGCCGTGAGCACAAGGGCAAAGGGTGGCCGGGCTGGACGCGGTGGCCGCAGTTTCTGTGGGCTCTTCCCTGCCGCGCTGAGGGGCGGCAGCGCTGGCCCGGGGCCTGAGGCGGGCACAGCCCAGCGGGACGCAGGGTCAGGGCCGGTCCCAGCAGCGCCGCCGGGATTTGCGCCTGTCCGGAGGGTTTAGCTCAGCCCTTCCTACGCTGCGTCAAATCCTGTCCTTAGTTTAACCCCTTTGTACAAAATCAGCCTCCTCTGAAAACGTAGCGATCTCTTTTTTAACTTAAAGCTCCAGCTTTTGCGAACAGCCCACAAAGGTTCATGACGTGCTTCTGCAGCGACTTGTGCGCCGTCAGGGCTTTTCCTCGGGCGGGAGGTGTCTCCCCGGGCAGGGTGCAGGGACAGCCGGACAAGGAGGCTCCAACCTTGGCACAAACCCAGGCAGCCTTTCCACCCTCCTGCAAAATGCCGAGTGCCCTGCGCTGACCCTGTCTGCTCCAGCTTCCTGTGGGAGGAGGTGGTTTGTTCCCTGGGGAGTTCTCCCTCTGCCCACAGGGGAAGTTTTGGAGGGAGTTCTTTTGGGATGCGGGGCTGTTGCCGGTGTGGGGGTGCTTTGGGTCGCTGGCAGTGATCGCGGTGCCTCCTCAGCAGCCATGGAGTATGTCAGCACACGGGGAGGCGCGAGGGCCGTGGACTTCGAGGGAGCCCTTTTCTCGGGCTATGCCCCCGACGGGGGCCTCTTCATGCCCCGGCACATCCCCTCGCTGCACAGGGACACCCTGCAAAGCTGGAGCAGCCTCTCCTACCCTGGGCTGGTGAAGGAGCTGTGCTCCCTCTTCATCCCGGCCACGCTGGTCCCACCGAACGCGCTCAACGGTGAGCAGAGTGGGGACGTGGACAAGGATTTGGGGGCTCTGGATGCCTCTGCCTGCCTTTCCCCCATCCTCTTCACAGCCCCCAGGAGAAGGAGCCTGCTGCACATTGCCTGCTCCTTTCTGTAGCCTGCTCTCCTCTGTCACCTTGCTGGCACTAGTGGAAAAGGTGTCCCCTGTGTAAAAATAAGGGTTCTGGTGACAGCAACAAGCTGATGTTGTGGCCCTGCTCACTGCCGGGGCTCCCTCTACGGCTTTCTGCTGCTACACGCTTGCCTAGACATGTTTTTAAATGTTCTTAACACTTATGAGCTATCTTTTCCACCAGAGGGCAGCTGCAACCTCTGTCTCAACAGCTCGTTGGTATAAAACTCGGGTTTCCTGTATTTTATGTTTTAATATAGTTTTCTGATTGTATGGCATGCCCCCTGGGATTACTTAGCACAGAGTTATCAAACAGCATGAAGCTGGGCTGGTTCATTGCTAATAACCACAAATAACCTTTAGGGTTTCTGTCACTGCACAGAGCCTTTGGTTGTGCAGAAAGGTGCCCAGGAGCACAAAGAGCACAGATGCAGGAAGCCACGGGTCAGAAAAAAACACTCCTTTCATTTAACAGGCTATTTAACCATTTTCCCTCTAGAGCTGATCGACAGGGCCTTCAGCAGATTCAGACACAAGAATGTTGTGCATATGTCCAGGCTGAAAGATGGGCTGAACATTCTGGAGCTCTGGCATGGTGTTACCTATGCATTTAAGGACCTGTCCTTGTCCTGCACAGGACAGTTTTTACAGTATTTCTTGGAGAAAAAACAGAAGCACGTCAATATTCTGGTGGGTGAGTATGACTCCTTGGAGGTAAGGTTCTTGGGCAGGCCTTTACCTTGAGAGCCATCATCCTACAGCCCTCCCCAGAGATGACCCAGCATGTTATTGCCTCATAATCTCCAGGCAATGCCAAAGTGGCTGCTCTGGCCACAAACATCTCATGGAGCATCTCTGCATCTTTTTCTTGAAGTGCAGTGATTCAGGTTGGATTGACACAGCAATTCTTTGCTTTTCTTGGTGCTTCCTCACTTTGAAACAGGGACTTCAGGGGACACGGGGAGCTCGGCCATCGAGAGTGTGAGAGGGCAGAAGAACATGGACATCTTTGTTCTGCTGCCCAAGGGGCTCTGCACCCAGACACAGGAACTTCAGATGACCACTGTCATTGAAGACAACGTCCACGTCTTTGCTGGTTGGCACTGCTGTTTGGACTGTCCACTTTCTGTCTCTGCTGTGTCAAAACCTTGACCCTAAAAGTCTGAAGGGGCCGCTCAGTGGGATTTGCAGCTTTAGCAGCTGCAGCCAGCTGGGTCATTGCTCTTACCATGCCCAGACATCTGGCTAACAGGAGACAACATCCCCAGTTTGACAACCAAGCAGTTTAAGGCTTCTTTTTCTCCTGGCTGTAGATCACAGCTGCCTCCATTCAGTTGGTTGGTGTTTGTCTGAACTAAATTCAGCACCATTTTTTGTCACTAAAATGATTTGGAGCCACCCCTTCCCTCTGTCCTCTTGCCTTCATGGGTGATCCACCTCCTACCACCGTGCTGTCCACATGGGTTGGCATCACCACTGGGTGCTTGAGCTGCTTGAGTTCCCATGGACTCCTCTGCTCAGCCTGGTCTCACCTTGGGATCTCACAAGGGGATGCAGCATTTGCCTTCCTGGCAAGTTTCTATTTGGTAGAAGCAAGAACCCAGAGTGCTGTGTCTGCAGAAACCACCTGACATCCACAGCGTGCCACTCAGGCCCTGTTCACACAGCCCCCAGGGCAGATGGGCACCTCCTGGCCACAGCAAACCCCAGGGCTTGAGACCAACCCTACTTCTGAGCAGAAACACCTCGTGCCTGATGCACTGCTGCTGGCAGATCTAATCTTTCCTTTCTCCTTTTGACAGCTCATGGGAACAGCGATGAAATCGATGAGCCGATCAAGGAACTGTTTGCTGATGTCGATTTTGCTGGAAAATACAACCTGATGAGCTTGAATTCTGTCAATTGGTCCAGGATTATGGTGCAGATTGCCCACTACTTCTATGCTTACTTTCAGTGCACCCCATCCCTGGATACCACCCAGCTGCCAACGGTGGAAATTGTTGTGCCAACGGGAGGAGGAGGAAATATCACGGGTAAAGGGAAAAAGAGATGGGTTAGATAAGAGAGAGAGAATGCTCTGATCTATGGACCAAAAGCACTTTGCAGATACTGGGTATTGCTATTTATTAAAACACCCACTCTCTGGTAGGATTTCTTCAGAACCACTTATATTTTATTACTCATGTATGGTTATTACTCAATTTAGGTGTCACTGATGATTTGCAAGGTGCAGAAAAACCCAAACCACTCTTTGATGATGACTGTAACTATCTTGAGGATGGGCACATTAGGAGAGGACAGAATGCGTTTGATGCAGAAAAGAGGGAAAATGCTGTGGCTCTGATTTCTTAAGTGAGACATTAACAGAGGTGTGGAGTCCTGCCTGGTCCTCTCTGGTTTGCATGGTAATGCATGGTCAGGACAACCACTCTTAATTGCATAATCTGGCCTTCTAAATGAGAGTCCTTGATGCCTCAGTCCCAAAATAGGTGTAGAACTGTCTTATGAAAGCAGTGAAGGATTTTATATATTCACTGCTCTTCCAGGCTGCCATCAGAGAGGCAAAAACCCAAAAACTTCATCTCTCCTGCTTGCCTGTCAGCTGCCTGAACTCTGTGTCCCCTGCCTATCCACCAGCAAAAGTGGAGATGAGCAAGGGTCTGTGTTCAATGTGGAGCGTTGCATCCCTGGATTTTAAAGTCAGATATCTCAGAGTCCACTAGGGAATATCATTTGTGCCTGCTTCTGAACTGGATGCTCAATGAATTTGTACGATGATTTCTTTGCTAAATCTTCTTCAACTGTTTTTTCATCAAGCACTCATGCATTTTTTCACTTTTTTTCCCTAGCTGGCTGTATTGCCCAGAAAATGGGTCTCCCAATTAAACTTGTTACTGTGGTAAACAGCAATGACATAATTCATAGGACTGTTCAACATGGAGATTTCTCACTGGCAGAGAGCGTGAAGGCTACGTTAGCATCAGCCATGGATATCCAGGTATGTAGTGAACTGGGCAAAATGCAAAAATAGACGATATTGCTGTTTTTTTTAATCTTGTACTCTGTTCTGCCTGTCAAATTCTGCCACTCGATGCATTAGGAGGTGTGACTCATATTGACCATTTATGCTACAGACTGCTGAGCTGAGATAGATCAAACTCCTTCTCCCTCACTTTTCAGGGTCTGACTTTCTGATCTTCGTTGTTGAGTTGAGGGTTTCTGGGGATCATTCTGTGCAAGTTTAGCAAGACAGGGACATTTCTACAACACGAGACAACTAAAGAAGTAAAAATGCCATCATGTCAGAAGGGTTTTGTTGATGTTTCTGAAAAGCTCCACAAAGAGCAAGAGGAGAGACTAGGAAGGAGGTAGAGAAGTCCAGAAGAAATGTCTTGTTCATGGCTGCCTGCAGCTTGCTCAGAGCAAAACAAGTCCCAGCAGGCAGGGAAAGGCCTTGGAGAGAAAAGTCATGGAGGTACAGAAAACAAACACCTGGAAGCACATACCTCCCTTTTCATTCCCACCCTGGGATCCCCAGGGATTGGATCTGCTTCCAAACAAGTGATCAAAGTGGGAAACCCTTGGTGTTGAATCTCTGTGGTCTTAAGCTACCTGGATTTTCCAAAAGTTATTCAAACACACAGGGAGGACTTGGGAGTCTGGAGGGACTGCCATGCTTTGTAGTCACTAAGTCGCCATGTTCCTTTCAGCAGGCTGTGCTCTGCAGCTTGGCTTTCCTCCTGAGCCAGGAACTTGTGGGGCTTCTCAGAGCTCCAGGGATAACTGGGGTTCTCTTTCAACCCATCTCCCTTCAGTAGCACTGGTCAGCAAGTGCCAGACTTTGGGATCTTGGGGGCAGAGTCAGGTGAGGAGATTTCCTGAGATTCCTGAGGAGCTACATGAGTGAATCCCTCTGCACATTCCTCTCCTTGGCTGCATGGGATGTCACTGTTCACATATCTGAAGCATCCATGCAAATGTTTCTGTAGCTAAAGAGAACACTTGTTCTGGAGGGGAATTTAGGAGGTCTCTGTTTGGGACTTGTTTAAAGCAGGTTCAGCCTTGAGGTCAGGTGGGATTGCTCAGGGCTTTGTTCATTTGGGTATTGGAAACCTTCAAAGATGGAGAGTGCACAGCCTCCTTAGGTTGCTGCTTCTGCAGTCTAGGATAAGGCAGAGAAAACTTTCCTGTTAGATGCTGCCTGAAGAGTTGAAGGTGAAGCAGAAAGTCTGGTGTGGATGAACCTTGCAAGGAGCAATCCCAGGACAGTCCCAGCAGACACCGTGTCTCTGCAGCCAAGCAGGGGCTTTTCTCTGTCCTTGAGGTCAGGAAGAACCACAGAGCTCATAGCCACACTCCAAAACTTTGTCCCCAGCATGACCTGGCCTCCAAACTGGGCCTCAGCATTCTCCTGGAGAGCTCTGGTGGTGTGGGAAGAAGCAAAAGCCTTACTTAGATGGTGAGGCTGGTACTTCACCAGTGCCCTGGCCCAGTTCAACTTACAGGTGTCAACATAGTGTTCTGTAATGGAAACCATAAGGCTGGTGGGAATGGAGGGTGAAGGGGAAATGTGGGAAGAATGTGGGAAGGATGTGGGAACAGCAGAAAGAAGGACAGGAGAAAGGGTGTCAGGAGCACAGTGTTGGAGGCATGTCCAGGAGCAAGTCATGGAAGTCCAGGCACACTGACCTGTATCTTCTCAGGACAGCCTAAAACAGGGGACAGCCTAGAGCAAAGGGCAGGGTACACCCAGACTAGACTGAAGATTAGAGGCTGGAGGCTCTGGGAGATGATGGTGGGAAGATGAAGAGCAGAACTGAGCCCATAAGACACCCAGATAAGGACACAAAAGGCTGAGTAAGTCCTGATGACTCGACAAGGTAGGACACAATGGAGTGACAAAAGGTGACAGGTAGTGTCAGCTGCTAAAAATTATGAAGAGTTTGTCCAAACCCAGCACTTGAGCCCAGGAGGTGAGATGAGGACTCTGTAAATTGGTGCCCTTGTCCTGTCTGTCCCTACAAAGTATCTCAGCCAAACCACCTGGATGAATATTTCTTGGTGCTTGTAAATGTGCAGGAATGAGACAGGGCAGAGAAGTTGGTTTGGGACCCTCCTATATGGTCTTGCACAGAGTTCTGCTGCAGTGTTGCAATGCTGATTGCTACACAGCCATACAGGCCAGTCAGGCCCTATATGTGCCCTATAAATTCATGGAGATTATCAGGCAGCCCTGCAGCGAGCCGGGTGTCTCATTAAGTCACGCAGGAGCTGGGTGACTCACAGCAGCATCTGCAACACTGAGTAAACAGCTGGATATGTCTGGTTCTCCAATACACAGTGTGTTATTAGCCTGGGCTCCTCACAGTGATGGTACAGATGTGGTCAAGCTGTTGATTCATCAGCCATCCCTTCATTTTCTGTTTTAATCTGATGGTCACTGTCAGACTGCTCTGACAGGTCAGAGGTTCAAAAGACATTGTGTTCCCAAAGACTTGTCCTCGGATATAGGTGAGCAAAGGGAAGACAAAAAGCCCACCCTGGCTTCCACCAAGAAAAACAGTGGTAGGACCTCAGCCCTAATGAGACATCAGAGAATCCACAAGGATGCTTCCCCCTCTGTTTGAATTTCCTCACCTCTTGCCTTGTTGTCCCAGGAGCCTTACAATGTGGAGAGGATCCTCTGGTTGCTCTCAGGCTCTGACAGCCTCCTGATAAAAACTCTGATGGAGCAATTCAACATCTCAAAAAGGCTGAAGCTGCCAGAGGATTTGCACAAAAAGGTCAGTTCCTCATCCATACAACACTCTGTCAGTGTGTGTGTGTGTGTGTGTGTGTAAGATTATTGCTACCAGGTATTTCCAATTCATTTTCAGAATAAAAAAAAATCATAGTGGAGAGTATGCAACCAAAAATTTAAGCATGACTCCAGAACAGTTTTATATCAATATGTGTGCATGGAGATACTAAAAATCCCTTTTTATTTTTTTTAAAGAATGCTCTGTCTTTTTCACAAAAGTAACTTAAAAATTACCCGCAGTCATTTAGGTAGCATATGTAATTGGCCAGTCCTTGACCATGCCCTGAGGCATTGTACAGTGGATGCTGGCACAAATTGGGTGTTTGGGAGTGGGTCTGTTGAGTTTGGTGCAATTCAGCCTTGCTGTTACAGCAAAGGGGAGCACAGACACAAAGCAGAGAGAGATACAAGAGAAAACAAAAAATCTGAGTTGTGAGAGGGCCAGGGGCAAAATCCTGCCTTTTCCTGTCCAATTTCCAATGTGCTCTCCCTCACAGAGCAGCCTTTGCCCAGTGCCTGCTCCTGCTTGTGCTGCAGAAAGATAAATGCTAAACAATTTTGTTATTAAAAGCAAGAAGAGCTGTTACACTGAGATGGATTTTACAGAAAGTCCCTCAGAGCATGGAAATAGCAGTGCGGGAGGAGGAGCTGAGCCCTGGCTCCTGCTCACCCTCACTCACAGCACCTGTGGGTGGAAACCCCTTGCCCACACTCCATCCCTGTGGTTTATTCCAGCAGTGCCTCATCCCCAGGCTGCAGCAGACCCCCTTTTCCTTCAGTCTCTGGGGGAACCCATCCTCCAGCCTCTCTACTTCCACCTGCTTTGCTGAGTGCCTGTGACACAAAGCCAGCTGGGCACACGTTGGGTGGTGGAGCCCTGTGTGAACTTCCCTGTTTCCCCACAGCTCTCCGAGACCCTGGGATCGTGCTCAGCCTCTGACCAGGACATTGTGGGAGCCATGCGGCGCTGCTGGGAGGAGAACCAGTACCTGCTGTGCCCCCACTCTGCCGTGGCTGCTCACTACCACTACTCACAGCCACACAGGTAGGGAGAGCCATGGTCAGGAGCACCAGGGGCTGCACCATCACTATCCCCTTGCTCCTGCAGCATCTCCAGCCCCAGCTCGCTTACACCATAAATTTTCTTTGCTTGTCTTTCCTTTGCAGCATCCCCCGGTGTTGCTTGGCTCCAGCCTCTGCAGCCAAATTTCAGGATGCCCTTCTCCGAGCTGGCCTGGCTCCCCAGATCCCCCCTGAAATCTCTGCCCTGTCAGCAATGGAGACCAGGTCCACTCCCCTGGAGCGGGGACAGGACTGGGCACAGGTGCTCCGGGGCCGGATTGAAGCTGTGGCACAGCAGTGGGAGGCACAGGTGGGTCAGTCTGCACCCCTGGGCAGGTAGTCACATGGACCTGACTGCTGGGCACAGCTGGACAATGCCTCCCAGGGCTCATTCTCCCCTCCCAGAAAAGCCCTGTCTTATGCTGGGAGTCTCCATGCAATGATGTATTAGCAAGAATTCACTTCCCTCTGTAATTGTCTATCTCATGACACTTTCAGTAAAGAGTTCAATTATATGGACAATTTCATTTCACTAAAGAGCAATGCAATTGTATCCCTTTTTCCTAATAAATCATAAAATCTGATTGAAACTCTGAGTAAACCTGGCTGTTCCATTATTACTGTTCCATTATTCTGCTGTTACAGAAAGCGGTCAGCACTACCCACAGCTGCCTGCCTCTTGAGCATTATCCAGTGATTCTGGCTCTGTGCTGGGGTGTTCAGCCAAACAATTCCAATATCACCCAAAATGCTCAATAGGAAGCACATACAAGAGTGGAGTGGATCCACTTTACCCATCCCTGTAATTTAAGCAGTGCCAGGGATTGTTCCCAGGCATTGAAACTTGCTCTGAGATAGTTTTAAATAGCAGATGTTTTCCCTGGACAAGTTTATCTTAAAGAGCTGCTTTCCTGTGCTGTATCTCACAGCTTTTGGTCCTAGTCCTGCTTCAGACTCTTCCCAGGCAACTTCCACTGTAACAAGTAGGAAATGGGAAATTCCCTTTATCTTCTGCCTGAAACTTCAGGTCTTTCAATACCACGTTCTCATCATATACATATAAATACATAAATACTTTGTGTGGGAGCTGCCTCCACAAGTCATGCATCTGGCAGGAATCTCTTGTGCCTAAAAAAGGGGAAAGAAAAATAGGAATAATTATACCAGGGGGGAAAAATCCCCCTTTGCCATCAAAAAAAAAAATTCCCCCTTTGACATCAAAGGAAGTCCTGTAATGGGAGGATTAATTTGAAGGTTTAGTGGCATTTAACAGGGTAAAAGTAAATTCTGTGAAGTGATTCAGCTTGGGATGTTGCAGAATGTGCGGGAAGAGTGGGAAGCTTGGCCTGGGCTGCAAACTGCCTTGCTGGCATCCAGGCAGCTTTTTCCTTGGCTCCCTCCAGCACAGCTGGCTCTGTGCCACCTCCTTCCATCCCACCGAAACCCTGCAGGAGAGGAGGGACCTGTGCCTCCTCCAGGGTGGGGGCTGAGGCTGCCCCATCCCAATTATCAGGGATGAGGGAAACAGCTTAGCTGAGAATGATGTAAAACCCACAGGACTTGGATGTTTTTGATGCTAGCAGCTCTACTTGCATGGATTGAGCAGCTGGGAGGTGGGGTCCAGGAATGATGTTTCATGAGGCCATCATTTACCCTTCTTTAAGAGCCAAACCAGCAAAACACCTCTCATTTAAGCAGCACCTTCATCCTCACCAATAACCCTTTCCCAAAGCACAGCTTTGCACTGGGGGTGGTGCAGGACATCTCTGGGCGTGGCAATAAAAAACTTCTCCATCCCTTTTGACCCCCATGATCAGCTTCCCCTTTCACTGATGCAGTTGTTATGCTCATTGGACCCCATTGCCCTTAACAGCTGCCTCCCCAAATCTTGCTGTTCTCAGCCAGGCTCAGTTGCAATTTAGCCCTTAATCATACCTCAAGGCACCTTGAGAGAGGGGAGAGGCCTGAAATTGCACCCAGTTCTGCACCCAAGTGACAGGTTGCAAACTTGGCTGGCAATTCCCCAGCCCCTCACTTGGGAGCACTGTGAAGGATGGGGTGAGTGGGGCTGGACTTGCAGCCTGCCAAAATCCTGGTGTGTTTTGCAAGCAGAAAGCGTGACGAATACATTCCATGCTCCCATCCCAGTGCCCTCAAGCAGTAGGATGAGTAAAGGGTCCAGCCTCATTGCAGGGTGAAAAGGAGTTTAATTCTCAACCATCCCTGAGGGTACCCTTATGGGGTGAGGATGCTACATCTCCCCCAGCCCAAATCAGACTTTTTTCAGGGCAGGACACTATGAAACCCTCTCTGAGATCTCTGGAGCAGAAGAACAGCAGGAAAAGCCTGTTCCATGCCTGGAGCCAAGGCAGAGGGAGCAAGACAGGCTTGCCTTGCAGGGGGCTGTGCTCCCACAAAGGGCAATGCACAGCCACGTGTGCCAGCCATGGGATGTGGGAATGAACCTGGCTCCATGGGTGTGCTTTGTCCCACCACCTGCTCAGGGACCATGGCATCAGTGGCCACTCTCACACCAGGAGTTCCCACTCTGTCCCCAGAACTGGTGCTTGGGGCTCTGCCTGCTCATCCTTGGGTCTCTGGCTGAGAGGGAAGGTCAGCCTGGCTTGATAGAAAGATGGAAAATGGAGGGAGGAAAGTCACACAAAAAGTGGTACCTCCTCACCCAACACTGATGGGTGGCTGCAGGCTCTGGCAGCTTCACATGTTCCCTGGGTTAATGGTATTTTAGTCCTGCACCTTCCAGAGCTGATCGCAAATCCAGGACAGGCTTATCAAATAATTGATCTCATACATCAACTGCTCGTGCTTTTCTCCAGCAAAAATTCCAGTTTCAGGTCCCTGACCCCAAGCCTGTCTGACATGTTATCCAGGAGAGAGTGATGCCCACAAACTGGTGACCATACTCCATGGGTACACTGTATTCCCCCACTGAGGGACATGGCTGGGACATGTTCCCAACTCCTACCTCAAGGAGAAAGTCTTAGGAGAAAGTCTTAGGAGAATGTCTTAGGATGGAGATGCAGTGTGTTGAGATAGAGGAATAGGGTCATAGCTCAGCTGGAGTTTCTACTCAATAACTCACATGTTCCAAAGCAACTTGCTGTCCTGAGCCAAACTTATTTGTAGTTGGTGTGTCCAACAAGGGATTGGGGCACCTGTCCTCGTGTGGTTTGGGATGTGTTGGACTACAGGTGGGGTCTGCCCTCTAAGCCATCTGCCTCTGTGCCCCATGGGGACTTCATCTGCCAGCAGAGCCGTGCTGTGGTTCAACACTCCAATCATTGAGAGTGCCATTAAGAGATCTACTTGCTACAGGAAGACATGGGATGACTACTGCTCTGCCTGAGATAAAATTGTGAGGAATATAAAATCCTGAAGGAGCTGTGGGTGAGGAGTCTCTTTCCCATGAGCAGAGCAGTCCAGCCTTCCCCTGTGCTTTGTCACAATGTCCATCCCCATCTTCCAGCTTGTGGCCACACAATGAATTGATCTTTGGACAATTACTCCACTGACTGGGCTGTCACGTCCTTCTACTCCATTTATGAGCTGGGAGGAGCCCACAACGTGGTGAATTATATGCCAATGCTTTAAAACAGTGTTCTGAAGGTTTGGGAGCTGAATTATTATTTATAATGCCCTGGGGGCCCCATGTAATTTATGGACAGGTATGAAGACAAGTAGACGCTCAGACATGGGGATGAGCCCGGTGTAAATGCTGAGATAGAAGGATAGATAGATGGATGGATGAAGATAAGCTTCTTGGCCAAGAGAGCTGGAGATTGAAAAACTGGAGATGGAGGAGGCTGCTCAGACATCTCTGCTCTCCTAGGGTGACACCTACTATCCTACTACTCTCACTCTGAAAAATGTCATCTCGAACGTGGTGCAAATAATTTGTTTACTCTTATTTTTTTGAATTTATCCAAAGTGCAAGGAAAAAAAAGTAAAAAGGAATTGCTTTGTTGTTGCAATTTGCTGCTAGGCATTCCTATGTGTGCTAATGATAAGTATTAATTAAATAGTTTTCTGTTGTCTTTTAAATGCAGTTCTTTCAGGCTGTAATTAAAAACAGACACCCAGCCCTTTCTGTCTGCATAGGAAGAGGCAGGTAGGCCTCTGGAGCTCTGCACTTCTTTCCTTGTAACAGGAGAGAAGTGGAAAATGAGGCAAAACCAGTTTCCATTGAAAACTCACTACCCTTGACAGGGAAGGCAACCAGCCCAAGGAAATTAAAGGAATGTGACTTCCAAGATCTCAGCCCTGCAATCAAAGTAAGTTTATTTGCCCTTAAGATCTTTCAGCTTCATACATTTAAAAGGCAGAGGAGATCACTTTGTTTGATCTCTGGGCTACACAGGCTGCTGAACATCCTCCTGATGCATTCACCATGCCCAGAAGAAACTTGTTGCCTTATGAACATTTTGATCTGAGTAGCTGGAGATAGGATTCCATCCCTCTCACTTGTTTCTTTCTTTCCCCAGTTTTTTTTCACTCTTGCTGTGAAAAACCAGGCTCTGCTGTAAATCCCCATCCCTGTGCTGCTCTTCTGGTCATTATAATTCTCCCAACTTAGAGTGTGCTGCTCAGGGAAACTGGAGCTCTCCCCAGCCCTGCTGCCCTCTCCCTTTCCCAGCTTCAAATAGACTAAAGCCCTCTAGAAATGCAAATAAAATGTCAGATACTCACATGATGCAAAGCAACCACCAAATAAAATTTCCCATTTGCCCACAACACTAAATGACACCTAAGCCCAAATTTTTTCTGCCCTTAAAGGCAACTGGGCTTCACTTCTCTAAAATGCTGCTGTTAATCAATAAATACATGGAAAGACAATGGCTGCTGTGCAGCTTGAGAGTGGTGGGGGAAGATGCAGCTCACTCAGAAGATGCCTTGGTCAGAGATGGCCCATGAAAGAAAGGTTTCTGTGTTCAACAGCTGCATATACCATTTATTTTTTTTGTGAATGGAAACATTTAATTATGCATTTGAGTAATTTATAACCTGAGATGTGTAGAATTTGTGTAATAAATACACAGAGGATATAAGACAGACACATTGCCTGTGAGGGGATCCTCGATTTGGGGCAGTGCAGCACTTTGGTCACCCAGGGTGATGTTCCTCTGCCTTGGTAACTTCTCACACAGTTCATAGAACAGCTACAGCCCTTTTGGGGTCCTAACAACCCAAGGCTGGATTTGCTGTGGGTTTTTCTGTCTCCCTCAGCCCCATAGCTATGTCTGTCTTGTGATTTTGATGCAGCTGGACAGGGATCCACAGGGAGTTGGGAACACAAGAAGGGGTCTGGGACACTGCAGACTCCTTCCCTGGTGAGGGGAGCATGGGGCTGGGAGCATCTTTGGGGCTGGTGGTGGCAGCAGCAACAGAAGTGGCTCAGAAGGGATTTTTTTTCTAAATTATTTGCTTTTTAAAAATGAGAAAGGGGGAGAAATGAGATGGGAAAAGCAGGGGAAAAAAGGTAAGCATTCAGAAATCAAATAATTAATTTAAAAGGAGTTTGAATTTGTTTGAATTGAATCAAAAGATTGGGTTTTTTGTTGTTTTCGGCAAACACGAGCTTTTTTTGAGCAGAAAATGAAAAAAAAGAGCCTTAAAAAAGGTGGTTTTTTACTTAAGCAAAATTACTCACTTTTAGCCCAAATGGTAAAAATTATGTTTCAATTTTGGGAAAAAGAAGGAAATGTAGAAATTTTGCAAATTCTAGGAATATTTTCAGCACCATATCACAAAAAAAGAAGGTGTTATGAGGGAGATGAAAAGCAGAACAAGAGGGCTGGAAAAGACTAGCCAGCAGCTGCCCTGTGTCGCTCTGTCCTTGCCCTGACACCCCTGAGATCACCCCGGGCACTTTAAGATCACGAGATACTGAGAACAAAGAGTTTTTGTTCTCTTTTTTGCTCTGTAGTTCCCTGCATTTTCAGGCTCCCAAAGCTGGTTCAGCACTTTTAGGGCAGGTTAGAAACCAATTCTTAAATAAAGCAGAGCAGAAAGTCAAATATAATGTGGCTCCAGGAGGGTGATGCTTAGTGAAAAATAGTGAAACTAATGATTCCTGAAAAACAAATAAATAAGTGATGAGCACAGGTCAGTGGTATTTTGTGCAATTCCTCACTGTTCACCTCATTGCTCTTGCCTTGGGATCTCTCAAGCAAAGCATCACAGGTATTTGCAGATATTTTTCTCATGAAATGAAACAGCAGCATGATGCTGCAGTAAAAGATGAGGGAAAGAGAGAAGGGGCTGTGTCTGAATGTGGCTTTATTTTGGTATCTGACAGAGGGAATGGAGCAGGACTCATTGTGATAAATCCTGGACTGACATGGGAAAGGAAGATTAAATATTTTGGTATTAATATTTTCAATCAGAGCTTAAACAGCAGGTTTTGAGTATGGGGTCTTTCTGCCACTGACTTTCTGTGTGACCCTGGGAAGGGTCGAGGTGAGGAGCAGGGGGACCTTCCTGCAGCTCCCCCAGCCTGTTCCCTGCCAGGGGGGGACTCCCGGGGTCCCACAGTGCCTGGCGGCCCTGCTGCCACCTCCTCACCCTGAGCTTGATGCCCTGCAGCTCCTCTTGGTCCCTACCTGCCCGGCAAAGCACCAGCGCCCTGGGAACTCCTGCTTCCTTCCGCTCCTCCGGGATGCTTGTGGGGATTAGCCAAGCTGTGCTCCCTAAACCCATCACATGTGTTTCAATAGTTTTAATTGTTGCCTTTAAGATAATTACAGGCTGGAGAGCGCGGACAGGAAGAGCCCTGTGGATTTGCACCGGGGCTCGGGAGCACCGTTGTGTATGGAATGGGATATCTGCCACTTGGAAGTGTTCTTCCTGCTTGGGAGAGTGGTTTGCATGCCAGAAGCAGGGAAGGCCACAGATCCCCATTCCCATGGCTGGAACAGCTGGAACAAGGTGTCCCCCTGCCCCCCACTCCACCTGCCCTGGGGAAAGAATACTCATGCACCTGGCTCAGCAGTTACTGACCCTTGCTCATTTAAGCTGCAGCTTTTTCCTCCTTCCCACATCTGTTCCGAAGGGAATGAGGACCTGAAGTGAGCAGGATGCTGAAAATCAGGCTCAGAGTGGGGTAGGGAGCATCCAGGGCCCACCTTGCTTAGAGATGAGGAGCAGCAGCCAGCCCCAGCATTCTCCTTGGCTCTTAATGGGGTGGACCATACTTGTTTTTTTTACTATATTACGGTTTGTCCTGGTCCCTTGCTGGCTATCCAGCCTTCATCACCGGAGAAAACACTTCCCTGATTTTAAAGGGAGATATCTCTGTCCCTCCCGCAGCCTGGAGTAATTCAATATTGAGTGAGAGGATTGCAGTCACTGCTTTTCCTCTGTTTGCACCTTTCTTGCAATTATTTTGTTGGAGCTCCCTGCTGGAGGGCAGGGCAGGCAGCTCTCAGGAACAACACAACTTCTTGGATGCCGCCTCACCACAGAAGAGCTGGGGCAGCACTGAGGACCCCTCTTGGGGCACAGACCTTCCCCAGGGGTCACCACACAACACAGGATTTCTCCTGAGATCTTCTCCAGCCCCTTGTGTCACCACAAAACCCAGCAGGGGGTTCTTGCCTTTGTACTTGCAGTAACTTTTTTATCACTGATGCTTTTTAAAACAAAAACAAGATTTCATTTACATCCAAGGGTTTTCTCCAGTGCAGCCTCCTGGTTGCAGGATGGCTCATGGCTGGTGTGGATCTGGAGGATCTGGCTGGTTGCTCCCAGACATTGAAACCTGCAGTAACTGGAGGGGTGATGTGGGGCCTGGCACACCGAGGGTGGGATTAGTTTTAGCATTCAATCCGTGGAATTCCATTTAACAGCACTTCCCCTAAAGTGCTGCCTTTCTTCCACCTGAACTCCTAAAATGGAAATAATCACGGCAGGGAAAAAATTTGGAACAACTCAAATATTAAAATGCAGTGAGGGTGAACTGGCTCCTGGGTGGAGGGGACGGGGATGGGCCCCGTCGCTGCTGCCAAGGTGAATTTTGGGGATCTGTTCAGACCTACATCTGCTGGCAGTGGATTAGAAGTCAAACCCACCTGAAATCCAGAATGAGCATCCTGAGGGGCTCCTCGAGGATGGGATATTCCCCTCCATGAGCTGCCGACTTTGCCCCAATAATCCTTCACATCCCATCCCACTTCTCCCTCTCCCCTTTTCCCTTCCCTTCTCCTGTGATATGACGCATTGGCAGAGGAATAAAATAATCAGCTATTGCTTTATTACTTTTTCCACCCCTGCTTCCCTCACGGGCAACTGTATTTCGGCAAATGTTTTTAATATTTGCTAATAAAAGCCGCTCCAGTAATGACATGCTCCCTCCCAAAGACAAAATTACCGGGACTGGCGTTATCTAACAAACTCGTTTTGGCACAAGCGCGTCTGCGTTCGAGCCATTTCTGCCCATTCACAGGATTATCAGCCATCTCTGCAGCCAGCCCCAGCCCTCCTCTCTCATTCCTAGTTAATTGGTGTGAAATTGGAGCAAGTTCTCAGGTGATAATGTGTTTGCATTTACTGCTTCACTGAACCACCCTAGCCACTCAATCCCAGCTTCATTAAAGCTTCAATCTCAGCTTTTGCTCCTGGCTGTGAGCTTCAAACCCTATTTCCTGCGTGGCAGACATACAGCCTAACACATGTCAGGAAGACAGCTTGAGCAGAGCTGCTGGGAACAAGCACAGCTACTGCCCGGGCGCCGCTCCGGGAAAATCACGTTCGCGGTGGGAAAGATGCTTGGAGTCCCCACGATGGCTTCACGCTGCGTTGGTTGGCTCCCTGCTCTGGAAAAAGGCATCTTTTATACCCTTTAATTATACTTGATTAATGAATTAATTTTAATTTTTTTTTTCTGCAGCACTTTGAAGATAAAAACCCCCTCGTCTGAATTCTGTGATTAGTATTTAAAGACCCAAGTGAAATATTTGTAGGCAGAAAAACCTAACCGAGGAATGCCTGTGTTCAAGCATTCAATAGGGCCTATTCACAGGATAGATTCCAGGGTTATTATTAGCAATAAGGTTATCTTTGGCATAATCTTTTTATGCACAACATGCTATTGGATTCCACCCTCCCTTTTCACTCAGGCCCTGGGGCAGAAGGTAGACAAACCAGAGCTGGTTCAAGCCTTGCAAGTGTTTTTCATGCAAGTGGAGCTGAAGCCTGGCAAAGTCTGCCACGGTTATATTTAGGACAAACCATAAAGGGGTTTTTTTTTGGTGCAAGATGCACGCCCCAGAATGCTTCTGCATGGAGGGAGAAGTGTGCTGCCCCTGGGGTACCTCCAGCCCTGCCAGCACACGCTGTAGGGGACCTGCTGCACACTGGGGACAGCTGTGACACCCTGTGGGGGGTGAATGGAGAGGGATGGGTTAGGCTGGTCCTGTGCCCGCAGGTCATGGGGGCAGCTCCGAGCATCCCCCGGCCATGCGAGATTTCACAGGTCCGGACACAGCCCTGGCCTTGGACAGGTCTGGACACAGCCCAGCCAGCCACACCACCGGCTGAATCTCTTTTGGGGAGCTGGAATCGGCTTTCTGCTGGGGTGGATGTGCCCCGGGGGTCCCACCTGCCCCCAGCCCCAGCCGGGAGGGCTGACACGAGTGGGGCTGCAGGTCCACAGCTTGATCTGGGCACGAAAGGAGAGAGCAGCTGTCGCCTGCCTGCCTCTTAATTTGGTGGTATTTCTAGCTCTCATCAGGCTAAATGTAGGAGTTGGGGGTTTGCAGTTGCTGGTGGTGCTTTTTGGTGTTTTGTTGTGTTTTTGTTTTTTTTAATGGGTGGTGGGTGTGATTTTTCAAACGCGTTCCCTTTGGCACGTCTGTGCCAGCAGCGTCGGTGAGAGCCCCAGGATGCCTCTGCTGGAGCCCGGGAACACCTTCCTTTGAAATTTGCCCTCTGTCTCCCCAAACCCACCACTGAGCACCGGGGGTGGGAGCAGGTGAGGCCACCTTTGGCTTTGGTCCTTTACCCTGAACAGCTCAGCTGCTGCGCAGGGTCCCCAAGTCACCCCAAAACCCTCAAAAATTGATCAGGGCTGCTCCTCCATGGCCAGGCTCCCCAGCCTGGATGCAGGCAGAGCCAAAACACAGAGAGGCACATTAAAGGATGGCTGGTGTGGCTTTGAAACAGAGCGGCAATCCCCTGTAGCCTAGTTTTTAGAGAAAGTATTTTGTAGCTGGTTTTTCTCTTTGTGACTAAACATGGTTATTAAGGCCCCAAGTGCATCATTAAACCTGTTATTAAAACTAAACACGCTAAGGAGAATATACTGCTGTGTAGCAAGCTCATCCAGGGCACTGGACCCTCTGGAAAAGTCATTAACATTTGTATTTAAAGTGAACATAGTTAAGAACATATTGGACTAATTCAAGGCCTTAGAGCTATTGAAATGACTGCCATTAAAAATAAATATGTTAGGCAGAATATGTTGCATAATTGAAATTATTACAGTGTTTACTCTGTTTTTTATGCTGGCCTCTAGTTTAAGAGGTTATTTGTATGTATGTTAAATATATACGTGTTCTTTTATATTTATACCTACATGGTAATATGTCTAACTATATATACTTGATTACCTATTGTCTTAAAATGACTCTGTAGGATAAATTTGACTTCCTTGTTGCAGGATGAGACAGATTCCTAGTGGGATGAAGTCTTGATTAAAACCATGGGGGAAAAATAATAAATAAGTCTTGGCTATATGTAAGTGTTGTGGCCGCAGTCCAGTGGCTGTTGAGTTCAGTGGGAATCTTTCCTTGACTTTGCCGTGCTGGGTCAGACCTCAGGAATGTGTCTCTTGCTTTGATGGTTTTGCCATTGGTAGGTCAGCTTGGAAAATCAGCAAATCAGCAGCTTTACTTTCCACGGGCCATTCCCAGGCCGAGCTCCCCCAGGTTCTCACTTCAGCCTGGTCCCCTGCAGGGAGGTGGCAGGGTGGGACCATCTCCCTGTCACAGGGTCCTTCCCACCTGGGGCCTCGTGTCTCGCTGTGTGGGGAAAGGTGCTCCCAGGGAAGAGTTTCTCCCAGCAGTTTTGGACATGAGCAGTGACTTTTGCCTTTCCAGTGCCTGAGACAAGTGGCCTCTCTTGTCCTGGTGTAACATACATCCAATCCATATAATTTATATAAATGTATCATAGAGCCAGAGAATAGTCCAGGTTGGAAAGGGCCTTTCAAGGCTGTCTCGCCCAAACTCTCCTGCATCTTCAGCTAGACCAGGGTGCTCAGACTCTGTCCAGCCTCACCTGAATATTTTCATGGATGGGACATCACCACCTCTCTGGGCAGCCTGTGCCAGTGCCTCACCACTCTCCTTATTAAAAAAAATAAAAATATTTTCCTTATATGTGGTCTGGAACTCAAGCAGGGGCCATCATGCTAAATGCAGTTACCTCCCAGGGACTTGTATGGGAGCTGAAGCTTTTGTGATTTTGGGAGGGTTCATGAAAAAAAAAATAAAAATCTGAGCTGTCACCATACCAGCCAAGGGCTGGTTTCCAGTAATTCCTCTGGGAGTCCCATAACTCCAGCACCCCACAGGATCACAGGTGGTAGGACCACAGGTTGGTGTGGAAGAAGCTGTACTAAGGAATTGCATGGGATGGGGGACGTCCCTTGAAGAGCAGCCTCTTGGAGGGGTTTCACTGTGCTCATTAATTGCTGTGAAGGGGTTAATTAAACCCTGCTGGGTGGCTGTGACCAGCACCTTCCCCTGCAGCTCTTCTCCCGGGAGTGCTTGGGGTCTGATTCCCAGTAACCACAGGGCCACGCTGGATGTCTGGGGGGTCTCAGGTGCCCGCACACCCCAGGGCTCACCTGCGGGGATGCTCCTCCAGCACGGCCCCTGCGGGTGTTTCCCAGGCTGGCACGACCCCAGAGGCCGATCACGGGGGGAGATAAGCACCCCTGGCTTTCGAGGAACGGGACGGGAATGTCAGCAGATGGCACTATTTCTTCTGCCATAGGAGCTGCTGGTTCCCCCGCGGGAGTTTCACCAGGGGAAGCTCCAGGCTCAGGGCAAAGCGCTTCCAGAGCCCCAGGATGCGCCTGTCGGGAGCAGGGCAGGGAGCTCACAGGGTCCCCATGGAGACCTGTCCTGCTGGAGGTTGCCTTCCCATCGGGGTCGGTGCCCGACTGTGACTCAGTGATCGCCAGCACAAACCTCAGGCCGCGCTGCCAAACCGCTGCGCTGCTTTGTTTTGTATCGGCTCTTTTTTTTTTAGGGTTGAAAATCGGTGTTTGTTGCTGACTCTCCAAGTGGAAAGGGAGGAAAAGAGAGTTTTGGTGGCCCTCCTTGCTCCCCTTCACCCGCATCCCACTCCCGGTGATACTGCTGTGACCAATGTCCCCAGGTGCTGGAGAGATGCCTGCAGCCAGGGGTCTCAGTCGGACGAGTCCCAAGGGGGATCTCACCGCTCGGAACCGCCCGATAAGATTCTTATATCCGCTGAAAACCCCCTCACCCAGCTCTGCCCCAGCATTGCGGGGGCCGCAGGACCGGGGGCTGCTCGCTTCTGCCGCATCCTTGCTCTGACCAGCACCGGGGCTGCTCCTGTGGCTGTACCTGTGCTGCAGCAGTGGCTGCCAGGGGCACTGGGGGGACATTTTCCACCTCACTGAATTAAACTTCATCTCCGAGAGGTGCTACCGAGCGCAACTGAATATTTGAATACTAAAACGAAACCGTGCTGGTGGGAGTACAGCTGCTATTACACTTATTAGTTAATTGTGGCGGTGTTTCAGAGCCCTAGGCATGCACCTGGACCCCTCGTGCTAGGTGCTGTACAAACAGGACGGAGGAGAAGACTTTGGCGTTTAAAGGCACTGAGTCATTCCTTCGCCCTCTCATCTGAAACCTCAGCTTTGTGTAAAACCTTTAGGATTTTGTTTAATGGGCGCAGCTAATGGTGAGGTAATCAGGGAGCCTTTCGACACAAAACCCAGCGATCAGTGGGTTGGATGCCTTTTGATCTCTCTGCGGAGCAAAGGCATCGAGAGGAGAAGCTGCGCGCTGGGGTACCGGGAGATGCTCTGCGAGTGGGCGGCAGAGACCGGCCCGGGGCAGCATCTCCCGCACTAAGCCCCTCGTGTTAGGATCCAGCTGGGGACCATCACCCTCATGCCACGTCCTGGTGCACGCTGGCACATCTCTGACACTGCATAGATGTCACCCAAGAGGAGATGGGGACTACTAGGGGTGACTGTCCCTCCCTGCCTCCTGCAGAAAGGAGATATCTGTACAAGACTTCTGCTTGCAGAACATAGGTTTTGACCTATGGTTTCTGAAGGCACCCAAACTGAGCAGTGGGTGCAAACCATGCCCTTCTCAGGCTCCTGGATGTCCTGCTGTTGTTTGGCCATCTCTACAGCTTTGCTTCCCAGAGGAAACCATGGAAGGAGGAGAAGGTCCCCAGCAAGTTTCTGCAGCAGAAGGGTGGCTGGTGGGTGCTCACAGAAGGGGTGGATTGTCTCCTCTGGGTGGTTACCTGGGGAGCCCAGGGTGTCCCTCCTGTGGCTGTGTGTACAGTGCACAGCCAGGATGGAGCAGAAGTCCTCCAGGCTGCTCCTCTCCTGGGGTGACTCCACCAAATCCTTTGGTGTGTGGCAACATCTGGCTGGGGTTTGGGCTGGGGCGATGGTCTGAGTGGCAGAGGCCCCAAGGTGAACCCGTGGAGCTGTGCTCATGGGTGCATTCTTTCACACTGATCTTGGCCTGGCAAGCTGGTACAAGCTACACCTGCAGGACTCCTTTCCCTTTCTGCTGGTGTGAGCGAGGTCTAACTCTGGAGATCCACCTCAGGGTGATGCTGCTCCTCTCCCACCACCTGGCACCTTGGCACATTGTGTGGGTGCATGGGTCAGCTTTGTAGCCCCCTCCAAGATCCCAGCCTTGTAGTTTTTCCACTCATCTGGGACCAAACTTTGCCAGGTTAGTGTTCAGCTGGATGAGCCACTGCATGGTCACAAGGAAGGGGAAGGGGATGGGGATATATGGATCGAGCAGGGGATAGATGGTTTTGGGATACAAGTTCCTTCTCAGAGCTAATGCTAAGGCAATATCCTTGGAAAGACTTGCAGGAGTGTGTTTAGAAGTGCTAAAGTGGAAATAGCAGCACTGAGGGTCTCCTTCTCAGTGGCAGCCAGCTCATGGGATGGGGAAAGAAGATTGGTGGAGATAGAGCTGCTCCTGCTGGATGGATGTCCCAGTCTGTTTAGGATGTGCAACATAAAGAATAACCTCCTCTACAGTTATTACACCTGACATGCAACCAAGAATAAATAACATGGAAAAAAAAGATTATTTTATCATAATTTCTTCATCATAAGGAAATGGAATGAACAGAGTAATGGAGAGGGCAATACAACTGGAGATCACAGCTAAAGCTGTAGCTGAGCACAAAGTCATCCTGTTCAGCACTGGAAGGGAAGGTTTGCTGCTCTGCTTCGCATTAAATGTCAGCGTCTGAAACATAGGGATGTCAGGCTGGGGGACCAGACTGCTCACAAAGGTGCTTCTCTAACAAATATTGGGGTAGTTCTGACAAATGACATCTCCCTTGGGCTGGCACCAGTGACATGGGTTGGGTTGGTGCAGCGGTAGGTCAGTTTGGTCAAGCTAAAGCCAGAGATGGTCTGTCTCACTGTGTCACTGCATGGCAGTGCTGAGAGCCCAGGGGGTGCCACTCACCCTGCAGGGTGGCTTTAGGTGGGACTAAACACCCACTCTGTCCTGGGAGCTGGCATCTGCCACTGGATGTGACAGCTCTGCCCTGGGCTTTCACCAGCGCAGATCCCATCCAAGCAGGGGCATCTCTGTGGGGCAGATAAATTTCTTCACTCATTTTGCTGATCTTTCTCCTTGTTCTGGCCATGGGGACCTCACCTACCCTGGCTAATGCTCCACTGATGTAAATCCTTATCTCAACCAGCTTCAGTCACCAGGGGTGGGAACTGTATCACCAAATGCAGACAGGTAAAAGCCCCAGAGGTCTTGCTCTGTTCTTTTCATACTTAATGGAGATTTAATCTGCACAGCCAGGGGAACTGAAGGTGCAGTTCATCTTGTCTTGAAGCAGTTGGAAGCAGGCTGGGTGAATTTTACCTCCAGAGGGCCTTTGGTGACTACAAAGGGAGCTGAGATACCTGTTGTGCTCCAATTCAGTGCTGCAGAGACTGACTGTCGAGTGATGCAAATGTCACCCCGGTCGCACTTGGCTCTGGGCTCCTTCAGCAGAGAGTGGAGAAAATACCTGCAGGGCAGCTCAGCCTGCCTGCCCTGGACACGTCTCCAAAGATGGAGCAGGATGGGCCTCTGGGGCATGCTGTCTCTTGTTGCGGACAGTAGATGTTTTAGGTGGCTGAAAGGTGTTAGAGATGGGTTCTAGAAGGTAACTTAGGAGATGAGCATCTGCCCTACCTTTAGTCTAGGATCACTGCCCCTCACCAGGCTGCAGGAGAGCTCATGGGTGCAGATCCACCACTGCAAGAGGGTGGCTGCAGGGCAGAGAGCCCAGAGCTGTGTGCTGCCTCTCCCATTGCAGGGCAGCCCCAAGTCCCACCAGCATGCCCAGTGGGTCCCAAGTGGGGCTGCAGCCCTGCACTGAACGGCTGTGGGCCCCAGGAGGGCTTCAGCTGCCCACACGTGAGGCCTGTGGCTTGGAAAAGGATGTGAATGAGGATGGAAAACCTAATTTGTCAGGAGAGGACACTATCAGGGTCCAACAAATAAACCCTGGGGACCAGTGTATGAGGGTAGAAGACATCTTGTAACTGGTTCTCCTGTATGTTTGTCCTTCCTGGATCCAAACAGGTGACACTTTGAGAGTTTTTGGGAGCTACCATCACCCTCTATATCCATGACCATGTGGCCAGGGGTGTGGTGTCCACACATGGGACCTGCTACACCACTGACCTCATCCCTGGCTTTCATTGATAGCCGAGGGCTTTGGGCCAGCTCTCAATAACATGACTAAAAAGAGACCTGCAGACCATCCCAGCAAGGGAGAAGGGCAAGTGGCACAATGTGTCTGGAGCTGGGTAGTGGCATGCTTGTTTCAAAATCCTGCCATTTCCCCTGGTTTCAGCAGCTCAGCTGAGGGCGAAGTGTCACACGAGTGTCCCAGGGCCAGTGCTCTCCCTCCCTCCCTCCCTTTATCTGCAGATCGTGCTATGCTAACAAGGCACACGTACAATGTTTGTGTGTGCATGTGAGACACGGCGCTGACTCTGGGCCAAGTGAGAAAAATCATTAGTTACAGGCTCTGCAGGACTGAACTTGACGAGGAACTTGGGGCTTTGCCCCGACAGCGCTCGGCGCTGGTGCATTATTCAGTTTGTGGCTATGTTGATTTGCAGATCTAATCACTCCAACAACACATACAGAAAATTAATTTGGACGTGGGCCTGGTTTCTAGAGAAAGTTGGACCTAAAGGCGGGAGGTTGGTCGTGTGGCTCAGGCAAAGGCCCAGGCTGGGGAATATCCCGTTTGCAGCTCTTGAGCCTCACAAAAGAGATGGGATGGGGATGGAGTGGCAAGGAGAAGTGGTGTTGAGTGATGCTGAAGCATGGGATAAATAGGATTTCATCCCCACTGAGTCTTTCAAAATCAAAGCCCCAGTCGCTCAGTCCTGGCTTGTGTTCATACCTCTTGCATTCATGGGAGATGAGCTGGATGAAGGGGTCCTTACCCCAGCCAAGGGATGGCCCCCAAGAGGTGTTGATTCAACAGAGTGATTCAACACATTTCTAAAAATACCTCTGGTTGGAGAAACATTGCTACTGAGAGTCAGACCAGATGCACTATTCCTGGACTGCCCAAGCCTTCAGACCCTTCCTCTTCCTCACCTTGCTGACAGTGCCTGCCCCCATCAGAAAACGGCATCTCAGTGGAGACACTATTCCTCCGTGGAGAATCCATTGGTTTGGGTTGCTTCCAGCTGTGAGGGATGCTGCCTGCCCTCCTGCCCAGTCTGTGTGAGCTGGTGCTGTGAGAGCTGGTAGCAGTCTGCAAATCCCTCCGTCTTGAATTACCTGGTGAGCACTCTCCCTCCTTTTGATCACAGACCCCTTAACTTTGCCTTCAGCCAGGGCTGTCTCAGCCCTGGACATGCTGAATGGTCCCCTTTTAAAATGGGATTTAAGAGGGCATTAGGGACTAATTAGGTCTAATGAACAGCAGTTGCTGTTTTAGACCTGGTGCCTCCAGTTGACATCAAAGGGTGGAGGGGATTGGGTGAAGCCGGAGGAAGTGTTATCAGCAGCAGGAAAGATTTAGACCCTGCAAAATCACCCGCTAGCAGGGGGGTTTGTGTTTCTAATCCCTCTGTGCCTGTCAGGCAGGGAGGTGGTGTGGTCCTCTCCACTGGAGACAGGTGGGAAGGAGAAATCCTGGTGGGAGCCCATCATCACCACAGCTGCCTCCTCTGCCATCCCTCACCATGTGATGGATTTGGGTGATCTGGGGCCACTCCAAGATGTGGGACACCAGGGTAGGGTTCCCAAGGGAGGAGGTGAGGAACAAGGTGGGAACAAGAGAAAGAAGGTGGAAGGGGACATGGGGACACATTCAGAGCTGGGAGAAGGAGGCAGCTATTTGCCTTTCCTGGGAGCTTCCTCAAGTGCAGGCAGGGGTGAGTCAGGGCTGCTCGTACACAAGCTGCTCATTAGCAACGTGAAATGCCGATGCAGGACCCTGAGCCAGGCAGGGTTTATGTACCCAGGGTGCAGCAATAGCAGCTGAGTCACACACCCTACCCAAAACATTTAAGCCTCTCACCATTTTCTGCGTGTCAGAGGGACCTTCATTGTAAGGGCCTGCATTGTCTAAACGCCACGGCGCGGTCTGAGGGCGCAGGCACTGTGCAAAGCCAGCGGTACCTGCCTCCCATCCAAAGCACCACCACTTATCTCCTGCCATGACTCGGGTGGTTTCGCCACTGCTGGGAAGTCAGGGGTCAGGCCCGGCACCACGGGAGCCGTTTCCTGCCCTCTGCCAAAGCCGTGGTCCGGGATAGGAGAGGTGGAGTTTGCCAGCAGCAATTCTCCCCGTGATTCAGTTTACATGGCAGTATCGAACAGCGGTTTGGTCGGGGGGGATGTTACAGATATCAAATCCTTTCACTGGAAAGTCAGATCTCGGCAGACGGCATTTTGGAGAGCGCAGGGAAAACAACAGCTATTTACGGTTGTTGTTTAGGGTTATGGACGCAAATGCCCTTGAATGATACAAACCGTCTTAAGGGGAATTTTTGCGGCTGATTAAGCGTAACCACAAAGCTTCAAGAAAACATGTGTTTATTTTAAGTAAGTAATGTTGATTACTAATGAGAATACTTAGTAGATATGATCAAAGGTAGCTGAAGTGCCGTCATGATATCAAAGACTGGGATGGAACGCTTAATTTAGATGTTGAAAAGCCAATCTAAGGTGAGCGTCTTGAAAGTAAATATCATTAACAGTATCTAGATTAGACCAAGGTATAAAAAGAGTTGGAGGTAACAGCTTTCAAATCTCCCGTATAAAAAGGCAGGTGATGCTGTAGCTGGGGGAGGCGAGTCAGACACTGAGCCCAGGGTAGGGGATGGATTGTGCATCTGGTGCACGCAGCCCCTGGCCGGGCTCCCGGCTCTGCCCATCAGCATCTCAAGGGAGCCGGCTCTCAGAGCCAGCGTGGCTCCTTTCTGCTCCAGCTTACCCAGGGGAAAGGGATGGAAATGAGTCCCCTGCTCCCAGCATCTTCTGCTTGAGCCCTAGTGCAGGGCTCTGGCTGAGGAGGAAAGGCTTGTGAGGGACTCTGGGTGGGAACTGGGTGTCCTCTCTGCCAGCTGACCCAGGTCAGGCAGACTGATGGAGGGATGAGTCTGACAGTGCAGCTCAGTGCTCAGCATCCAGGTATCTGCATCCTGCTTCTGAAGCCTGTTTCTCTCTACTGCCCCTGTCTTAATCTATTAGCCAGAAGGTTCTTGGGAAAGGGCTCCACATGTCCCCACCATCACCAGCTCTGCTCCTGGATGTAACATTCCTGTAGTGAAACACTGATGGGATTTGGGACAGGCAGGATCTTATATCCCCTTCTCTTGCCGATTGTGTCATGTAAGAGGAAATACGTTATTAATTTACCCCATATCCATCTCAAGCTCCCAAGTTAGAAAAACAGACAGTGTTAATTGGAAAAAACTTTGAATGTGGCTGAGCTGTGATCCACAGCATCTTCTGCTAAAACCCTGTTCCAAGATCCATAACCTGGCTACCTCCGTGGTGGCTTCAGATCTCTGTCCTCCCTGCTGTCTCCCCAGGACCATTGCAGTCAATCCCCTCCCCATCTCTGCTCCCACTGCCCAATGTGAGCAGGGACCCCCCTTGCCCAAATACCCTGATGATGGCCAGCAGCCCCCATGTCACTCCCACGCTGCCCAAGGGCCACATTGGGATACGCTCAGCTCCGCACGTTTCCCTGGACCGAGCCCCTTTGATGGAGCGCTGCGGGGCAGTGAGAGGTGCCAGACTTCTGCCCTGCCTTGCGTGGGCTGGGGGAGTTTTGCCTTCCCATTTGGGGCCCAGGGAGTGCCCGCATCACTGGGCCTGCTGGGCACCCTGGCTGGCCACACGTGGGCCCAACAGGCTCTTGTATGAATCATTCCCCACTGGTGGTCCCACATGGTGTCAGGGATGCTGGGGACAGAGAGAGGTGTTTCCCAGGGATAAGCCTCAGAAGGGTTAAAGGAGGGTGGCTTTGCAGGCAGGAGTGCCTGCTGGGTGCGGGCAGATACCATTCAAAGAGCTGGGTGCTGGTCCTGCACAGGCTGATGCTTCACTGCATCATTAGAAACGGTGCTTTCCAGAAAAATAAACTTGAAGTGCCTGTGAACTACCTTCAAACCCCAGTGTTGCAAAGGCAAGGGGCACTGAAGATTTTCAAAGCCCTGGTGTCCCTGTGTCCTGGCAGGATACCCTGCACAGCCCACGTGTGGCTCAGGAACTGCTGGACACTGCAAGTCCAACATCTCAGCCAGGGCTGGAGCATCTCATCTCTAGTGAGTGGTGACAGTGCCATGTCAAGCTCTTACCAGAAGTCTCTTTGCTCCCAAGTGTTTTGCAGGCTCTTGAGTTGTAACAACAATAACAACAGAAAAGTACAAAAGCTGGTGATTTAAGTAGCTTGAGAACAAATCACTCCCCTGTTTGCTTGAGTGTCACCTGCTCAGTATCTGCTTCATGATATGGATGCAGTTTTCTCTTGGGCAATGAAAATCTGCATTTCTAATACATTAAAAAAGAAAATAAATAAAATCTAACATGAACAAAGTGATTTCTGGCCCTCTTTGCATATTACAAAGGAGCAAGATGGGCACAGACCCAATTCCTTTGTTCTTTTCAGATCTCTGCTACTGCGAGCAATATTTGTCAAGAGATTTGAAGCTGCAGATGAAAAGTGCTACCTACGGACTGAGTATTATTACTACTTTAAACTCACACCCTTCAAACCAGCTGGGTGTCCCTGTTTAAAGGGAGGTGTGTGGCCAAACAGGTAGGACAGACACCAGCTGCCAGGATGCCCTGGGTCCTTGGCTTGCCCTCACTGCCAAGGCTGTGGACACATTCCATGTGCAGTCCAGCATGGACCCTCACTGTTGATAGCACTGGGTGGCAGCAAGGAATGCAGAGCTGGGGTAGGAAGTTGCTCAAGAGCATTTTTAAGACCCAGATTTTGAGATGGAGCTGAATAAGCTGCTTCAGTGTTGACCCTGCTGGGTTTAACACCAGAAGGTGAATTCACAGTGGGGTTTGGTGACATGGAAGTTGGTGTTGTACAACCTTGGGTGGACATGCAGGGAAGCAGAATCTCTCCTGTCACAGCATTATTTCTTGGAAAAACTCGGCTGAACTTACTGCAACTCTCTATGACCAGAGTGCAAGTGTATGGGGAGGAGGGATTGGATTTTATTTTTTAAGTGTTAAATCTATGCTCACAAAATTTTGCTGCACAGGAGGAACTGGGAGATGCCCTGCCACATCCTGCCATCACACAAGGCTGTTCTGTGTGAGCAGGGAGCCATCCTGGCATCCTCAGCACCAACAAAGAGAAACCCATCCATGACATTAAATTCTGCTCAACAGCAGCTCAGATTAAGAAAGGTTTTCTTGTGCTGGAAACTCCATGAATAAGAATGTTAGGAATTGGCTTAAACCACCAGTGACATAATTAGAAGGCTTTTGATATGCCAATTTGGCTGATCTCAGTTACTTCCCCCTGGTGCTGGGGAGTGTCAGCAGAGGGATTAGCCTCCAGTCACTTCCTGACACTCTGCTAAATCTTCTCCCTCTTTGTTCTTCATCCAAGACAGGGGAAAAAAGGAAAAACAGGGAAGCAGCTCAGGAGATACTGAAGTGAAGCAGCGTGTGCTGCATCCCTGACCTGCCTTCAGTTTACACTACAGGCTCTCCTTAGGGGTGTAATGCAATTACGGCTATAACTGGGTGCTATACATTTTAATCCCATTAGAAACAGCCTTTTAACAGCTCCTGACTGACTATAATATGTAATCTCATTAGAGACACTACCTTTATACCTTGTACAAGAACATCCAAGCAGAAATCAAAGGCTGGGATAAGGCTAACATGGTTTTCTTCTTTTAAAACACTGCCTGCTTTCTTGCTTGTATTTGGGGTGTTGCACAGGCACAAAGGCACAAAGGGTTTGGTGGGGTCAGGCTGGATGAGGTTTGGGGGCCACCCCTGGTTTTTCTCTTATACTTCTTCCAGCATCTTTCATGCCCTCCCAGGCATGGGGTATTGCTGTGTGCAGGTCTGCTGGCCTGGCACACACAGGGATATGCAATCCTCATCACCCCTGAGGCTGGCTCTGTGCAAACTCAAGGCAAATATTGACCGAGGCTGGGCCAAAGCTGGAAGGATTTCTCCTGCTGGAGCGTGTTCACTGCGCTGCCTCCCACGATACCACACGGCACTGACCAAAGCCCTTGGTGCGGGTACAGCTGTGTCTACACCACGTCTGCTTGTGTTGCTCTGCCAAAGGCAGGGAGGAGAAAGGGAGGGGTGATTTTTTAATTTTTTTAAATCTGTTTTCCTCAAGGATTTATCAGAGCTCAAGTGTCTCCTTTCATAGCAATCTTTGAAACTTTGGGAAAACTTCAGGCAAATTTTCTGGCGGAAGGCAGACTTGAAGATATTCAGTTCCTACATCCTTTACTAAAATAGACTCCTGAGCAGTTTTCAGGTAGATTTGAGCTCATTAGAGACCAGTGACCAGATGGGATAGGGACAGTGTGGATGTCCCAGCCACGGGCCAAGCTTGGCGGGGTTGTTCTCCCTATCTGAGATTCCGAACTCTCAGATAAGCACCTGGCCATAGCTGCATGGGGGTCCACCTGTCACGCCCATCCCAATTCAGCTCAGATGATGTTGAAGTAGCAGCTCAGCCTAAATCACTGGGAGAGCACAAGGCTCGGACAGAGCAGCAAAGGTCAGGGAGGGAGGACAGGAGGACAGGACAGACCTGTCGCGTGGGGACAGCAGGGCGGTCCCCTCTCCGTGCTGAAAAACCCAGATACTGCAGCCAAGGGCAGCCAGGGCCTAGTCCTGGTCTCTCTCTGAAGAGAGAGCAGCTGGTGCTGACTTAATGAGTCGTCATGGACAACCAATTACTTGGGAATAAATCTGTTAAAAAGAGGGGAAAAGGGCAGTGTTGAGCTGAGCCACACATCAGTCCAGTGTTGGGGGCCACTGTGACTGTCCCTCTGATGAGGTTTAAGAGATCTTGATCTTTGGGATCTTTAAAGACTGCAAAGACATTTATTTTTGCAAGAGGGGTGTTAATCCCAGCAGATTCAAAGGGGTGATAAAGCACTTTGTCTCTTGCTCTACAGTAATTGCAACTTCTGACAACTCTGATAAACTAAAATGAGGTTCTCAAAAGCATCCACCCAAGGCTTTGTGGGGCTGAAGTCAGGGTTGTATTTAAATGCCCCTAATGAGTACCTAGAGCAAATGGGAAAGACATGCAAATCAGATGTCTAATTGAATGGGCCTTTGAAGGAATATCCCAAGCCGCTGGGTAATTGATGGGTTATCTTTCCACTGGCTTGCCTTGATTGCATCTCCTTCCGCATTAGTCTTTCCTAGGAGTCTGGTTTAACAGGAAAAGTGGTGCACCAGGATTAAATGCAGCTCTTCTTCGCAGACTGAATGAGGACATTTGCTGCCCAACAGTGCGACCCTTCTGCAAGGCAGTCATTATTAAAATCTCTCTAGACTGGTGTTTCTTCCAGGCATGGAAGTGCCTTATCATATTGCATCTGAGCACTGCACTCAGTAAGCTGCCTCACGACCTGCTCTCCGAAGTGAAGGCATGACAGATGAAATAGCTTTCCCATCAAGTTTCTTGGGCCCAGTTCTCCAGCAGGAGTAAATTAATGTGACTGCCTTCATTTGGATGTAGCAAAGCTGATTTGCGCCGTATGGAAATGTGACCTGTCTGACCCATTGGCTCCGTTGATGTTTCATGAGGATTTATCAGTGTGGCATACATGAATTTTGCTTTGCTTAAGAGCCTTGTGTTATGTTTGTGCAAGAGCCACTTGCCAGCAGCCACCGTTATGGCCAAGCAGCTTGCAGCTCAGCAATGAGCAGGAAAAGGGTTCTCCAGTTGGAGCTCAGTTTGGACTCACAACTCAGGCATAAATCCTAAATTTGGGGTGTGTCTGTAACAAAGTTATCTGGACTGTATGAGCTCTCTCCAGCACCTCTAAGAAACTCTGACAACCACATTTTGTCAAACACACATGGCCCCTGAGGACATTTGAGAGGTGCTGGGGTGTCTGAGACATCCTCAAGGGCTGGTTTATGTATCCATGGGAGACTGGACCAGCAGCTGGGGGCTGGAGAGGACGGGTACTCAAGTGCATCTCAACAACTGTCTGTAAGGCGACAGATTTTTAGCCAAAGAATCTGCTTCTCAGCTGAGTTTAAAATTACTTTCCTCTAGTTCCTGTTGATTTCAGCCATATCTTCAATTTCCCTAATTGAGGGAAAATTCCTTCCAGAGCAGGGATCTCAGGCATGCTGGGCCAGGACTGTCCTTGACACTGCTCAGTTTATCTTGCATCCTTACAGGTGCAGAAACCCCCTGTTCAACCTCACACCCCAACACCACCCCCAGGCTCCCCACAGAAAACCAGCACAGGATCCTGGCTGTATCTTGTTGCGTTTGAAGGGCACAAACATATTTGCCAGCATGGCAGCTCAGCCTGCATTTGTTTTGTATCTCTTCTTCTGCCACTGAGATTGAGACCCACAGCTCTTTCCTGCCTTCAACTGCCTTTGTAATTTCTCATAGTGAAGCATTCTGGTCCTGGCTACATTCTTGCCTGCTATTTACTATTTATTTCTTTAATCCATGCCTAAATCCCATGCTTTGCTGTTCATCTTTAATTTTCCAGCCCAAACCAAGGTATTGATACCAACAACCTTGTAGAATTGCTGGATTCAGACTGCATATTAGCAGTTCTGCCTTTCTGCCTTCTCCCTCCCAGTGCTTTCATACCCTCATGGGTAACCCTGTGATGGGTTTGCAAAGCCTCTACAGGGGCCACAGACAGAGCATGGCCCTGCTCTTGCTGGCACTGGATGCTCTGAGTGTCCTTCCCACTGCTGGGTTTGTCCCAGTGCCAGTGTGGGTTGGTGTTGCCAGAGATCCACATCCAGGGGAGCCACGTGAGGGCTTGGCTGGAGCGGGTCTCCATGCAGGATCTTGATTCTGGTTCCTGCCCACTGCTGCTGGACCACTTTGTCCTGGCCAGTTCACTCACCAGCGTTTGCCACCTGGCTCCACAGCAGCCTTTGCACTGCTGGCCCCTTTCCTGAGGATCTTCCCACGCAGCTGTGAGTCTTCCACCAAAGCCTTGGCCCAGACTGTCCACACACAAGCCCTGAGATCCAGGGCTAATGCACGGTGTGAACCTGGCCCCGTGCCTGCCCTGGGCATATGGGTTACAGCCCGGGTTTCGCTCCAAAGCAGGCTTTGACCTGCCTACTGTGCTGCAAGGATGGAGTTAAAACCTGGAGAGAAAAACTCTGATTTGGGTGTCTGGCCAACGGCTGCCACAGTTTGCTGGGATGGTGTTTCTGACCTCTGCTTCTCTTGCTTTGCTTCCAGAGATCAGAAATTGCTTGCTGTTTGCTGCTGTGAGCCCAAGACTCTCACTGGAGACAGGTCTCAGCATGGACAGATGCATGTGGTGGACACCAAACCACAGAGATCTCTCCAACATCTCTGCTCTTACAAGAGGGTATCTCCAGCCTGGCAGGAGCAGGTCCTCCAGGTCAGAACCAAGGTGACCTTGTCACAGATGCCTTGATTTGGGCTTCATTTCACTTTCTTTTGATCTTTTTGTACCCCACAGGATAAACATGGGCACCTGTGTGCAAAAGAAGGGAAATATCATCCTTTGGCTATTAATCCTGTCTTTGGTTGAAATCCTGGCTGGTTCAGATGAAGTAGAAACTACAGTATTACATGAGGTGCAAAGTCCTTGGAAGAGTTGTTCCCTGTTCTAGAATTGCCAAGGAATAAATGCTCCTCAGATATTACAGCAGCAATGGCAGGAGGCCTGAGGATGGATTATCACCACTCTGTCCCAGCTAGACTCGATGATGAAAATCAAAATCCCATGCTGTGATCTCGGGACGTGCCAGCATCCAACCCCAAGCTGGTCAGCCATCTCCTGCCACTCCCTGGGGTAGCCAGCTCCTGGCTGTACTGTTGTGGTGTCCCTCACTTCCATGTCCCAGTGCTGGCCAGCTCCGTTGTGTGACCATCTCTTCCCAAGTGGATGTTGCTCAGGCACTGGCAACATCCTTGGAGCTCTAAGGATTGCACCCAGCCATCTGCCCTGGCATCATCTGTGCCTCTCTATGGGGAAAGCTATAGATGACAGCAAACATCAGTTTTTTTCCTTCTACACTGGTTTGCATGATGTTCTCATACACTGTATGTGTGGCAACAGTTATTATTGCTGCTTCCTTCTGGAAAACTTAATTTTTGGACCTGCTCTTCTCTCCAGTTTCAGGGAGGTTTGGACTATTTTCAGATGGCCAATGCAAGGTCACATGAATGCCACCTTGCCTTGTGTGCTCTTCATTACCATCCTATTTCTGGTGTCATTGTTGTTCATGTATTTTTCCAGATTAGTTATGCCTTTTTTCCCTCCCCATTCTTTGAGATCAGCTGATTTATCAACATCATGCTCCTTTTTGTGCTGAAGTCAGTGGGGAAGATGTGAGATGATTTCCAGCACTGATCCTTAGGGAGTCCCACCAGTGATCTCCCTTCCCTTCAGCTGATGTTTCATGCACAGGGCACTGCTTCCTTGCTCCCAGCAGCACCAACCATCTCCAGAAGAACTTGATGTGCCCTGTGTGGCACTCCAAAGTCTTACAGCAGTTTTCAAGTCTCAAAACCTTTAACACTGTCCCTCCTGGTGTTTGGGAGATGTTCTGGCACTCGCCATGCTGTTGATCCCGGGTCAGAGGGTTTAGCTGGGCAGACCACCTCCCTCCTGTGCCAAATATAGGGAGCCTGGGCTGTTTTTCAGTTGGAGGTGCTGTTCACTTGCGCCTTCCCCAACCTGACAGCTTTTGCAGGATGAGACAATGGGGTTCCCTGGATGTGAGCATCTCAGCCCACTTCCTCAGCCTTGACTGCTTCATCCTCCAGACTTTCTTTTTTCCATGCTTGTGGGGCTTGGAACAGATATTCACTGTATTCCTCAGGATGACTTGAACTAACTTCCCTTACCCGTATCTCACTTCAGCCCTTATTTTCCCTTTTATTCTTATTTAAATTGGTGAAAAGACCCCAATTTTTAACTGTTTTTTATCTTTCAAGTGCCTCTCATCTTTTTTGGACAGCTTTTTCTTTTTGTTCCTTTGTAGCTTTCTTTGTCAACCTTCCTCCTTTTTCTTCCTGTTCCTTCCTGTCTCCACTTGGTATCCCGTTTCTCCTAAGGTACCTGACACCTGCCCATGGGTTTCTGGGGAGGCACAGCATCGAGCCTGCTTTTGTTTGAAGGTGAAACGAAGCACCGTTTCACCAATAAAAAGTTCTGACTGTCAAGCAGTGTGTTATTCAGGGCTGATGAATAACTTAGAGGAGATCAAAAGATATTAAGCTAAAAGAATTATTATACAGGAGCCTACGGGACCACACAGATCTCCCGTTCCAGCTAAAAAAGTCCCAAATTAACCCCCCACACCTCTCCCCCTTAAAAAAAAAAAAAAAGCGTGTGTGGTCTTGAACAGCCAAAGAAGCAAGCCATTATTTGTAAGTCTGCTATATAAAGCATAATTATTATCCTTTTTATCATCCAAGTTATGGGGCAGGCTTTTCCATCTTTACTCACGCCAAGTAGCACCTCGTGTCAGAAATAGCCTCGCTGGTTTGAAGGGGATGAGTCATCCCGCAATCAGGTAGGAGGAGAACAAAGATAGACACGACTTCCCGGACTGGATCTCTCCCTCTCTCTGCCCCGATGCACGATCTCGCTCCTCCACGGCTCCTATCAAAGAGAACCGCCGGGAGCGTTGGTGCGGGCGCGCCTTCCCGCGGGCCTGCAGGCTGGAGACAGCCCACTGGAGCAATGCATCTGGTCTGCAGCTCCCTCCTGCCCGCTCGCCTTCCCAGCAGCTCCTCAGATGTGGGCAGGAGCGGGCTGTGGGCTCTATGAACTCTCCTGGCAGCTGGCGGCCCCACTCCCACTCGCCTTCTTTCCCATAGCCCCAAAACCCGTCATGTGAGTGGCGCGTACTGGTAGGATTCCAGTTGGGGTGCTTGGAAAAGAGGATCCTCTACGGTCATTGGGGGGCTCTGATGTCGTCCCACCACAGTTGAGAGCAAGGTGAAAATAAACAACAATGCCATGACTCAAAAGATGTAATATACAAAGGAAAAAACTCCTCCAATAGCCACAGGGCTCTCCAGACCAAGAGCCGGCTTTTCTCAAGAGCCCAGTTTTGCTCCAGCTGAGACTCTGCCCAAACCCTCTGGAACCAGAATTTCGGTTTTCACCACTTTTTTCCTCTTTTTTTAATTAACAAAGAAATTCCGAGCGGGAAAAGGCTGGTTGTTTCCTCTTGCTCGCCCTCACTGTTACAATTTGAAACCCACATCTGGCGTTCAGAGTGTTGAGAACAACTCAGAGCCAACGTATTGGGGCTGATGAACCGCCCTGGGTTTCAGGGGAATTAGCTGTTTGCCCAGATGCTCTGGGGGAGCTCTTTAATATCCCAGTGGGAATAACACTACTAAAAAAGGAAAACCCATTAGTGCACGTCTGCTCTTGCAGAGGCTCCTCTGTTGCTGTGAGGGTGAGACCTTTACAGAAGGCTTTTGAGTTGCTACAGGTATCACCTCGGATGGCTCTGACAATGAGCAATTTTAGGGCAATTTTTTTTCCCAGCTGCCCCAAATCATCTCCCCACCCCTCGCAGTCACTGCCATTGTTGATTAGAAGTTTCTTTAATTGAATCAACCGGTCTGTTCACTGCGGTGAGCGCAGCGCTTTGAAGATGCATTAGAGCACACGTAGAGAAGCACTGAGTAATGCAGGGAGATAAGCAGATGCGTTTGAAGCTGGGGATCCAAGAAGCCATGGAGGAGCACAAAAGGCACATGAAAAAGGTGGCGTCACCCCAGCTTCCCACAGGAGTCCTGAGGGCCCAGATCTTCGCCCTTGGGTAGGTTGGTTGCTTCATGCTCAGCATCCAGCCCTGATGTTGCATGCAGCGGCTTTTGTTGCTCTTTCCAGCCCTTCTCTCTTTTGATGCTCCTCTGCTCCATGGCAGACACCATTTGGTCTCACGGCCAGTTTGGGTGCTGGGAGGGGTGAGAGAAAGCAGATCTGATTGTCTCTCTCAAGGAGTCCCTGTCTCTCTGTGCTAGTTTGGGTTCGTCTCTTAGGGGCGAGATCTTTGCTAATGCAAAGCCAACAGCAGAGCGAGGCCACTCCATGGGAAGGAGAAAAGGTGAACATCCAAACCCTTGGATCTGTAGCTGGGAGCTTAGACACTTGTCAAAGACACTTGGATCCTGTAGGGATGTACATCAGTGCAGGAAACCTGACAGACTACCCAAAAGTCACACCTCAACCCAATGACTGGGGTATAGGGACAAGAGGAAGAGCTCTTTATACCCCCTAGAATGGGGATTACCACCATGTGACCTAAGGAATTATGTGATCTTGGGGTCATTTTATGGTCTCTGGTGGAGAGAAATGGTTGGAAACAAAACTGGAAGGAAGACTGGCAAAGAGGATAGACCTAAACTTTTAGAACATCTTGTTGCTGATACCCTTAGGGGAAGAGGAAGAGCAAAACTTAGGAGTTATGGATCTAAGGATAGCAAGGTTTTCACCTTCTTTCCATAAGCTCTCTTTACCAGCTGTGAAGCACAGCACCAGACCACGCCAAAAAGCAAATTATTGTCTTCATCTAGAGGCACTCAGCACCATTTTGTCTTGCAGGATGTCCCAGAGCTCCCATAGGACTGACAGCCAGTTGTCCCAAAATAGGCAGCCAGGACATCTTGAAGAAGCTTTCTCAATGGAATAAACATCCCCAAACTCATGAAAGGCAAATTGCCTCCTCTAATACCCGCGTGCTTTTTCCATGTGAGCAGGTGCAGATATTTTCTGGCTTGTGCCTGCCACTGGGCGTGGGTTCTGCAGGGCTGTTATCTCTCTCATCAGATGATACACGTTCGCAGGCTCATCTCCTTCCAAGAATGCAACTGACTTAAAAAGAGTTCAAAAGAAGATTAGGTTTCAAGGTAACTGGAAGCTATTCAGTCAAAGCCAAGCTGCATAAAGCAAGGGGAATCCTCCTTCTACCTCCATGGCTGTGCAAGGCAAGTGGGAACATGAGAAAGGAGCTGAGAAAGTGTGTGTCTTCTTCACAGACACAAACAGGACTGCAAATTGGAGACAACCGCTACAAATTTAGCTAAAGATGCTTTAGAAATTGCATCTTGCCAATGTTTTGCTTATCAAGCTAGAGTGTTTGCTGGCAATTACCTCAGCAAAAACAAAAACACATGGGATCTCATCACTAGTGCTCCCTTGTCAGCGGGGAAGTTGGCACTGTGGCACACGGAGGCCTCAGCAGTGGGAGCTCTTGGGTGAAAAGGCCCCAGCCCGCAGCTGCAGGGTCTGTGTGCTGATGGCTGGGGAGTGTGGGTTGGGGTGTCCCCTCCACTGGCAGCTCTCTCTGCCTGTCCCTGTGCCTTTCATCCATCCAGGAGCAGCTGGAGCAGCCACCTCCACTCTCACAGCTGTACTGCCATCATCCTGCCCTGTCCCTCCTCCTCCCACAGCAGGAACACACAGTCTCACCTCATCCTCTGGACAGCTCTAGTGTCCCAGCTGAGGTGCTGTGAACCAGCCTCAGAAACAGTTTGGGGTAGAGAGCGAGAAGACTAGGAAATAAACACCCAGAGGTGGGGATGGCCATGGCTGGAGCCTGGTTTGGAGGACAGGAGCTTCATGGACAGGCTGCAGGGACATCTGTGTGGTGACTCCTGGCTCAGCTGGGCAAGCTCAGTTTATAGTGGCATCAGACTCTTATGTCTGGAATTCCTGATGAAAGCCCATCCATGGATCTGGGCATCAACCTTCTCACACTTTTACCATGCAATGTCTGTTTTACAACAGGATCCTGCCAGACTGGCTGTGTCATTACATCCAGAGACAGTGTGACCCAAGCCCTGTCTGGAGGAGTTTTGGATGTGTCTTCATTACAGAGCAACATGTGATGTGCATCTAACTGCAATCACAGGGAAACTCATGGGAATGATCATGGGATCATTCAGGTGGAAAGAGACCTCTGGAGTTTGTCTAGTCAAACCTCAGCTCTCCAAGGCTTGACAGCCAGCCCTGGTGCAGCCTGACACAAAGCCTTGTCATTTGGAGATGTGCAAAGGATGGCTTTGCCCTGCACTGCAGGAGAGCCTTGGTCCTGGAGGAGGCTTCCAGGCTTGGCTACCAGGAGGGAACCTGCAGCTGATTTCCTCACCACAGAGGCCCCCACCTCCGAGGACACATGGCACAGGTTTGGGCAGGCCAGACCCTTCTAGAACATGACTGCCAGAGAGGTGTCCACACCCTGGGTTATTTTAAAGCTCTCTCACCACCATCATCCAGCCTTTCTGAGCCCTGCCCCAACCACAGAGCACCTGGCAGAGGAAAGTTTAATCCCACAGGGATGGACAGGAGGAGGAAGCGCGCTTGGTGGCTGAAAGCCAAGAGGTGATGCAAGGCTGCTGGTCCAGCCAGTGCCACCCAACCCACCAGGTCCTGCTGGATCCCACAGAGCTGCTCCACACCTTTCTCAGAGCGCAGGGCTCTGATGGCTGCTGGACATCTCTGACCACCAGAAGGTCTCATCCTGCTTTTGTGGCCAGGCATGCTTTGCTTCCCTCCTCCAGTGCCTGATGCTGGCTGGGGAAGGCCAAAGCTCTGGTAGGTCTGAAAACTTGAGAAATGTCACAGAGCTGTCCCACAGCTGAAAGGGCCACCCCCAGGAGACCTCCTACACACCTCAGACAGCAGCTGTCAGCGCTCCTGTCCTTGCTTGCTCAGCTGCAGGTGCTCAGCACAATGGCTGGGCATTTGCTCTCCCCAGGGACAGATGCTGCTCTGCCCTGCTCCACATTCCCCATCACTAAGACAAGGCCTTTCTCTTCCCTTCTTTCTTCCTCTGCCCACCCAGTCTGGGGAAAAACTTTATTTTTCTCCCACTGCAGCTCACTAAGGGCTGCTTTTGGGGTCCTACATGCAGGACCCCCTGACAGTCTGTGTAAAACCCATAGCCATAAGAGGAAGCTGCAGCCTGGTACCCGCAGCAGTAGCTCTCATACTCACTAAACCTGTCATCCCAGTCTGGATTTTCTTTTAATAATCATGCAGAAGTAAATGATTCACTTGTTGCTCATCTGAAGTTTGCTTTTTTCCTCCTGGAAAGCATTTCTTTATGAGGGATGGACCTGAATTGCCCCTGTTTCCCAGTACTCCTCAGCACTGACCATGCCAGCAGAGAAACCAGATGTGCCTGGGCATGGGATGGCACGAGTGAATCCATCATCACCTTTGCCTGCCTTCTCTGAAAACCTGCTGATTAAAATGAAGTCCTGCTATTTCACTGCTTCAAGCCTCCTTGTCCCATTTTTTCCCAGTTTATTTCAGAGGACCCCTTCCACCGTCACCCAATAACTAAAAAAGAGACTTTTTTTTTGCTGCTTCATTTGGGCACAGTACCTCTGGAGCTGCCTCACTTTCCCAGAAGAGTGGAGCATGAGGAAAAGGATTGCACCCGCTACTTGTGTCTGTTTATTTACAGTGTAAACAGCTTCTGTGCTGGAGCTTTGAAGAGGCGCCGCACATTTGTATGTCAAGATCCCTCCACGCTCTGTGCGGTTTTCCCACGTGATCTGAGCTCCTCAGAGAGGAAAGTTTGCTCCTTTGCCTCCATCCTGGGGAAGATGAGGAGGGCCAGAGTGATACAGAGCCCCAGTGAGGGGTAATGCTGTCAGTGAAGGAGGTTTGGGCTGAATTACCCTGTTTATGGTAACCTGATGCAGCTCTGCTAACGAGCAGTAATTTGGTAAATCCCCATTAGGCTGTTGATCATGAGCCCTGAAGTGACTCTCAGGAAGTTGTGGCTCTCATCAAACTCAGCTGAAGTGCAGCAGCAGGAATAGCAATCTGCCTGGACCTGGTTTTGTATAAAATAGATGAAAATAGACAGATAAATAGGTAAAGAGATAAATGACATAGACAAAAAGAATTAAATAACTTCTGGAAGTCTCTCCCAAAATAGCTGTGCAACAGTTATTTAAATGCTATAGGGCACAGTACCTGCTTGCAGGGGATTATCACCACTGCAAAATCAATATTTGCTAAAAATCCCTTTGGTAAACTCAAGAAAGCTTTTTAATAAAGCAAAACCACGACAGCTTCTCACCACGCTCATGATCTCTTGGGCTTGACAGAAGCAATGATGGATGTCAGAAAGCTTATCTTGGCAAAACAGCTCCTAACAATTCCCTAACCCCTGAACACGATTGTTATCCACTAAGTTGCCTGCCTTACCTATTTACTATAAGCTATGAGTATGACCGTGTGCCCCAGAATAAACTTAGGCTACTTTATTTGGTTGTTAAATATTAGATTTACATTGCTTCAAAATTAGGAATGGGATTTAGGTCATCCAGCAATTAACAAAATTTGCTCTTTTGTCTTGAATGGTGGCCACACAACTGTGCTCCAAGGAGAGCTGGTGCTCAGATGATTTTTACCCTGTGAAGTGCTCAGCAACCAGCTGACAAAGAAGAAAAATGGATACATTCCCAAATCCCAGGTCCATCAGTGTGTTTACATGGATTTCCTTCTCCACCTCATGCCTCCACTGTCACCCTGGGCCTTGTGCTGTGTCTGGAGCATCTGCAGCCTCCCAGGACAGCTAAACCTCATGGTGTGCTGGGCATGGAGGCACAGGAGCACCAGTGGGAATAATCTGGTATTTTGCATCAGAGGACAAGAGCAAATGGCCTCAAGTTGTGCCAGGGGAGGTTTAGCTTGGATATTAGGAAAAATTTTTTCAAAGGTTTGTCAAGGATTCAAACTGTCTGCCCAGGGCAGTGGGGGAGTCACCATCCCCGGAGGGATGTAAAAGATGTGTGGATGTAGCACTTGGGGACACGTTCTAGTGGTGATCTTGGCAGTGCTGGGTTAACAGTTGTTGAGAAAACCAGTCTCTCCTGTCACCTTGCCTGCTCCAAGGAATCAGCTTTGCCTGTAAATCTGTTATGCCCTGACTCAAGCCCTTTGTGGTGGCTTATGGAACATCCCTGAATGCTTTCCTGAAGCCCCATGCATGACCTCTGCTGGGGTGTGAGGGCTTCTGAGTGTCTCTCCTCTACCTGGTGGCTGTGCCTGGCTTTGGTGGCAATTTTAAGAGGCTTGTGCCTCACAAGTGGCTTTTGTTGATAAGTGGGGTGGGCAGGAGGACACAGGACACCAAGCAGCCACTGATGTCCCTTGAGGTTTGTGCTGCTTTGCAGCCAGACACAGGGTGTGACTGCCACAGTTACACTCAGGTACCCCAGCATCACTTATGCTGCCTTCTAAGGAAAAACACCCAATAACTTCTGTGCTCTCAAGAGAACCCCTGTGGGAGAAGGAGAACAAAGCAGAGGCGTGTTTGCACACCAGCCTCACAGATCCCCGACCCTTGATGCCAAGCCCTGGGTTGAACCCTTCTGCCCCAACAAAGCTGTCCCCTCCTGACCTTGAGCTCTGCCGTGGGGCTCCACACAGCTGCAAAACCCCCTCTGCCCCCTGTGGGCTCTGCTGTGCCCGTGGGATGGTGCAGGGGATGCTGCATTTCGGGGATCAAGGGCTGCTGTGTGTGGGTGAGGCTGCCTCAGCCTGGAGACCCAGCAGTTAATTTGTTTGTTTCCTTTCTGTATAGGATATTGTTACCAAAAAAAGAAAATGAGGTGGTGGGGGGGAGAGAGAAAAAAGAAAGGCTGAGGCTAAGTGATGAAAAGGCCTCTCTCCTGCAGCTATGAAATCTCACCCGGAAGGAGGCGAGGGGAAGTGTTTTCCAGAGGGGTACAAAGTCAGCAGCAGAGCTTTGAACTCGGGGGAACTCCACAGCAGCACAGAGCCCTGCCAGGGAGCCCCAGCTGTGCATTCCTCAGCTGCAGCTGAGGGAGCTGGGGTCACACCCTGCACCCCTGCTCTGTGCCAGGATGGGCTGGGCACCGGGCTCAGAGCAGCCGGTGGAAAGGGGGCTTTGCTGGGTGGGAACAAGTGGGATGTGTTCCCCAGACCAAAAACTGACCCTCCTTGAAGTTCTTGTTTTGGGATGGGTCACCCTGAGCTTGTCCCTGGAGTGTGGTACACGGCCTCCCTTCCCTGGCCCTGCTGTCCCCTCGCCTGTCCCCTGGCAGTTCTTGGGTCCCCCTGCACACCTCCATCACCCTCACTGTGCTCTGATCATACCCAACACCCTTCACCACAGGTGCTCTGAATACTCCAAACAGCGGGAGGTTCTACTCAAATATGGTAACCAAAAAGCTGGGTTTGGAAGGGATCCCAAGTTACTTGGGGGAATTTAGGCAATTATCCCACCATACCTTTTTTTAAATTTTAATTTCACTCTAATGATTTCAGAGGTACCTTTTCCCCATCTCATTTACAAGTGAAAACACTCAGTTAACTAAACTGAGGAAGGAGTTTAAAAATTAATTTAGGTGCCTCAAAATGAAAGTAAACTTGGGGATAAGCAGTGGGCTCTGTGTGGAACTGGAAGTCAGGGGGAGGTGCTGCTGTTAGAGTTTGGTTTTTGCTGAAGTGTCCCTCACCTTGTCACCAGTCCTGGTGGGGTCTCTGGGGAAAGTGCATCAGTATGTGGCCCCATTTTTTGTCTTGGATCACAACTGGGCCAGGCAGGAGAAAAACAACACTGTGAGACTCCAGGAGAGGGGTGAAACAGAACAGCATCGGCTTGGAGCCTCTTCCCAAATTACCCCAATATCCCCAGCAGCAGCCTTTGCCTGCCAGCTGCAACACTTCTCCTCCCTTATCTGCAGCTAATCCCTTAAAGAGCCATTTGAAGGCGTTTTTGCAGTATTTGCCCATGAAACAGCTCCCAGATTTGCTGTTTTCTCAAGGACTTAGAGCTCTGGATCATGCTGCTGTTCCCAGGGATCCAGTGACAGGCACCTCCACCCCTGGGAAAACACTGCCCAGCCCAGAACGGATGGGACACCACAAAACAAATATCCATGTCCTAGGTATTTCTGGGAACTGTAATCCCCAGATAAACATCCTGCCCCTTGAACCTGTTGTGAGGAGCACGATGGTCACCATCCACAGGAAAGACACCAAGCTGCCACTGGTCCAGAGATGGGGCGAGAGGGTGGAGGTGATGAGCATAGATTTTGGGCTGGTTTGGGATGATGGTTTGGCTGGGTTGGCTTATCCTGGCGCTGAGGAGCAGTGGGACCAGGTTAGCTCTGGTGTCCCCAACATCAGAAAGATGTGGATCTGTTGCAGCAACTCCACAAAGATGCTCAGAGGGCTGGAGCACCTCTGCTATGGAGGCAGGATTAGAGACCTGTGATTGTTCAGCCTGGAGAAGCTTCAGAGAGACCTTCTAGCACCTTCCAGTGTCTAAAAGGGGCTACAAGAGAGCTGGGGAGGGATGTTTTACAAGGGCATGTAGTGATAGGGCAAGGAGAGACAGCTCCAAACTGACAGAGGGCAGGTTTAGATTGAATATTAGGAAAAAATTCTTTATTGTGGGATAGTGAGGCCCTGGCACAGGTTGCCCAGGGAAGTTTTGTCTGTCTAATTCCTGGAAGTGTCCAAAGTCAGGTTGGATGGGGATTTGAGTGACCTGGTCTAGTGGAAGGTGTCCCTGCTCATGGCTGGGGATTGGAACTGGATGATCTTTAAGGTCCCTTCCAACTCAAACCATTCTGTGATTTTATGATTTCTGGGGTACCCACACTCGGACACATCCCACAGTCAGTTTTATTTTTTGTGCTGAGGAATGAAGCCTGGAGAGCCTGTGAAGGATGGGCAGAGGGACCTTCCTGTTGTGCCTGGATTGCTCATCCCAAGGCTGGTACAAACCAGCCCGTGCACAACCAGTGCAACACATCTGCCTTGCAGCATCCCTGACACCTCCTGAGCCACGGGGAGATGGAGGGGATTTCCTGGGAGCACACACCCCACCGGAGTGGGAGCACTGCCTGGACAAGGACTTCAAGATTCTCTCTCCCACTGAGAGTGAAACAATGCCATCATTTGAGCAGGGTGGTGCTTAATTAGCTTTCACTTGAAGGAAAAGGGGGCGGTGGTGGATGGAAGGAGGTGCAGGGAGAACACAGCGAAAGACCACGAGAAAATCCCCTTTTCCCGGTGCGGAGAGGGACGTTCCTGGGCGCTGCGGACTGAAACACCTGCTGCCCGGAGGGAAAGCCAGTTCCCAGGAAATGCAAGAAAGGCACTTTCCACTGTGGAATATGTTGAAAAGCACCGAGGAGGAGAAGGGGAGGGGGGGGGGGGGGGGGGGGGGGGGGGGGTGGAATGGCTGCGGAGTTGCATGAATATTAAAATGATTATAGCGCTTAATAAAGCGCCGCACAGGGGAGGAACAATAACAGGTATTGTTGGCAAGCCTGACGCTCAGCTTCCCCTTGATTTGATGGGGCGATAACCATCGCAGTATCTCTTTCATGATCCCTGGCTCCGTATCTCTCTCGCAGCGCGGCAGAGCCACACACATTCCAGGGCAGACTTTGATGTCTCTCGAGGCTCAGCCCTGCCAGCCCTGGGCAGGCTGCGCCGGCCGTGGGTGGGGGACACGGGGAGGGGGCTGCGGAGGGCAGGGGGGACGTGGGGGGAAGCAGCTGGCGGCTCTGAGACAGCTTGCTGCCAAAATACCCCATCACTTCTTTAGGGTCACCCCCGAAGATCGCAAATCCCGAGAAAATGGGATGCTGGATGCTGCGGTTCTGGGACTGTCCAGTGAAAAACACTATTTTTTTTTTTAATTTTTTTTTTTTTTTTCAGCCAGGAGGGAAAAGGGCACTTTTCAGTCCTCCATCTCCCCAGACAGGAGAGGATTTGGGTTTTTTTTTTTTTTTTTTTTTTCCAGCCAGGAGGGAAAAAGGGCACTTTTCAATCCTCCATCTCCCCAGACAGGAGAGGATTTGGGGTGGACAAAGAGAGCCAGTTAAATGAGAAATAAGGACAATTTAGGGATTCATTTAAAAGGCTGCCCTCAGGGACAGACTGTAGGGTTTATCCCCTGGGAGGGAAGCAGCCTAGTGTCCAGACCTAGAATTAATTTTGATGAATTTTTGGGGGTGATGAATTTTGGGGGCGGGCAGCACAAGCCCCTCTGACTGTCCCTTGAGGGAGACACCGATGTCTCTGTAGGATTCCTCCCATGCCAAAGGGATGAGCTGGAGGCTGTAGCAGGGGGCACACAGCTGTGTGTTGGTAGGACCCTTGTTAGTGGCTGGGACCTAAAAGGCATAAAACTTTCCCGAGGAGGGTGGGAGGGCAGATGGGCAGGATTGGGAAGCTAGAGTGGGATTTTCACCCAGGAGAAGGCAATATTTCAAAAAGATGCTTAGCAGGGATGGATGGTGCAAGCACACTCGTGAGCATTTCTCCCTGCCCCTCTTGGTCTGAGAGCTCTCTGATTTTGGGGCAAGGTTGCCTTATTTTGGGCAAGATTTTGAGCATGATGGAGACAGTGGAGTGGAGCTGGTGCTGCTGGCCACAGCCACCCAAATGCTCCTTTGGTGCAATCTGAGAGGATAAAATTCTGCTGTAACCCACGTGCCACTCCAGAAGGTCTCATGAAATCTGGGGCTCATACCCCACATTATCTATGTCTTCCCACCCCCTTTCCCTCCTTCCCTTGCTCTGCCTTTCTGGCCATCTGTACCAGACAAACTATCAGAGCTCCCAACCAGAACTGCTTGCTTTGCTCTTTTCAAATCAAACTTCTGCCGGTAGCTTAGACCTCACACTTAATTTGCATTAATTGTTGTTGGGTTATTTTTTAAATTTAATTATTGGTTTCAGAACGCAACAGAAGGAAAAAAAAAAAAGCAATAAATTTTCCAGCCCTTTTTTTTTTTTTTGTGAGTGCGTGTTTTCTTTCTCGTGGGAGGTGGCTGCAGTGGGCTCACCCCTCCATGAGTCTGGGGGGTAAAAGGGGGTGCTGAGAGGCAGGAGGGGCCTGAATGGAGCCACCCTTCACCTTCATCCCCCCAGCCCAGCGTCCTGGGGATTCAGGAGAAGGGGCCAGGATGCCTTTGGTGCCGATAGGGGTGTATGTGTGTGTGTGTCTGTGTGTCTGTGTGTCTGTGTGTCTTGCGCGTTGGCTCTGCCTTTGAGATTTGCCCCTGGTCATTTCTGCTGGGAGGGAGCTGAGGTTGGTGCTCTGATGTGGGTGGCCCGGAGTTTGTTACCCGAGGACAGCCGGCTTACCTCTGAACTCCTGCCTCCACAACGGCTGTTTCTCTGCTTGTGCCTGCTTGCATTTTTGCCCTGTGCCTTGCCGGGTTGCCTTGACCCAAGCTAAGGCGAGCAGCTCCCCAGGGAAGGGGGTCAGGCTGGCATGCCAGGGTGGTGATGGTGGTGGGGGTATCCCCCACCCCAAGGCTGCCACCCAGCAGGCACACAAAAGTGTTTAAGTACAGCCAGCTCCCATAGGGATTTGGGGTTGAAAAGAAAGGAGTTAAAGGCAGAAAAGTCCCACTGTGCCATGGAGGGAGAACACATCAGAGGGAGGCAGTCAAAAACCCCTAGAGAAAAGGCAACCTGATGCTTTGCCCCAAGGTCCAGCAAAGTCATGAGCAGCTCCCCCGACCCTACCTGCTGTAGGGGCTAATGAGAAGCTTCCCTGGGGATTCCATAAGCACGTATCATTCCCTCTGTCATTTTTCTCAGTAAAAATAAGAAAGAATTACAAGAACAAGAGATTTTTTTGGAGTGAAGCACTATCTGTGCTGATGCTGAGCAACCTCCAAACCCAGGAGAGAAGGGAGGGCAAAATTCCTCCCTGACCCTGCAGGCAACCAGTTTATGCCTTGGAGCAGAAGATTTGATTGCCTTTTACCATTAGCTCTGCTTGTGTTGGTACAAAGAGTTATAAAAATGATCCCCCTCCCTCTCCAAGCTCCCAAAGCACAAAGGCAGAGGAGCTGCAGCTCTCAGCCCTCCCGACAGCCCTGACCTGCGGCGGGGGGAGGATGGGGATGGGGATGGGGATGGGGATGGGGATGGGGATGGGGAGGGGGGTGGAAACACAGTGAAACAGAAAAAGATTGACCCAATATCACCCAAGCTGGAGAGACGTCGTTATTCCATTTAAGCCCGCTGAACAGTGCCACAGCAGGGAATCTGTCTGTCTTGGTTAAAGGTCTCGCTGCCAGCCCAGCCTTGGAAGTGCCAACACTAATCTGCAAATTGTTGCAAACCCTAAAGAGCCGCCGAGCTGGGAACCTTCCTGCAGCCCAGACCCCTATGGACCGGGATGCCCTTCCCCATTAGCGTCCCGCCAGCCAGGCTCGGCCAGGCACCGCTCCCTCCCTCCCGGCTCCAGTGAAAATCCCGGGCATTAAAATCCCGGCTCCTGCTGGCAGCCCCGCTGCAGCGGGAACGGGATGTTTGCCACTGACAGAGGTTAGAGTCTGCCCGGGGAAACTCTTGCATGCTCTGGGATAAATTCGTGCACGTCTTTCAGATTAGTGTCTTCCGGCAGGTCCCCGAATAGACGATGATTCCTTCGTCCTCTTCTGACCTCATGGATCACATTCAGAGCCTGTAGCTTTTGCTGAAATGCCGGGGTTTTGGCCTGAAAAATCTCTGGTGCAACCTCTGGTGTTGGCCAGGAAGAGGGTAGTCACATGTGCTCTTAGACTAACAAACAGCACTGTTCTTCTAAGACCGTGGGTAGCAATAATTCAGGGTCAGTGAAAAGGGCATATCTAATAAGAGGACCTGGTCTAGAGGATAAAAAAAAGGAAAAAAGTTTAAAAAGCAGCTAAAAAACCTTGGCTAGCATGATAGAAGAGGATGGATGTAGAAGCCTGGTTGTGGAGCCAGAGACAAGAGGCATCAGGGAAAATAAAGTGATACATGGAGAGGGATTGGGGATTGGAAAAACCCAGGTTTAGCCATGTAAAAATCGTGGCACCTACGAGATCTCAGACGGGTAGGAGGCTGTGACATGCCACCTTTCAGGCTGGCTGATTGCTGCACGTCCTAAGGACACCAGAAAACTTGTTAGAGAGTCCCCACAGAGTCTATACATAGAGCTGATTCTTGTTCAAGACAAACAGGTAACCCAAGGGTGAGATCTGAGTCCAAACAAAAGACTGGAGCTGACAGAGGTGGTAAACAGTTATTCTTAGTAACCATATTTATTATTAAAAGTATCAGTTGGAATGAGAAATGTGAACAGCAAATTTAGAGAAGCATGAATTCCTTTGGCAGGAGATTTAGAAGCAGCCAGGGTTTTAGTCAGGTTTTTTGAGGTCTGTAATAAGGTGCCAAAAAAAGCACAAACATTCTTTGGAACATTAAAAAAACCAAAACCTAACAAAACCTCCAGTCAATCACAAAAGGGGAAAAAAACAATGTTACCATAAAAAAAAAAAATTGCACTAAGGAAAAAAAGAAGGCTCCTAGAGCATTATCCTTAAGTCATGTAAAAATCAAAAAACCACTATGCAAAAAATAACCTGTCTGCACAGAAACTTGCTTATGCATATGATTGTAGCGTGTGCCTTTGCTTGCAGTAAACATGCCCTTTGCCTTCTGCTGATGACATGACACTGGCATGTCACAGCTGATTTATAAACACAATTGGATTTTCAATCTTCAGGTCTAAATTCACTGCAGCAGACCCCAGCAGGCAATGTATCTCTGTTTATCTGTAAATACCAGTTACAGTGGTTTCTTGGATAGAGGTGGGTACAGTAGGATGTTGTTTATTTTTACTCCCTTGCAGTAAGAGGAAGCAGTGTTTGGTATCAGTCGTCATCATGAGCTAAGTGGCTGCAGGGCTCTTCCGAGGGCACTGAGCTGCAGAATCAAAAATGCAAGCATTGCTCTGCAGTGAATCCTTCAGGTTTTGCAAGGACTCCCCTTGCAGACCGAGGAAGAGGAGGACTGAGGAGGGCTTAGAAAGCACAGCAGGCATTCCCAAGCCGTGGGCAAGCTGGAGTTGCCTTGTCCAGGCTCTGAGGCTCCTCAGCAGCAGCGGTTCATGGGGGGCAGGCTGGGTGAGGGCCTTGGACTCAATTCCTGCAGTTCCCTGCCGGGCTGGACACTGTAGGTGTGCACAGGGAATCCAGGCTAATTTGGTGCCTCCAGCCTCAGCTCGGGATCACAGCCTGAGCAGGACACTGCAGGTGGAGCGCTGCAGGAACATGCTGGATTGCTTATCCCGAGGTGCTCCCTCTGAGGAAGGGCTGGCCCTCAGCAAGCTCTCAAGGACCAGAAGCAGAGGCCTAGGCATGCAGGCTGAGGGTGGAGAGGTAAACCTACCTCTGGGCTTTCAGCCTCTCTGCTGCAAGCCACGAGCCTAAAAGCCATAGGATTCACCCTCTCCTACCCTATAAAGTTACTTCCCTTGGGAGCTACCAGGCCTCCAGCTCCAGGATTGAGATGCTGGTATGGACCCTTAGAACCCTGAATAGCCTGGCCTTGGTTTAGGCAACCTTGGACACTGGGTTCTGGGAGGGAACCAGCTCACCTCACAGCCTGCAAGCCCTGAAATTTCCATCCTACATGCAAAACTGGGAGCTGCTCAGGAAAATCCTTGCTGGAGCTCCTGCAGCTAAAGGTGATGCAGCATCAGGTTCATGTAGGTAACCAGTGAGATCCTTGCTCTGCAAACGTGTCCATAAGAGTTGAGAAGAGACAACCTTTTGCTGTAGGCAAGACTTCACAGGAGCACAAAGGGTAAAAATGGCAAGGATTTAAAGGTGCTTTAAAAAGGTAGAGCACAAGGAGAAACAAAGCTGGGGAATAGCCCTTCATGGTCCCTGAGCTATTTAAAAGAGGCTTAAAGGGATTTGGTAAAAAAAAAAATTACAAGAGATTAGAAATAAAATCAAATAGCAGCTGTTATGTGCAGCCCTGTGTGTCTGGATGAGTGTGAGCATCAGAGGTGATCGATATCCAGATTGGTTTCATTCTGGTAGAGGAAGAAGGGGTCTGAAAGAGGAAGGAGGGAGGGGAAGTATTTGGTGGCCCACAGAGGGGCTGATGCTGCCTCCAGGCCAGGGGTGGGTGCATGGCCATGGGGTCCAGTACCAGAGCAGCATCTTGGCTTAGACAGAGCCCAGGCAGTTCCCTGGCAGTGATAATGAACACGAGCCCTACAGGCTCCAGCCACCAAAACAATGGCATGAAAGGCAGCTCATCTAGACTTTCCTCTTCTGCCTTCGAGGAAGAGGCTTCCCCAACTCTGTGACACAACACCAGCCTACAGGGGGAGGACACCAAACCACTGTTTAGATAAGGAAAGCCTTTATCAAGCAGAAAGGAATTTTTAAGAAGAGCTTCCGCTGGTGGCTCCGTGTTAACAAGATTTTCCCATGAGCGGTGATGTTTTATATCTAAATGGTTTCTAACATGATAACATTCCCAGAAAACATATTTGGAAAGAGCCATAGATCCTCAAAGGCTTGCCAGATGGAAAATAACAGCAATAACTGCCTTGGTCTTAGACAAACTTCAAAGCCTTGGTGTCTTCTTGTCTGTTTCACACAAAATTGGGAATGTGCCTTCAGGAGAGGGTGAAAGCACAGCATGGGTCTGGTCTGTATAACCACAGAGCTTAGCCCCTCCCCAAGGAATTTCATGTATGGCACAGCCTGGCTTGGCAGAGAGATGGTGGGACTGTTCCTCACTCTTGCCCTGTTTTATTGAGTGATCCTGGGCATGTGGGTGGTGTCCCATGTCTTGAGATGAGCCTTTTGGATCATCCAATGGATACAGGTTGCAAGGTCTGGTCCCAAGTGTCTCCTGAGATGGACTCAGCATTGATAGATTTTCCTGGATTAGTGAAAGTGGTTTTAGGTCTCCTGCTCAGAGAAACTGTGGATGCCCCATCCCTGGAAGTGTTCAAGGCCAGGTTGGATGGGTCCCTGAGCAGCCTGACCTAGTGGGTGTTATCCCTGCCTATGGCAGGGGGCTTGGAATTCTGTGATATATTTGGTCCCTGACAACCCAAACCATTCTACGACTCTTTAGACAACATCCAAAAGTACATGACCAAAACCCACTCAGTGTACTGATGCTGTTAGACTTTTTCCCGCTGCCACTGGAAAAGCAGACCTTTGTTGCTTCAAGGTTTGGTCATCAAACTTACAGCTTTTAGGGGAACTCTACTGGAGCTTCAGTGAGGTGGTGGGGAAGCTCAGGATGCCCCAAGACCCTCACTCAGCACCTAGGAATGGTTCTGGTCATGCTGGGGTTTGCCAGGAGAGCCAGGCAGCTTCTGCAGGCTTGCAAGTGAGTGAGATGCCATCCAAGAGTGGAGCAGGGCAGCCCACGGACTGAATGCAGGCAGAGAAAAGCTCAGCAGGCAAACAGCACACAAACAGCACGCACAGCAAACAAACAAACAAACAAACAAATCCAGCAAAGGCTGCGTGAGCCAGCCAGGAATCACCGCCGGTGCAAAGGGTGCTGGGGCCAGAGGTTGGAGATGTGGGAGGAGCACATCTGCCTTGCCTGTGGGGAACAGTGACTGAAATGGGGCACAGATGGACACATGGACAACCATGTGTGGCTGCTCCTAGCTGGGTGTGTGAGACAGCTTGGGCATGCAAATATTTTCTGCAAAAACGGACATCCTGAGCAGTGCACCCTTGGCAAAGCTTCCCTCATGGCTGCTGTACCTGTCCACACTTCCCAGCGAGGGAGCAAATAATTTGGCCATTGGGTTGAAGAGTGAAGAGGAAACCAGTGCAGAGCAGCTGAGCTCATGGAGCCAAGCTCCATGTGTGACCCATTGGAGTGAGGCTGAGCTCAATCCCATAACAGGATCAGAGGAGGGAGCAGTTGTCATTATCCAGATCCCAAGGGGTCTCCCAGTGGCACAGCTGGAGCTTCCCAGGTTGGCTGTGCCCTTGGTGCTGCTCACCCCGGGAGGTTTCTGGGTGGTGGGCACGTGGTGATGGTGGGACGTGCTGCGTGATCACGTCGCTGGAGTGGGAAGCCTGAGAGGGGAGGTCTGTGAGATCACAAAAACCTTTTCAACACTGGGAAGAGGGGAATTTTCAAAAGCACCCCGAGCGGAGGGAACGTGTGCTGTTTGGGTGTAGGACTGGATCTCCAGCACGTTCACCTCTGGCGTTTGTTTTGGGCCCAGCTCTTCTCCCTGGGGCCTTGGGGCAAGCAGGAGTGCCATAACAGAGAGCCATGAAGAGAGTGGAGCCAGCCAGAGGCAAGGATTTTGTTAGCGTTTGGAGGAGAAAACAGGGAATTTCCACACATGGAAAAATGTTCCTTTAAACAGTGATTATGTAAAAATACAAAGCCACAACTGATAATATCTCTCACTCTGGGGAATGATGGAGAGTGTTTGTTTCTTTAATTGCATTTAATACTCATGAAAGTTACCAGCTTGCCACCACTGCAAGCGAAGCTCGTTTGTTGGATTGCAGCACACACAACACCAGCTTCCTTTCCACCCTCCTTCAGCAGTACGTTTTCCCTGGTTATTAAAAGACAGCTCCTAATTTAATATCTGTGCATATTTGATTGCTGGTGCTTTGCCTGAAAATTGCCTGTAGAGGTGCAAACTAAAATTAGGTGTATGATGAGTTTCTAAATGAGGAGCTTTAGCAGTCAAAGGTGAATTGGCTCCTGTTAGGCAGGAGCAGAGCCATGAGCCAGGCTCCTGTTCCTGCCCCACGTGAGTATCCTGTGTCTTAGGTGGCTGCAGATGTTCTTTTTATCCCTCTGAACCATCCTCATTCTCTTGAATTTCACCCATTTTTTGGTCTCAAATGCAATAATTTAACCAGGGACTGGGTGGAAAAGTATTTCCATTGGTTTTGGATGTGCTGCCTTGGGATTTTCCTTTGATTCCCATTCAGAAGCTCCCTTCCCTTGGTATGCTTTCATCCCATGCTCTCCTGTATTCCTCCTCGCTAAGGTAAACGGATTGGGCTGATGTATAAAGGGATGCAGAGGAAATTCACAGTCAGGAGCCTGTGAGAGCTGATGTGGGCTGTGCTCCTGTTGCTGCTTTAATTCATCATCACTGGAGCATGCAAAACCAGGACAGTGGCTGGAGCTGCAGAGCATGAATCACCCTTTGAGAGAAACGTGCCCCTGCGTGCTCCGACAAGCCCTCCTTTTCAAAGTGCCATTGTCAAACCCGGCTTGCTGAGAGCCTGGATCCAAAAACCTCTCGCTGCAAAGGTAAATTGTACACTGATCCCTGCCTGCAGTTTGGTGCAGTGCCAAAGAGGTGCTGAAACCTCCCAGTGAGTCATATAAATCACAGCCCAAAGGCCCGAGGGGGCTGGATTAATATGGGATCAATGTGAACGTGCCACGGAGTTATTTGATCGCTACAATGCTGGTATTGACTGTTATACACCTGTTGTATCATTGGGGATTACATCTGTTGTAAACATGCTGTTTGATGTTGCAGGCTCTGCTAACCACATGCACCCTAATCATGGCTTGTAGCTGCTGTGGTGGCCTCAACATGCCCAAATTATGCTAATTTTCTTGTTGTGTGGGGTGGCCCGACAAAAGAGGTTTGTTCAGGGTGAGCCTGTGCAGAGGGAGATTGAGCACAGGATGCTGGGGGAGACAGAGAAGGGATGGGATAACAGTCTGCACTGCAGTGGAGATGAATGGGGAGGAAGGTGAGAACAAAAATAATACCAGATTACAGCTGACACCAGCTGAAGGAGGGAGTTTCCCAGTTCTGGCTCAAATTTATTATCAGAATGAGGTCTGAAAAGATGAAAAAGTCAAATAAGGGTGATCAAGTGTGGCTGAGCAGGCATGAGGCAGGGTTTATCTGCTGGGGAGGCTGCTGGTGATGGGGAGAAGTGAAGTGAGGTTGCTCAGATGGGGTTTCACACCATGGTGGGTGGTGGTGCAGACTTGTGGATGGTCCCCTGCTACCAGCAGCAGCCTCAGCAATCCCTCATTCAATAGTGTGTGCCTGCATTTGGGAGCAATTGATCCTTAATGGAACAATTTAGGTTCACACCAGTGGCTCCCAAGACAGTATCAAGCCCTTCCTTGCTGGGTGCATTTCTTGATCTCTGTTTTGGCAACTTAAGCCTGAGGGATGAGTTACTTAACTCTGACAGCTTCCTTAATCCTCATTTTTCCTGTCCCAGGCACAAGGCTTCTCCCCCTTACTTCCATTTCCTACGCCAGAGAGGAGCCAGGCTTTCTCCAGAAACTGTCTCCAGAACATTCTTTACTGGACATGCTGATGGCAAGGCTGGAAACCAGCCTCTCCACCCAGTGCTGCTCTTCCAGCTGAGCGTCTAACACAGATGTGGACCTAATCCCCTGCATTTTTATTAGCCATGCCATGATTCTGGTGTAATGAACAATCTGCCCAGGCTTCCAGATGGGGGAGCAGAGCAGGACACCCTTCCACCCCCTACATCCATGTGAGGGCAAAGGCCAGGGGTGTGTATTATTCTGTTCCCACAGGGGGACACACCCTCCTGGTCCCCTGGGAGCCTGGTGCCATTGCAGTAACAGAGCTCAGCCAGAGGAAGGGGGGATGAAACCTTCAGGATTAGAAGGGACATCTTAAAAAAAAAAATCAATCAGAAACCCCATAATGTATCCCTGTGTCCCTGTGAAGTGTTCTATACTTCAACATTTTCTATAGGCTGAAGGTCCAGCCAGTAACTTTGGTGTCTTAAATTCAACCATTTCTCCCCCTTTCCATCTTACATTTTTTTTTTTTTTTTTTTTCCTAGCCAGCATCCTGGGTAATAAGCCAGCAAAAGCTGGAAAACTCATACAAACTTGGGGAAGAAGACAATGCAGGAGCCATTCCCAATTTTTTCAAAAGTTCTGTGTTGTAGTTTTTGACCAGACCCAAAACTTTACTTACCTGAAACTGAAGAAGAAAGATGATGCCAAGAGTTTTGAGACTGGAGGGATAAAAAGTGAATATTATTTTCAGTCCCTTTCTGGAGGTACCTGGAGAAGGGTCGAGCTGTCTGCCTGACACACGTGGCCACTCCAAAGCTGTGCAGGAAACAGAGTGTCTGAGGCTTTCTGCTTGACTGTCCTACACACTGACCCTGCCCCAGGCTGGGGCTGACACTCGGAGGTGGCTTCTGGGTCACAGCCTCCTCCCTTGTGACCAGAAGTCAGTTCAGTGATGTAACTTTTGGGAGGCTAAAAAGAGATGGACCAAGAGTGGTATTTTGGAAGAAGCAGGTGAAGAGAGAAAGAATACCTGAACAGGCTCTGACCAGAGCAAAGATCCTGGGCTGGCAGCAGCCTTGGGCTCATGACCAGCATGGACATTATTTAAAATATAATATTCTGGGTGGGACAAATGATGGATGAAGTGGCTGGAAGTCCTCCTCTCAACCCAACCCCTACAGATGACTCAAGAGTGGAGCAAGTAGGGCTCTGATGGGGTGGGAAATGCTGAGGAACCCCACCAGCTCTGAACAGAGCTCCTCAGCTCTCATCTCACCCAGGTCAGCATGAGCCAGCTCTGGCAGCTGTGGTGTGCAGATCACACCCAGCTTGGGACTGTGGGACCATGTCTCACTGGATTTCCTGCCACCTTTCCGTTCATCTCTTCCTGCAATCTTTTCCAAGGTGCCAAGAATGCATGTACAACTCTGGGTCATCTTCTCTGATCTTTACCTGAGGGTTTGCAGTAAAAAAAAATGCCCTACAAACCATTGTGAGGCCCTGGAAGTGCTACTAGAGCCCTTTAACCTGTGACAACAATTTCCACTGAACTTTTTTTCCCTAAAACAACAAAGTTTGGCTTTCACCCAACACCAACCCCAGGGGTACAGCATGCAGCAGTGAATTTCCCAAGGACAACCTGGAGCACTGCAAATTGTGGGGCCCTTTTTGCTGGTCCAGGCAATACAGAAATACTCTGAGAAACCTTCCCAAGATGCCCCAGACTCTTCCTTATGCCAGGACCTGGCACACGGGCACAAGTCTTGCAAGCCTGGCTGCTCCTGGGTAGTGATGTGACTTCCCAGAGCAGACATACAACTTAACTGCTTCATGCCAGGAGGGGCACAAATGGGTTTTTGCTTTCTGGGAGTGCTGACTCACACTTTGAGGCAGCAGCATCATTGTTCCACACTGATACCTCAGAGCCTCCCATCCATCTGGTATCCCAGCAGCCTTTCCTCATCCATCCCCTTATTTCCTCCCTTCAGGTACCTGGGCTCTCCAAGTGATGCAAATATGACCATGGCCCAAAAAACCAAATTCCCTTTTGCCCTGTCCTCCCTCTCCCATGTCTCTCCCCCCTCCCCCCACCTGGGGATGAATGAGATGCTCGTTGTGGCTGCAATATATCATTCTTACTATTTGTTATGAGGTTTTAATGAGTGCGGAAGATTAGGATGTTTGCAACAGCGTAACAATAAAATACATATCTCGCTCATTCCTTGCCAAAAAGTACTTACAAATAATAAAAGTGAGGCTAGCTGAATGCATAAATCTCCTTTCACAAGCCCCCACCCACTGTGCAATAATTAGTACAAAGTGCAGTGCTAATAGATCATCTTACTTGTGTGGGAAACTTGACATTATGCTTTGTTTATATCATCCCTTTGGCAAGAATCTGCATGGCAAATCCTGGCAGCCAGCAAACAAGAGGCTCTCAAGGAAGGTTTCCAGACTGTCGTGCAGAAAAGCAAGCCACAGGATTGCGTGCTGGTCAGGATGCTGAAACCAGCTGGGGAGCTGAAGCGTTAGATCCAGCTTTTATGGAGTTGAGCTACCGAGTTTCCAGCTGACTAGGAGCAACATCCTGCCACTGATTTGCAAAGGGCTGTTCCCACCCCAGCCACAACAAATCAGTGTGAACCTTGGCTTCAGGATGGTGCCCTTTGCTTAATTATATATTCAGGGCCCAATTTACCGCCTGGGCCTCCTAATGGGAACAGACGGGGTCGCCCAGACTTGAGACAGGCACCGAACACGGCCCCTGCAGTCTCTGGCTCTGGAAGGAGAGGGTTTTCAGCCAGTGCCCAAATAGCTCCAGCTCCCAAGACCTTTCTCCTCCACTCAGCCCCTACTGAGACCTTGGCTGATGTGGGAATTACCTCTGCTGGGACATCTGGCTCCGGCCCATGGACTAGGCTTGCTGCAGTGTGACTTGCTCAGGGCGTGATGGTGTCTCAAAATTCTGCCAGTAGGCACAAGGGCTGTCTTCGGCTCTCTTCTGACTGAAACGAGCTTTAGGTCAACATGCTGGGTGGAAAGCCAGTCCTTATCCCCCCAGTGCCTGTGACTCTTCACCCCACAGCCCTTTTCTCTCTTCTTGGGCTCAAGTCCCTTCGTTTTGCTTGTTTCTCTATCCCAGTGGGGAAGGGAAAAACCAGAGCCCAGCTTTTAGATGTAGAGATGCATTCCTGCCTGCTGAATCAGAAACCATTAGCAGGACAGGTCTGGGTACATTCACAGGAGGGCACGTTCTAGAAAGTTTCTTGCCAGTTGGGGAGAATGAGGAAGGGAAGCTTTCCTTTCTTTCCTTGGGAAATTTGGGCGACACCTGCAAGCTGGCTATTTCAGCAGTTCAGAGGAGTGCTACCACACAGGATCTTGTTCTAAGGGCATGGAATTCCAACAGTGGCAGCTTGTCCTTGCAAAGGCCACCACCCAGCACCTTCCTCTGCTGACAGCCTCCCCAGATTTGTCCCACCTGAATTTTTCCTGTGTGCTGGGGGTCTGAGCAATAACAAAAAGCCAGCAATGCCAAGCTACATGCTTCCATGTGGGATTGTCCTCTGCTGCTTCATGAAGTCTCTGCACCACGTGCTTCACCATGTCCCTGTGTGCTGCCACGTGTGGTCCTGGAGCATCTCTTCCCGACTCCAGCTGGTGTTGGGGTGTGCCAAGCACAGTGTCCTCAGCACCTTCCCTCCCCTTTCTGCTGAAGGGCTTTGGAAGGACTATCCTGTGAGAGGAGCCCATCTGCTGGACAAGCCCCAGCAGCCTTCCCAGCAGCAGGTGTGGCTCAGACTCCACCTCTGAGCAGGCATCAGCCTTGCATGTCCAGGTTCACTCCTGCTCCAGTGAAGCTTCCACATGTGTTTAATTCCCCCCTTCCCTGCTGGATCCCTCCTCATCCTGTCCCACCCACTGGTCTTGCTCGAGGCTGGCTTTTCAAAAGCACTCAGGTTGTCCTGCTTTGTGGCTGGGGAATGGAGACAAGGTGTCTTATCCTGAAGTGACTCACCCTCCTGGGAAATGCATGGTGGAATTGCCCAGTGCAGGCCCCCTTGCACCCTTCTCCATCTTTGTGATGAAATGGCCAGGAAAGAGAGAAAGTTTTTACTCGTGGGCCCAGTGGACGTATTCACTTGGAAATCTTCACCCTGTTTTTTTTTTTGTTTGTTTGGTTTTTTTTTTTGGTTGTTGTTTTTTATTGGTTTGTTTGTTTTTTCTGTTGTTGTTGTTGTTTTTTATTGGTTTGTTTGGTTTTTTTTTTAATTTGGGTGGGCACTCTTCTGTGGAATCCCAGCAGTGTCCTCTGCTGCTGGAAGAAACCTGGTATCAGCTCCCTGACTTCGCATGGTGTTTTTAAAGCTTTAAAAAACAAGAGTGGCCAACTGTGGCCACACATGGGCATGAGAAGGAGCTTGCTTTGTAAGGTGCTGCTCAGATAGGAAGAGTATTTCAAGCACATCTTCTTCCATGCCAAACCCAGCTGCTGAGAACCACGGCAGAGATATTCCCGTCGGGCTCCGGGAATCCCGGTAACGTGCGAGTAATCCTGAACAAAGCGTGCAGCACTGGAGCAGCTCTGCCGTGCTGGGGAGGCTGGTTCAGGCAGGGGGAACTGGGCAGAGCCCTGACATTTCAGTGACTGCTGAGGTTATCTGAGGGGAAAGCACTGGGAGCCCGGCGCCCAGCAGCCAGCGCCGGCAGCAGCCGCTCCCGCTAACCGCGTTGACTCCACTGGCTCAGGACAATGGCAAATGGGCTGAAACATTGACAGTTTCCTCACAGACTCTTCCCAGAGTTACTAAAATTAACCTTTTTATTCCCCCCCACTGGAGAAATATAAAGCTCTTACTTTCCTTAACCTCTCTTTCCCACCCAGTGGGCAAAGAGTTTGTCAGTTCTACAGTTAAAATAATATATTAAGGATTTCCAATGGTGCAAGTCAAACTTCGCGTTTCCTAATGATTCTAGATGCCTTTTTTTGTCCTCAGACATTTCAAGTTAAACCTCTATGAAACTGACCTTTTGGCTTGTCATCCTCTGTAAGGACCCCAGAGATGAAACACTTCTTTCAGTCTGTCACTACTGTCCGTACACCGCCCCCCCTTTTCCCCCCTCCTCTATTTTATCAGCAAGAACCCATAATTGAGCCCCTTGACAATAGCAGGACTGTGCATTTCTTTGTCAACAACAATGGGCCGTCCAAGTTCATTACTGGAGATTGTTTAAAAATTGATTCATGGGCCAGTAGTAGTAGCTTATTATACAGCATAAGTGACAGTGTGATCTGGATGGAGGCCAAGTCATTCTTGACCAGTCATGTCCAATTAGAAAGAACATTGCACACATTCCTGTTGGAGCCACATTAATGAATTAGTCCTACCACAAACTGAGAGAAGCTTGCAGGACCCTAATACCTTTTGTTCCTAAGGATAATTCAGTAATTTATAAAGAGAACAGCGCAAAGCACATTAGCAAAAGAATAGGAATTGCAGGACTCAGACAGTCCTCACACTTGTCCTTCATTTCAGGTTTCTCCTGAGCTCTGTGTTTCCCTGGAGAGCACAGACCTCTGACAGCCCTGCCAGGGCAGTGCTGGTAGTGACCAGGACTCCACAGGCCTGTGTGCACCTGAACTTGGGCCAACATCCAGGCTCTGCTTCCCAGGATAACAGGGCAGCCCAGGCACACGGAGTGCCATCATCCTGCAAAAGTCACAGCCAAGGGCATTATTCTGTCCTGGTGCTTCCTCTTTGCTCTGCAAATGGCACCTGTGTAACTCCACTGAGCTGTGCCTGCCCCACACCTGGGGAGGTAGGAGGGAGGAGCAGTCAAGGCACAGTTTTCAAGTTTAGAAGTCTGGAGTTGGTGTTTAAGATCTTAAATCACAGAGCCAGTTTTGAGGTGTGCCAAAATCAATTTAAGTTGCACGGAGCTGCTCCCAGGAACTGGGAGGCTTCAGGGAATTTGGGACCACAGACATGCAGTGCTGAGGACAGGCTGTGCATGGAAAATCCTTGTAAAGGCTGTGTTAGGGGGAAAGATGAGAAAAAGGTGTGTCCACCTTATCAGGTGCTGACCAAGCCCATGAGAGGAAGCAAGGAATGCTGTCAGCTGACATCTGAAGGATGCTGAGGAATTTCTGGTGTAGGTACAAACGAATTCACTTCATGGATTGAATTATTTTAGCAGAAAGCACTTGTACTTTGGCATGGGAACTCCATGGGAAGAAGGAACTGGAAATAGCATAAATTCCCAACCAAACCAAGATTAGCAATGTTCTCCATTACAAAGCTGACTCCAAGAGGAATCCCCCTCCCCAGGAATGTTTACAAGTTAACTGTACAAAGCTCAGAGTAGTGTTACCTACCCAGGGGATATGATCACAAGCAGTTACTGCTGCCACTGTCATCTAATATATAACAATTTTTGACATGGAGAAAATTCTGCCTATTGCTCAGGAAATGTTCTTTATTAGGGACCACAGAAACCCATTATTGTTTGGCCCACATGTCCTCAAGTAGCTTTAGTGATAATAAATTTAATAGCCATACAGCAGTGTCAGCCTCCAGTAATATCTGGACTTCTAAAATCTACCTGTGCACATGAAAAATAAATAACTCACAGACAGCAGTACCAAGCGACCATTTTTAAAATAAAAAATTATCATCAAGTGTGTGTTGTGGCTGTAAAAGTTCATATACTGTCACTCAGCAACCTCTGACATTTTAATGCTCATAGCTTCAAAACATCTGTGATTTTTTTTGTAGCTAGTGATCATTGATCTCCATGCTTCCTGTCTATGCAAAGTTTTAAAGATATGAAGTTCACCATAAATGTTACATCGTAACTGAATAGGTCATACAGTTTTGACTTTGTGTAATCAGAAATGTAGAGAATGTAGACAAGTAAATGATTGATTACGTTTGCTAGTATCTCAAAAATCAGAAGAAATAACATTTTGTCTCTAATCTTAACATGGTCACAACTAAAAATGTGTATAGTTAAAAATTCAGGGATGAGTTAGGCTACTAAAATGCGTTTACATATCTGTTCTGAATGGAACCTCCATCATCATAAGGGTGGCTAAATAAACTTTTGCTTATGAATGAGAACAAACATGTTTTGGAAAACAGGGAATGCACTCTGCATTCCCTGTTACACCATTACCATCAGTAAAATAAGTCTGAATATTCCAGTGTTCAAGCACACATGTATTCATATTTGAGTACATACCAAGTGCACACACACTGAATGCTTGCTGAACTGAATTATTGCATTCTTGCTCACCAGTTTGATAAACAAGGACTAAATGGAGGGCTTTGGCTCCTCTTCAGACTCAGTAACTTTTGAGTTTCTGTCATGATTTATGAATTTTGTCTTTTATATCCTGATCTGGCAAACTGTGGTGCTCAGGTAATCCTATTACTGCTCTTTTTATTTCCTTGTCTGATTAGAGTTGTCAATCCAGGGACTTGAATTCTGCCTTCTTCAATTTTAAAATTATAGGGAAAAAAGGTGCAGAGATATTAGAAATCTATTTATCTAACAAATGCATCAATTTTTGGCATCATAACAAGTCTGCAAGAGACTTAAAAAACTCTGTCTCCACATGTCAAGTCTGTTCCGTAAATTGGGTAGACTTTCTGGAGGTGTCCAGTACTGCAGGCATCCCAATCTGCTCAGCAAAACCCCCTCACTGCCCCCTGACCTTGCTGCTGGAAATGTTTCCTAATAACCATTAGGAACACGAATCCAGAGAGCATTGCTGTTTGTGCTGCTCCATGGACACAGAGAACAAACCATTCCCTTCTTTTCCACTGCAGCTTTTTATGTATTCAAAGACCTATAGCCCATTTCCACTCTGTCCTTATGCTAATCAATCCCAGTTTGTTCTGCCTTTCCTTGTAGGTTACGACTGATATAGATATTTTTTTGCTATCAACTGCTCATTCCTCTGTGCTTGATCTCAGACTTGTAATCAGAGTTTCTACCAGCAGACAGGAAACACACATAGGTGAGTGTCTTCAGATTCCACCTCTTAGAGCTGATATTTACTCTGTTATTTGTAAAGGCTGCAAAAAGCAGCAGGGGACCTGAAGTGGGACCAGCTGAAGAGGGGAATAATCAGTTACAGAATAGAGTGTACAGTGGTGTCTGCAGGTGGTTGAACAGTGATCATAATGGCTCTTCATCCACAGTTAATTGTTACCTGCATTTAGATTCTCCTTTGCCCTCCCTGTTCATTTTCATTGTACTATGCATGTACATTTTGTACTGAACCATTAACAATATTGTGAGGAACAGAATGGGCAGAGTAACTCAACATTTGTCAAGCTGCATGAAATAGTATCTAGAGTGTTTAATAAAATTATAGGCATAGTCCATTTACTGTCTCAGAGAAGTTTTGAGAAAAAGAAGATTTTTTTTCTCAAGGTGAGCCATTGACTGTCTTTTGTGAGCATTGAGTATCCATGAGTTCCTGTCTCATACAGAAAAAAGTTCCTCTTTTATATGTAGGGGCTTTCACCCTCTAGATCATCCCCAAGGCTGACCCCTTGTCCCTTCCTTGTGCCCAGCACTGAACATGTATTTTCATTTTTAGCAATATTTTAATAATCAACAAATGAAACAGAAGTATATTTCTGGGCTGGTCAGAAGCTCTGTGTCACAGCAGAAGCAGGAACTCTAAGCAGTCACCTCCCAAAACCAAAATGCTGACCAGCCTTCAGATCTTGTCTTAGGGAATATTTAATTTTTGTAATCATATTGTGGAGGAACTTACCTGCTGGGCTGTGAGACGTGGTGCAGAGGGAGGGAAGAGGCACAGCCCACAGGGGCTGAACAAATTCAGAGTTCTCTTCTCAATCACTCTACACCCAAACACCATCCTGACAGAGATCTTCTGGGTAAGCACAGAAGACAATCAATAAAGTATTAATATGTTCATTTTCTAGATGGGGAGCTGGCTCATGGGCATGTAGGTATCTATTCCAAAGCCACAACTTAACTTAATTTTCTGCTTATTAGCCCAGTGCTCTGACCACAAAATTGCTCTGGGTGTGAAAGTTCCCATAATGGTGAACCATCAGAAAAACAGGGTCAAACCCTCATTTGCCTGATAAAAAGAAATGTCTGCAGGCCAGGAAGGCAGCTGTGGGGCTTGGAGAGCTGCTTTTGCAGTCAAAGGTGTCAAAGTGTCTGGTCACTGAGTGACACTCATATCCTTCATCACACGCCCCATCTTTCCTGTCCCCCATCCCTCTCAGTGCCAGCCTCAGGGACAGCTGTCATTTTGCAGGATCACTCCCAAAAAAAGGCTAAAGGACAATGTGACAGGAAGGATGCTCAGTCTGAATGGAGGACTCCATACTGATGGCAAGACAAATATCCTCCACATCTAAAAGTGAAAACAGATCAGAAATCCCATTCTCCACCATGATGGATTAAATGATTCTGTGGTTCACTCAAAAATGTTGGATGCTGCAAGCTATCCAAATCTGACACCATCACAACCACCTGAGTTAATTTTATAGGGCCAGCTGTGAAAACTGACCATGGGCTCCCCCCTGGAAGTGAATGACAGAGTGCTGGACCTGGATGAAGATCACCACACTCTGCAGAGCATTGGCTGTGGGCTCACATTCTCTTGGCAGCTTTCAGAGTCTCTTCTCTAGTTTTTCATGTTCTGCATACTGAATTATCACTTGGAAGATGAGGAGTATGAACAAAAAATATACCAAAGGTATCTAGTCTATTTTTTGCACACGTTAAAATGAAAATTACAGGAAACCATGCAAAAGCAATTACCTTTTAATACACTTATAGACTCCCATCTTGCTGATGAAGAATTTGCTAAAGGCACCTTGCTCCATCTGCACAGCACAAGGCTTTTGCTGGGCATGAGCTACATGCCATTCTGGGATGGACAGCCAAATCATAGCATGCTTGGAAAAGGAGGGGAAGAAAACTGAAGTGATCTGGATCTAATGAGTTCTGAACACCCTAATTTCTGCATGAGAAAATTTCCATATTTAATCTACAGAAGATTTTCCCTCCAGCAACAGCCAAACACACAGAGGGGGACAGACACCTGCATGAGAAGAAACTTAGATGGGATCACACATTTTGGAACACCTTAGGGTTCCACTGTCTGAAGTGGCAGAGAATGTGGTGATTGCCATAGATGTGGAATCCAGCTCAGCTACTTTTGCACTGGCTGTGAGGACTGCACATGGCCCATGATGCCTAATTAACAGTTCACCATCTGCAAGCTTTCCCTTTGTATGAAGGAAATATTTTAAAAAATAGGGATTATAGTGCAATTCCCTGGGCAGGAAGGGAGGCAGTGCAGAGTTGAAGGCAGCAGTCTCTTTATCCAGACAGGTGAATCCAGGGGAGCTGTTCCCAGCCTCAGAGCAGAGGGTGAATCTCAGGCAAGATCAGCAGCAGTGTTATCTAAAGTACCTTGCTGCCAATGCCTCCTTTTCCTCTCAGCTCTGAGAATTCCCTCCATACCCTCTGAGCTGGGCACTGTGAGCACTTACCACTCTCAATGCTGAATTTCCCCTGAGCTGATTGAGGCTTTGCCAAATGGGATTTTGTTCCCTTTTGGCGATTTTTCTGTTAGCTTTACAGCAAGGATGTCACATCTTTTCTTTAGCTGGGCGTGTTACACTTGATTGCATTAAGGTGTATCTGATGGCACCAACACAGAGCAAGATTCAAAGTCTTGCAACATGTTCCAGCACAGACAGCATTATGAACTTACACACAGCTCTGTTTAGATCTCATATTGAATATCCTCTGGCATCAGATCTGAAATTCGTTCTGTATGGCAACCAAAGAAACTCTTTATCTGCCTGAATAACAAAAAATGAAGAGAGAAAGAGCTTTGCTGTATCACCAGCTCCAATCTGGACAAATGGCAAACATCCCAGCAGCCCCATTGCTGCAAACCCTGTGCTGTTCCCACAGCCCTCTCCCTCTCCCCACATCTTCTTTTCCTCTCTCCTGCCTGGGCTCCCTTTTTTTCCATAAAGGGCTTTCCAGTCATCCTAACCCTGGGGTGTCTCTCCACCTTCTTGCAGATGAGCAATGGTCTGGTCCTTCTCCTTCCACTGGTCTGGATGGTGATGGGATGTCTCTGCCTGCCCTTTGCTCAACAGGGTTACAGTGAGAGCATTAGCTTGGGCACAGGCAGCAAATTTGGTAAATCCTAACTCCTCTGAGTGTCCATAGTGTGTGAAATTGTTATATTCCCCCATTAAAAATTTTCCAGCTTTGGAAGGAGACCAGGATTATACTTCACTGAGCTGCTGTGTGCTGTATGAACGTTTTACATAATGCCATTAGCCCCCAGAGTTCCCTGAACTTGCTCCAGACCTTCCCAATGGGATTCTCTGGTGTGGAAGGTGACGTGTGGATGTAAAACATCATTGTTGGCCTGTCTGTAATGGTACAGTGGAGCATTAAAATTCTGAGTTATAGTTTCTGAGCACGATTTCAGACAGCGTGTTAAAGGAGCTGGGTCATTGCTTTGATAGCTCTGACTGTGAATTGCTCAGGTCTGCTCAAGCATGCAACCCCTCCGTGAGCCACTCTGTGCTTGACAGTGCCACCAGTCCCACACCATGGCTCCTCCAGCCACACCTCTCACCATGGAGCTCCATGTGGCCTCCCTTCCCATGGAGAAGACCCAGCTGCACAGTTTCCTGAGATTTTGTGTCCCTCTGATTCTCCTGAGAGGGTCCCAGCTGTCTGGGGTGGCTGCTGATCTCCCCTCCAGCCCAGCAAACCCTGCAGCCTGGGGAGCCTCACAGGAGTGGCACAAAAGGTACAAAATCCTTACAGTGTTTTGTAATTAGGAAATATTCAACTTCTGATTGTGATGGCGTGGATTGTAACATCTGTATTGTCTCACCCTTCATATGAGACTGAAAATGGAATAAAAGATTTTTGAAATGCCTCTCAGTTGCCCCATCTCTGTGCCAGAAAAGGGCTAAATCCAACAGGGACCAACCAACTGAGCACCAAGTGTTTGTTGGCATCCAGCTCCAGCTGAGCAGGGATCATTTCTCCCTCCACCCTCACTGAGGGCTGTGCAGAGGCCAAAAGGGGACAGGAATGCACAGCCAGAGCTTTCTGGCAGCCACTTTGAGTGCAGATTAACTCAGTGCTTGCCCCCTTGCTAACTCCTGCTGCCCCAGGAGGCTTCCCCTTGTCCTGGGGCAGTATTTGGAGATGCTCTCCACATCCCCATGGCCCCACTGAGGGAGGAATTACGGGGTCAGGCTGTGCCAGCACCTCAACCAAGCCTGTCCAGGCATCGCTGAGGGCAGTGCTGTGTATCAGAGAGCTGGATAGACCAGAAAGCTTGGAGAACCCCAGGAGGAGGTAAAAGAAAGCCCTGTTAAATCATTGCTTTTCAAAGAACCTACCCTGGAGCTAGCTAACTGATCCTGTCAGATCTTTCCTAAGTCAGATAAGAAAAATAATCTGGCAGTAGTCATCAAAGGCAGAATGATGCATTAAAAAGTCCATTGTGAGGAGACCTTGGAATCAAAGGTAAAGGGTTTGCAGGCAAGACTGGTGGGATCCACAAGCACGATGGAAATTTCCACTCCCTTCCTGGTTGTAGGAAGCAGGTTTGCCTTGCTGCCTTTGACTGAGAGCTGCTTTTCCCATTGACAGCAGACACCTCCTGACCTCCCTGTCTCACATGGTGACTCATTTCCAGGGAAAGAGGGATAAAGAAAGGAAAGACCATTAAGGCAATACTCAATCCTTTGCTATTATTCCAGCTTAGTGGGAAACAAGTGAAGGCTACGTAAAGGTAAAGACAAGGGTTTTGATTTATCCTGATAACCCTTTCCCAAACTCCTGCTCTTGGTCCTGTTGGAGATGTGGCTGGGCCAGCAGAGTGGTCTGAGCCAGAGTGCCTGCTCTTATGTTCTGACTTTTCATGACAATAAAAAAAATAGCCAACAACTACATGCTGCTTTAAATAGTAACTTGCCCTCACACTCCCTTCTGAGGCACATAAACAGGATGTCACTACCTGCATTTACAGTTTGTGAAAATGGGATAAAATTGTTCCATGAGATGCTTCATCCCTTGAAGCTGCGTGGTTCTCACCTGTGCACGTGTCAGAACTGGCCAAGGAAGATTGGGGCCCTTTCATTGAAGGCCTGAAGTGAAAAAAAAAACAGGACAGAGCAGCAGAAATGGGAGCTCTGCAAACACAAGGCGTTGCCATAGGATGAACTCGTGTCTTGCCAGCGTGCCCATAAGCCAGAGATCTTGTCTCACGTTGCCATATGTCACACACTATACATAAATCAGTTTGGTTTTGGCTGCCTACTACTTCTCTTATAATCTCTTGTGTATCTTTCCATGTGTAATTATGAGTCAAGCCCTTGGAGGAGAGGGAAAGTCATTAAATGTCCTGCTGGCATTTCCTTTGAGAAGAAACTGCATCTGCCACTGGAGATGCTGGAGGAAGATGTGGGAAAAGGAGAAGTAAAAAGAGGAGAAGCTACACCTCCAGGTTAAAATCCAAAGGTAAGCAAGCAGCTTTTGATTCCATTCACGACCTGTTTGGAACCCAGCTCCAATGAAAAGAAACCAAACAAAACAAACCACATGTCATGAAAAACCACCACCAGTGAGGAGGAGAGAGGTTACAGATAATGGTCCATCCTCTCCTTCCCTCTGACATGTTGGTGTTATCTTGGCTGCTGAACAATCTAAGATGGCAATAACACTGCATTGCTGCTTTGCACTTGTGCCAGAATGCCAGTTTCACATTTCCAGACTAAGGACAGGGTTTGTGGGCATTACCTGTGGAGTCATACTGGACCTTCTGGGCCAGGCTGTGAGGGGTTCCTGCTGCTCCACAAGGGTGTGTGATGTGAACATGGGGATGAATAATTCAGGGCACATGCATCAAAGCCATAAAAAGGTGTATTAGAGGCCCCTATAGAATTTACCTGGAGTTATATACGTACTGTAGCTCCTGTATCTGTGCCACTACAGGGTTTGAGTCCTCACTTTGGTTTCATGCTGAAAGAGAAAAAGGCTGAGGAGAGGCAGCTCATGGTGCTGAGGTCCCAGATGCCACAGTGGGTGAATGCTGTGGGCCGTGCCTGAGGAGATCTCCTGCTCCTGGACTGGTTATCAGGTGTTCCAGTGGTTTTCCAAGGGAAAGGAAGAGGAATAGCCAAATCAGTTGTGGATAGATAGTCAGGACTCACCTTGCCTAATTGCAGATGTCTGTATGGAAGATGTCTGCCCCTGAGCTGCCAGGCCGGGCTCGTTTCATCAGTCAGATGCAGGTATTGAATTAAAGAGGCTCTGAGAAATCCAGTTTCTCTCCCCTGATGAGAAGAGGAGCCTGGGGCTGGCTCAGATGGAGCGAGGGGCTGGGCAGACACCTGCCTGTGATCAGGTGAGTGTCACCTACTTGGCCCCTGAGCACGCAGCACCTTGGTTGCTGCTCCAGGAGCAGAAACAATTTTCAGGAAAAGTGACTCTCCAGGTCAAGAACCTCACTGGCCATGCTGCCCTGGTGTCCACACCAGCCCTCACAGCACCAGCACAATTCCTCACTGCCTGGAGCCGGCAAGGTCCCACCTGCAGGGCAGACTGCAGGGACAGAAGCTGCAGAGCTGCCAAGGGCCCTTGGCATTGGCAGCTGCTCTCAGCCAGAGGAGGGGATTGCTTGTAAATGCCACATCCTGGAAACAGAAACTTTCCTTCAGACAGGGTTCATGTTTACATTTTTTCCACAAATATTTGAGTTCCTTTAAAAGCTGGTTTGGTCTTATCTTGCTTATCTTTTCTCACCATAAAATTTTCATGAGTAGTTATTAATTTAAAAAGCTTTTTAAAATTCTTTTCCTAAGGGGAAAAAAAATCAAAATCAAACATTTTGGCTTATAGTACGATTTAGTGCATTAAAACACTAAGATTTTGGAAAAAAAGTATTGAAAATATGTCCACATGCTGATGCTTTCAATTTATGAATGTTTTGCAGGATATAATTTCCAGGAAAATTATTGTATTTTAGCTTTTCATTAAAGCTTTAGGAATAAATAACTGAAACAGGAGAATATCCTGCAAGTGGGAAATTCTGGTTTCTAAAGAGGTGTGTTCATGATTGAACCAACTATTGTGCAGAAAGCCATAGTCTGATTTGTGTAATGACCCTCACAAATACTATTGAGAGATCTAGTGTATTTCTACATAATTACAATCAAATAGTGACCATTCTCCATCATTTATAATGTCTTTCATTATGTTCTCAAAAGTGCTTGTAACATTTGTTAAACTAAAGTGTGCTCTCACCCTCTGCTCCTTTTGAATATTTGAAGCTATTTTAAACTCCTGAGGGAAGGGATTTAAATTGTCAAAGGAAAAAAAGGATTTTAAAATAAAACAATTATCCCAGCGACCGCTGTTCATATTAATCAAGGATAGTTTCTTAGCTGAGTTTTTGTTTACCAAACTCACTTTTCCTTGCTCCATGCTAATTATGAGGATTGCTAGATTATGTATTTGGAGGTTTTGTTTGATTGTTTGTTTCCAAACAAGGTTAAAGTGTCTTTGAGAACACTTGATAATGAAAAATTACCTCCTCACCTTCTTACCTAAGTCACTGACACCTCTTTGCAACATGCCTTGCTTTTTTACTCATTTCCACTTACATTGGCCCAGACATCAGACTAGACCCCAACCAAAGGGCACTTAGCCAATGTTTTTAATAGCATTTCATCTTTAAAATCTACAAAACCCAGTCTGGAGATGTTAAAACATGAGAGTTTTAGAGGTTTATTGTGTAATTACCTTTGCTCCATAATCAGGGTAGAGTTATTTCAACATTGTTTTACGTGAGCATACTTGGGAAAATCATTCTGGAAGTGTCTTAATATCTAAGAGGAATATTCTCTTTGCCATCATGGAATAAATCAGGGAAAACTTCAAACTTGATAAGAGTCAGGTGGAGATTTTCCCTAATCTGGTTTTATATTATGTGATGCTTAGCAGGACATTTCTAGATCTCCCCTCAGGAGCATTAATTAGAACAAATGCAATTAGTCTATGGCATCCTTATTAAGGCAGAATTCTTGCATTAATCAGTAGAAGTTTTGCTGAATTAAAGGATTGTCCCAGGTCTTTCCATAAGATAATACTGAGTTGGCACAGGAGCCAGAAAGGATTTAGAGGACAGAGCCAGGAAAATCTGCTGAACCACAGGAGGCATGAACAGAAACTTGAATTTTTAGCACCATCTTTATCCTGGGGTGGATCTTGTGTGCCATGGTCGACTTCAGACGGCTTCAGAGGAGTTTGTCATGGAACTCATCTGCTCATGGAGGGCTCATCTCTATCAGCCAACAGGATGAGCTGAAAATTCCAGCACAAGTGGGACTGTGAACTTCTGGGAGCTCCAAAAAAAGGCATTTCTGGCCAGATATCAGGACTCTCAATGTTGAACTCTTTCCTGCACAATTCCTGGGGTTCTGCAGGAAAATGCCAGGTGAATGCACCCACTCTGCCTTTTGAGCTTGCACTCTGACCTGGCCAGGGTTCACCACGGGCTGTCAGGGAGGTCACATGCTGTAAATCTATTTTCTTCAGCATTGCCACCCAAATGAAAAAAGGGAGAGCAGATACTCAGCATGTAGAGAGAGACTGCTCTGTCCCATCTTCCCCCACAGAGCATCACATGCAAGGTTGCCCTGAGTTTTGTGAATCCTATGAGAGTTGCATCACCTGGGTTGGTGGGGACCACAGGACAACTCTGGTCCAACCTCCTGCTCCAGCCAGGCTCAGTGCTGAATTCAGACCATCTTATCCAGCAGTACTGTAACAAACAGGGCTGCAAGAAAATGGGGTAAGTTAAAAAAAATGGGGTATGGTAACTACCCTGCAGTTGGGATGCAGTTCAGCTTTCCCTGAGAGCATGCCTCCCTCTCTTCCTGCCTTCCAGGCAGATACATTTTTTATTAAGGAGGTGGCCTGACTCCAGCACTGTGATCCCTGTGATAGGCACTTGCCCTGAGGGTGTCAGGATTGCCCTGAGCAGAACTTTTGGGACTGGGGGCTGAGCTTGCACTGCTTTCCTGTTCTTTCAGCACAAACAGCTCTTCTCTGCAACTTCCCTTGGAGCCCAGCAAAGAGCAAAAGGAAATTCATCAATCTGGTGGCTCCATCCAGTTTAGAAAACCAATGCATAGAAAAACTTAGGTGAGGAAGACTGGTTTTGCTCTCAGAGTAATGTTCTTGGGATCTCCTTGTGGGATTAAGAAAAGCAACTTTGTGTTTGTGTGTGAACCCTACAATGGAGGACCCCACTCCCCAAAAGGGTTAATGCAACCTCTCTTTTCCCCCAATAGCTTCATGGTCCTAACAACTTTCATTGTGAAGTGGGTGCAGGTGTGGGCTATGCTTTGTTGATCACAATCCCTTTTGCAGAGGAAGCTTTGAATATGTTTGACATAATCAGCTCACAGCCTTTGCCCGCACTCTTTCATAAACAGGCCATTTTCACATCCTTTTCATGGGATCCGACAAGCGGAAAAATAATTAATGTTACCTCAGCCTAACAGTGACCCAGCTTTGATTCAAAAAGACGGCATGTTGCATAAACTAACCATTTAATTGAGTGATAGAAAAAGCCCACATGTATCAATTCTGCCTCCACGTATTATGATTACTGGGGCTTTGCAAGGATTGTGCTCCCTCGGTCATAAAGCAGAGCTTAAATTCGAGCCCATGAAGTGGTTTCAGAAGGACTGATTGAGCATGAGCTGGGGATTATCTGTGTTTATGGTGGCAGGACATGGGAGCAGGGGAAGATGGGGGTACCCAGCCACCGTGGCACATGTTCAGGTTATGTCCAGGTTATGTCACATGTCCTTGTGGGAAGTGACAGTGGCCAGATGTTATCCAGCCACAGGACATTTGGGATGCTGATGACACTACACTGCCACCTTGCCATGACCTCAGAGCCACAGCTAACTGGGATATTCCACACTTAGGACTATGCCTGATGTGGATAGGATGGAGTCACTGTCGAGGTAACCCACCAAAAAGAAGTGCCCAAGATTAATTTCAGTTAAATTGAGATAGAGTCTAAGGGTGGCAGTGACTCCTCCAGCAGTCTTGTGAAAGGCAGGTCCTGCTTGAATAACCTGATGTCCTTCTCTGACAAGGTGACACGCTAAGTGGATGAGGGAAAGGCTGTGAATGCTGTCTACCTGGACTTTAGGAATGCCTTTGACACCATTTCCTGGAGTGTTTTCCTGGAGAAACTGGCTGCTCATGGCTTGGATGGGTTCACAGTTTGCTGGGTGAAAAATGGGCTGGATAGCCAGGCCCTGCATTGGGGAATGGAGCCACATCCAGCTGGTGGAGTGTCACAACTGGGGAACACGTCTGGTGCCAGTTCTGTTTAACCTCTTTATTGATGATCTGGTTGAGGGGAGGGAGGTACCCTCAGTCAGTCTGGAGATGACACCAAGCTGGGTGGGAGTGTTGGTCTGCTGGAGGGCAGGAAGGTTCTGCAGGAGATCTGGACAGGATGGATGGATGGATGGATGGATGGATGGATGGATGGATGGATGGATGGATGGATGGATGGATGGACCAAGGCTGACAGGCTGAGTGTTAACAGGGCCAAGTGCTGGGTCTGCATTTTGGCCAAAACAACCTCCTGCAGAACTCCAGGCTGGGGGCAGAGTGGGTGGAAAGTGGCCCAGCAGGAAAGGCTCTGGGGGTGCTGGTCAGCAGTGGCCAGCCTGTCCCAAGAAGGCCAAAGGCACCTGGCCTGTGGCCAGCAGGACCAGAGCAGTGACTGTCCCCCTGTGCTGGCACTGGTGAGGCCAAACCCGGGGTGTCCAGCTCTGGGCCCCTCGGTTCTGGAAGGACACTGAGGGGTTGGAGCCACTCCAGCTGATGAACACACCACCCTGCATGGTCCCCAGCAGTAATTTCAATGCAAGTCCTTGCTTCCACAAGAATTTACCCAGTTAATGTAGAGGGGAAATGCTGTCCTTTCCCATAGTCTGAAGAGCCCTGATGAAACCAGAAAAGCACTTGCTGAGACAAATGGATCAATAATCATGAAGCACATTACCAGGCTTTAGCAGACATCCCAGTTTGCTGGGGAAAGGACTCCTGGACTCCTGTGCACAGTGTGGATGCAGCAGAGGAGAGTGAAACAGCCACACACCCTCAGAAAGCTGGAGACACATGGCAAGCTGTTTGTCACTGAGGTGATGTCAAATGCTGAATGATTAGGAGATGTAGGAGCAGATACAGAAACCACCCATCCTCAGAAACCTCTAGTGTTCTCCAGTGGGCCATTTTGTACCTCCAGCATTTTTTTTTTTTTTAATTATCACAAATAGCAGAGTGGGGGAGCTGAGGAGCAACCATTCTACTTCAGCTGATTGTATTTATTTTCACAGCTACTAACACAATCCTCTGCATTTCATCCCTGTCTTTGACTCTTCATACCTCTAGATATTGGTCATGTTTCTGGCTTGTCTGCCATGCTATTCACACTGAATCACTCTCTGTGTGTCTCACTCACTCCCTGATATTTTTAATGGTTGTTTGATGATTTTTTTCTCACAGCTGTCCATGTCTTTTCCATGTTCAAGTACCCCCATCCAACCTGCTGGTGAAGGAGGTACTGAAGAAGCAATGAACTCTGGGTGTTCACCAGTGGTGGTGGTGGTACCTGTGGCCACAGGAGCCAAAATTTGGTTCCTCCACTGGCCAATGAACAGCCCATGAAACACCACAGAGGAGGCCTCCACTGGGAGCCTATTCAAAGGAAAGCTTCAAGGCACTACAGGGACCAGACCTAGGACTGGTTGCTCCACGCCTGTGGTCAAATGGAGCTGGGTGACCTCTTCATGCCTTGGGAACAGACATGACCTTTCCTGCTTTTCCTGCTTTGGATACTGCCCATAAAGTGACCCTGCACAGGCAGGGCTTTCACTTCTCTTCCGCACTGTGAGCCTATTCAAAGGAAAGCTTGAAGGCACTACAGGGACCAGACCTTGGACTGGTTCCTCCAGCTACCACGCCTGTGGTCAAATGGGGCTGGATGACCTTGGGAACAGACATGACCTTCCCTGCTTTCCCTGGTATGGATACTGCCCATAAAGTGATCCTGCACAGGCAGGGCTTTCACTTCTCTTCCACTTAAAATGTGAAATTCTTTACTGTGACTGTGGTGAGACACACTGGGAGCAGGTTGTCCAGAAAAGCTGTGGCTGCCCCATCCCTGGAAGTGTTCCAGGCCAGGCTGGATGGGGCTCTGAGTGACCTGGTCTAGTGGAAGGTGTCCCTGTGTATGGCAGGGGCTGGAACTGGATGATCTTTAAGGTCCCATTCCAACCCAAACCAGTCTGTGATTCCATGACCTGTCCCCAGCATGGACATGCCATGTAAGGAGCACTCCAAGGTTTGCTGCTCCCAGCCTTTCCTCCTCTGAGCTGCTGGCTCCTCCATCACGGGAAAGGGCCCAGAGGGAGACCTGACTGAGAGAGGATTGTGCTGTCCCTGGAGATGTCTGCTTGCCTGGCTGGACTAGGTGTCCCTGTGAGCTCCTGGAGATGAGAACTGAGCTAATAAATGACCAGGCAGCAGAAAAGAGGGCTGAAGTGCTGTTTCCATCTAGTGACATTCCAAACATGTTGTGAGGAGACTATTCAGTGTTTGTAACACTGCAGTGACACAGAGGGAGGATTTGCTTGGAATCCAGTGAGTGCATCAGTGGCAATCCTGCAGCCTGGCTGCCAGCTCAGGGAGTGCATGCTCCTCACACTTGAGTCATCTTTTCAGTCCCCAACACACAGCAAGTGCCTCTCTGCTCTGTACAATCAGTCACTGCATAACTCCCATCCATTTGCATTTGGGAAGACAAAAGGCTGCAGATTAAGGTGCTCTTTAGTGCCCAGTGCTGCCCTCACAGGAATGGAGACAACACAGGCAGTTCCAAGATGCTCCTCAGAGGGAGTATCCTCTGTATTATTTCACAGGCAAAATCCTGGCTCTGGTGAGGTTTCATCCTCAGCTGGAACCAGAATATGCTTTGAGGCACGAACTGTCTGCAGGCAGTGCTGTCACGTTCACCTCTATTTTGGAGGAGGCTGCAGATTCCATGCCCTGTGGGGATGGCAGCCTGCTGGAGGGCTGATCCTGCCAGCCCTCCTTACAGCAGGAATTACCTTACCCTGCCTGCTGGCTCCCGCAGAGCTCTGACACAGGAGGATGCTCTTCAAGGTGAAGGTGTGCGTGGGGGGATCAGCCCTGGATGGAAGGGTTTTAATGTGAAATAAGATCAAACATCACTGCCACACCTCTACCTCCAGCAGTTTCAGCCTACACAAGAAAGGGGAACGTGCAGAGGAGCAGAGTCCAGGTACTGGTGTAGCCTCTGTAAAGGATTAGAGAGGGAAAGAAAAGGAATATGAAGAAGAAAGAAGATTTTTAAAAAACAGCCTACAAAAAAGCAGAAAAAATAGAAAGAAAAACATTAAAATATAAAAATAAAGGAAAGAAAAAGAAAGAAAAATAAGGAAAAGTATGTCTGAAGCTGAAAATTGAATTTGGCTCTCTACTAACATCCGTGGATCTAATTGAATTTATTGCCTGAGTGCAAGAAGACTTGAAAAATATTATGGAAAAAGAAAAGAATTTGAAACTACCACATACAGTACATTTCAATACAGGTGTCAGGACTAGAAATGCAGTTAAGATTTGGAAAAACTTTGTAAACCCAGAAGGGTTTTAAGTCCAAATGTGATTTGGTGTGCCCAGTCCTGATTTTTCTACCCCAGGCAGGTTTTGAAATGTGAAATGTGAAAGGTGAAAGGGTAGTTTGGGAGGGTCTTCTTCCCCTAGATTGAAAACTTTGAGGAGAGTGAAGGAAAACACAGAGTTCTCTCACCGGCCCCTGGCAAGGAAGAAGGGAGATTTTCCCTTCACTTTGGGCTGGTGTGACAGACTCCAAGCAGCAATGCTTTCCCAGTGGAAAAGCTGCACTGGGCAAATTTGCCTGCATCCTCCAGTGAGAGACAACTGGAGCAACTCAGTGGTTAGGAGGGTCCCTGTGGGCTGTTCCTCTCCACTGCTCGAGCAGCATTTCACAGTCAGGGCCACTGAATTCCATTTCTTGGTGTCACTCAGCCACCGTGTGCCCAGCGTGGCTCCCTGGGCTGCTTTCAGAGAAAATGAAGTTGTCCATACTGTGAATGGCAGGATGCAGCCAAAGGGATTTGCATCAGAAGAGGGACTTGGCCTCATTCCTTCAACAATTGGAGAAACACAGTGGCTCCTGTAGGTGTTGGAGCAAAGGAAAGAAAAGACCTCTTCCACGGGCAGTGAAATGAATGAATGGTTCCTGATGAGTTTGTCTGATCCTGTTTAACCCCTCCTTCCCTCCCCTCTCCCAGGTCTGAAGTCTGAAGGCCAGGCCTGGTGAAGTACAAGTGTTTCCCTGCCCTCCATGCCCTTGATTACTTTAATAACATTTATTTTACTGGGGAGAGGGAACTGAGCCACCTAAAGCAAATCTCTCCATTGGCAGTAGGGATCTAGGGACAAATTAATCCATTCCCTGAAGAAAATCTAAAAAAAAAAATTAAAAAAAATACAAGCAGGTGCACCCCTCCAATTTCTCTGTCAGTTCAAAGGGTGATTAGCTCAGATGTAGACATCTGACATTCTGTGCTGGAAACACCTGAAGCTGGTGAAACCAATCCCACTGTTAGAAAGAGCTGGGGAGTTTTGGTGGGGATCTGAGGCATGTAGGTGGGCAGGGAGGGCAGGATGCAGCTTGCAGCTGAGACACTGGATCACACGTGTCTGCAGGTGGGTGTCTGCAGGTGAGCAGGGTGGCCAGGTCCTGTCAGCAGCAGGGAAATGGGCTGTGCACAGGCAGGGGAGCTCAGGGACTGAGTCCCACCTGGATGTCTGACATGAAGGGAGCTGGGGCAGTTCCTCTGCTGCAAACTGAAATATTTTCCTGGATTTATTGAGCCAACACCTCCTAGCAGCTGAGGATCCAGTCAGAGTGACTTGGCTAGGAAAAGAGATCAGTTCAGAAGTCATCCTTCATCCTGCTTCCAGCACCCTCGTCACAAAAACTCTGGGCATCCTTTGACTTATGGTGGAAACAGATTGCTAGTGGCAAGGAGGAATGCAGCATTCCTGCACCCAAAGCATTTCACCAGAGTCCAGGACCTCATCTGTCCACCAAAAACTGGATGAAAAATATCCCTCCACCCTCAGGAGCAGGAAGAATGGATGCTCGTAGAGCATTGCAGTGTCTTGATGGAGCTGCACAAGTGCAAGCAAGGCTGCTGCTTGGAGAGAGCTCAAACTGGGTGGAATCAGATTGGTATCACTCCTGGATGCAAAGAGGTTTGCACTGGGGGTAGAGAAGGGACTTGAACTGCTGTAATTAGATTATCAGATCTCCAGGGCAGGATTCAGCTCAGAAGGCATTTTAACCCTTTGTTCTAATATTGTGGTGTGCAAACTAAATGCTCTCAGTGCAAAACCTGGGCAGATCTCTAGTGTGTGGAAAGGGATCACAAGTTTCTGGTCACTGCAGCTCTGAGGTGCTGGTATTATTTATGGCAGGATTAGCACATTTCCAGTTGTCCTGTGGTTAAGACCGGGACTTACACCCTATGAGAATCCCCTGGGAGAGAACCAGTGCCTGGATGTGCAGGTCACTTGTGGGGTTTGGAGGGAGGAAGGTTAAATGCTGCAGGATTTCCTGGGCAGGGCTGATGTTTCCCCAGCAGAATCCATGCCTCTGTGTGAAGCCACTACAGATAAGATTTAGGCAAGAAATGCTGGGATTTGTTGTGCTTTCCTGTAACAGCACGAAGGAAGAGTGAGTTTGGAGCCATGCCAGAGGGTTTCAGACTGACTCAGCAGGGACAGTTCAGTGGTGGAGGCATTGCAAAGTGTGGATTTGACACCTTCCTCTGCCACAGCACTGTGTGACCTTTGACAAATCACTTTCCCATGATGTTCCTTGACCCCTTGCAGTAAAACAGGCCTGTAACACTTCCTCAGTCATACTTGTCTCTTTGGATTGTCACCTTTTCAGGGTAGGGAATGAGGTTTCACACTGTGGCAAGCAGCTGCTGTCTGGAATAGAACAGCATCCAGAGTTTTGCTAAATGACCTTAACATTCATGACATTCTCATTGCCACTGCTCACATATTCCCTGCCTGGGATAGTGAAGATAAATACCACCCCTTGTTCCATTATAATAAACACATTCCCTGATTCCTTGAAGGGTCTCCTTGATTTCTTGTCAGGTCTGCTGCCCCACCGTGCTGCCAAGGATAAGGGACAAATGTTGGAGAGGAGGAAGACACTAATTTTTTTTTTCTCTACTGAATTACACAGCTCTTATCATCCTTTGACAATCTGTGCCCACATGTAGTCACACACTGCCTCAGCTACAGAGCCCAGCTGCTCCCCATCAGCTCACATGTGCAAGCAGGGAAAGTCCCCCCTACCTTTCTCATCAGCTGAGAGATCTGTCTGAAGAGACTGTGGTTTATTTTCACTTTGCTTGTGAAAGCCACAAAACTCACAATTGTCTTAACCAGGATGTAAATGTGTTTCCCTGAGCTTGAGGATGATCTCTGGTCCAAATGAAACTTCAGCAGGGCAAGGCCAGGGCATCTCTCCATGGCTGTCTCGGGACTGCTGCTCTTCTGCTGCCCAGAAAAGGTTGTCCAACCTTCTGCCACTGAGACATCTGATGGTTTTGATGCTTCTGACCAAATAAAGATTTGAGCTCAGTTCCAGAACTGCTGCCCCAGGCGCTGGGGACAGTGGAGCTGCCAAGTTCAGTGCACCACAGCTCTCACCTCCTGCCATCTCCAGCCAGGCTGCCCTTCATAACAGCTTGTTCTAGGAAAACAGGAGAGCAGACTCAGGATAAATAAGAAACAGTGTTTCCCTGAAACCAGAACCACAGAAACAATTAGGTTGGAAAAGACCCTGACTGAGAAAATTGAGTCCATCCTATGGCTGAACACCACTGTGTCAACCAGACCATGGCACTGTGCCACATCCAGTCTTTCCTTAAACATCTCCAGGAATTGTGACTCCAGAACCTCTCTGGGCACCTGACCAAGCTTCGGGCTGCCAGATTTTCCAGGAATGTGCTGTGGAGACTGTGTCAAAGGCTTTGCTCAAGTCCAGGTAGACACATCCACAGCCTGCCCCTCATCCACTGGGCAGGTCACCTGGTCATAAAAGCAGATCAGGTTGGTCAGGCAGGACCTGTCTTTCCAAAACCTTTGCTGGCTGAGTCTGATCCCTTGCCTGTCCTGTATGTGCTGTGTGATCACATTCAAGATGATTTGCTCAATAACCTTGGCTGGCACTGAGGTCAGGCTGACAGGCCTGTACTTCCCTGGATCCTCCTTCCAGCCCTTCTTGTGGATTGGTGTCACTTTGGCACCTCCAGCTGGGACCTCCCCAGTTACCCAGGACTGGTGATAAATGATGGAGAGGAGCTTGGTGAGCTCTTCTGCCAGTTCCCTCAGCACCCTTGGATAGATCCCTTTCCATCCCATTCATTTGTGAGCATCTAAGTGGCTCAGCAGGTCACTAAACCCAAAAGATTTACACTTCATGGGCAGTTCTAGCAGCAGGAAAGAGAGAATACACAGATCATGTTGCATTGCTGGAAGGTGCTTGAACAGATTGCAGCAATGCCTGAACAGGAATAAAATGAGTAAAAAAGCTCACCCAAACTTCCTATTCCACCTCAAAGAAACTGCCCAGCAGGAGCTTTCTTCTCCCATGACAAAAGATGCTCACTTATGGATTAGGGCTGTGTCTTGCTGTGAAACCTCCTTCTCTGGTGGTCATGCTACAATTTGTAACCAGATACATGACCCCACATGACAGATGTCCCATATCTGCAGATATCCATGAATTACTGCCCTGGGGGAGTCTAAAAGCTTGGCCTGAATTAGCTCTTCAGGCAGCTGCAGAGAGCAACTTGTCTGCTCTTACTTATCCAGCCTTTTTTTTTTTTTTAGGGTGATACCCAATGTCCTGTAGGAGATCCAATGGTATCTCCATCACCTGTAAGGCACCTCCTCCTCTGTTGTGCTCTGAACCTGCTGACTGACAGCTTCATTAGATGTCCATTGTCTAGACTAAAACATTTACATGAGTGAAAATGTCATTTTCACCCAAGGGGAATGTAATTTATCCCCGCTGGATAAATTCACTCTGCTGAAGGGAGCCCAAGCTTGGTTCTGCTCTGTGTTCTCTTTGACTGCCTCCACTGTTTTGGAGTTGAGGCACCACCCCTGTGTCTTCCAGGACCACCCTTTGTGGAGTGGTGGGAGATGTTGGTTCTGTCAACCCCTGAACTGGCCTGGGAGTGAAATGGCCCAGCTCAGCTCCACTATTTACTTTAATTATATATTAATTAGATATAAATTAGATATAAATCAATCAGCAGCCCTTCAAGGGTCTGAAGGCAGGTTCACCCTCAGACCTGACCTGATTTGTCACTGCTATGGCAGACGTGGATGGGCTGCACGGCGAGAGCTTTGCTTTGTCCACAAATCCCAGACACAATGGACTGCGGGGAAGGGGAAATGATCCCAGGAGCTGGGGCAGACAGGGAGACAATTTCTGCCCTCCTAGGGCAGCCAATGCCTGGATCAGGCCTGCAACTTTCATTTCACAAATGTGCAGCCTTTAGCTGCTTTTACATGTCCCCGGGCAGTCTCATAGACACCACCTGAAGTGTTTGAGAGCCTGGCTGATTATGGGCCTGCTCAAAGCCCTCTGAAGTCAGTGGGAGTCTTTCCCCTGACTTCACTGTGTTTGGGGCAGGCCCTGGATGTCTATCCCTCAGGTTAGACAGTTTAATCATCCATTCAGCAGTACACAAAGCAGATCACATACACTTTTAGCCTGCATTGTATGGTGTTATGAAACGAGAAGATTATTTGATATGATTCAGAGATAGCTCAGGTATAAGGTAAAAAAAAAAAATAACACCTTTGATGTTTTACATCACACTTCAGTTATTCCTTGAGGGGCAAATTCTCGTCACCTTACCCAGGTGAATATTGCACTCAGTAATTTGGTCAAAAACGTTCCGTCAACCTTCTTTTTAACAGAAAATGTTGAGGGGGGGAACAGGGGGGGAAATTCAGCTTGATGGAGACTTCTGCCAAACAGGACAAAAAAGAAAAGGCAAATCCATGTTTTCCTTCTTTCATTTGTAATTAATTTTGAATTAATTTCAAAAATTAATTTTGAAGGGATTTTGTAGAGAGTCTTTTTACTCTCTAAAAGCTAAGGAGAAATATCAATTTCCCAATTATTGCAGTCTCCATCTGTCACAGCTATTTCTAGCTGAGGTGTCAGCCATCCATGGACTATCAGCCCGACCTGATTCTCATCTTGACTCTCTTTGGTCAAGCTACAAAATGAGTCTTTGTCCCTCTTATTTTGTGTGCTATCAGAACAAGAATGACAGGACCAGCTTCCACTTTTGAGCTGGGCAGAATTTAGGTACATCACATTCAGAGTCTGGTAGATCTGCAGGGTGCGCAGGGCCTTATCTCAAGAAGTCTGATGATCTTTTTTTTTTAACTCTAGAAATAGAGAGAGGGCAAGGGCAGGGTTACTTGTTTATGTTGTATCATTTGAACTATTTATAAATTTTTTTGGGAAAAATCACCCTTAATCACCATTAAAGAAAAAAAAAAAGGCAATAAAACCTTCTGTACAGGCAACAACACACCACTGCGGCCGAATTCCACGGACTTGGTGAGCGACAGGGCAAATCAAAGCCTCCACCTTCAGAGGAGCAGCAAACCACAGCCCATGGCCAGTGGCGGTAATTGAAGCCCCACTTCTGAAGGAGTTGGCGGGCGATGAAACCCAGCTGGGATGGCTCTGTTCTGCCTCTGGGATCCCCTCCCAGCCGGGATGGCTCTGTTCTGCCTCTGGAATCCCCTCCCAGCCGGGATGGCTCTGTTCTGCCTCTGGGATCCCCTCCCAGCGCCCCGCATCGCTGCTGCTCCCCTGGCACCGCCGCTGCCTTTGTTGGTGGGATCCAGGTCTCCTCTGGGGTTCGGGGCTGATCCAGCTGTGCTGGCAGAGCTTTTGTAGCGAGGAGCAGCTCAAGTGTAGACCTGCAGTGGGTACCTGCCCCAGCCTTCGCTGGCAGGTCGATAAGGCCGGCGCTGAGCAGAGTTAAAGGACGCCGTGCTGGAGAAATGCCACACGTAGGAACCAGCGAGTGTGGTACTCACATGCCCTCTGAACAGAGAGGAGCTGTGAGACAAGCAGAGAAGAAGAAAGGCGTAATTCTGATCCCTCTTGCTGTACCTGTGTAGCGCCAGAGTAAAATGCAATGTAGAAATTGTTTACCTAAAGTAAAAATGTTTTGTTGCCTTGGCCTGTCAGGGCCAAAAGTGTGTCGGTGTCAGGACTGTCTGCAGGCAGTCACGAGACAGTCAGAAATGAGTGCAGCTCTGTGCAGCACAAAGCAAATTCAGCTTAAATATAATGCATATAGTATAGTATAATAAAGTAATTCATTAAACTTATAATAAGATGGAGTCCCCCTCATCATTCTCTCCCCTTCATCGAGGGTTGCCCTTGCTTCAGTAAGCAAGCATCTGTGTTGCTGATCCAGCACACCTCTGGAAATGCCTCTGGACTGTGCTTCTGCTCCAGAGGGGAATGCCTTTTTTAGGAGTTGTGCGTGCTGGGAGGGTGGCAGAGGTACCAGGCAGCTGAATTCGCAGTCATCAGCACAACCGTGGTTTCTCAGTACTGTTAAAAATAGGCAGAAACTGTTGTAAAATAGTCAATAGATCGTTAGGCATGTACTGTTAGTTTGGTTATGATATTGTTAAAAGGGTAGTTACAAGAAATACGGTACTCAACATACCATAACACACCTAAGTAAAGTGCAGCCCCTCAGCCTGGACAGAACCGTAATGGGCCAATCAAGCGCCTTAAACCTTCATGCAAATGAAGGACCCAAAATTAAACCAATCCAAAGGGACAAAAAACAGGATAAAAAGGGGCTTCTGACCCACTGAATCTGTGCTGCTCCATCTGGGGCATCGGGGACATTCCCACATCGCTGCTGAAAGAAAGACCCAGCATCCTCGATGGGAACGCTCCTGCTCGGCCCGCGGGCCCCCTTCCTTATAATAAATGCTGAAATCACTTTAGTACCGGGACCCTGCCCTCGTTTTTATCCGTACCACAGTTGGGGAGGCACCTCTCTGGGTGCCTAAAAAAGAGTGGAGAAAGCAAGCAAAGATGAGACTTCTTTGTCTATCTCGTTTTTATCTTGTTTTTAACCACAGCTGGGGAGGCACCTCTCTGGGTGCCTAAAAAAGAGTGGAGAAAGCAAGCAAAGATGAGACTTCTTTGTCTAAGTGATGCTTAACTTTAGTGGCCAGCAGCTGGGGTCCGTGGGCTACCAGCTAATCTGCACGAAATCACTGCTCCCCTAAAGCCAGACGTTCTGTGAAGGGCTGGTTACGGGATGATCCCCACAGCTCTGCCGAAGCAGAGAGGATGGAGGCTGAAGTTTGGGCCTTTCTCCTAAGGAAGGACAACTGTCGGCTGATTTCCCTGGGAGTGGGCTATGCCCCGGGCTTCTGGGCCATCATCTGACCCGGACTGGGGAGAGGCTCATTGTCATGGAGAACTGCCCAATCCAGGCATGGCCTTGGCATTTATAGGGGACTGGGACTCTCGGGGTGGGACAGCAGGCTAATTGCTTTTGTCTTCCCCCTCCCTCGATCGGGGAGTCTCAGTAAATCCCTAAACCCATGACAAAAGCCCTGCTGCTTTTAAGTGCTTTTCATTAAACTCAATTCTCTTGCCCTCCCTCTCCCAAGATTTGCTAAAAGAAGTCTCTTTCAATGGCAAAAGGAAAGCCAAAAGGCTGCCATTAGCTCATTCACCGTCTCCTCTGCAGCCTGGGTGCCTATTTGCTGAAATCTGCTCTCAAGTGTCCCTTGAGCCCACCGGGGGCAGCTCCTCTGGAGGAGGGGCCGCATTCCCCGGTTCCAGCTGAGGAATTGCTTTCCCTGGAAGAAGCAGGCTCTGGTGCTTATGGCTGGACAGGTGCACTGGGGACAGTCAGACCTGCCAAAGCCTCCCCTGAGCGCACCACCATCCCTCAGGACCAGGGCTGGAGCACTGTGATGCGTGAATCCTTATTTGACTCTGCTCTGGCAGGTTCTGGCTATGCCCCTGCCACCTGAAGTGGCACAAACCCTGTTGAACCATGGGATATTGCTGAGGACATACTGCCAGGTGTAGACCACCCTGAAATACAGATTTGTCATATTTGGGATCCTCAGGAGCAAAAGTTTATGGGTGCTGTGCTGGAACACACAGCTGATGGAAGTGGCAATGTGAATTTGTCGTTGGTCCTGCATCCTCAAATATTTATGGGTAATGCCTGCAGAGGGACAGCTGATGGAAGAGGGTAAATTAAAAAAAAACTGAGTGGAAGAAACGAGCTGGACACACAAGAGTGTCCTGCATTGGCTCAGCGCTGGCCAAGGTGTGAGAGCAGGCTGGCAGAGAGGAGAAGGGGTGCAATGGTCACTTAGATACACAAGTATGCAGTTCCTGGCTTACTTAGGGACTGGATCTTTATCTTTCAGAGGCGTTGGGAATCCCTCCTCTGCTCTTAGATCAAACTCGGTGTCCAAACTCCAAATAAAGCCATTCCACACCTGGTGGGATTGAAGCAGGACAAGACTGACCACCTTGCCCTTTTCCTAGTCACTCTGCCCTTTCCCTCCCATTATCGCTGCCACTGCAACACCCGAGATGGAATCAAAATCAGGAGGAATTACCCCTAAAGCCAGGAAGATGTTATCTGTGCTGGGAAGGGGCGAGGGGGAGGGGGAGAGGCAGGAGCTGCCACCCACCCACCGGCCCCAGCGATTGCACAAAGGGCGCTCGGCCAGTGCCGGGGCAAGTTCTTGGTCCCGATCCCAAGCACATGGAAGTCATCTGACGTTTCGTCATGGCTTCATTATATTTTGGATCAGGCCAGCGGTTTGTCTTGCATCACTGCCCTGTGCGTTCTGCAGGTAGCCAGAGCACAGGCGCTGCCAACTGCTCTGTGCCCTGAGCAGCCTGCAGGGATGGCCCCAAATCACGGCAGATGCCTGTGCGCTAAACAGCTGCAATTTCATGCCTAACTTCATCGGGGATGCTGCATTCCTCATGAAGACACCTACATTTGTGCTCTGTCTGCACACAGCCCCCGACAAACAGCTCGGGACACGGCAGGGATGAGGGGGTGTAGTGTAATGGAGGATGGATTCTCCTTTCCCAGCAGCAGGAAATCAGGAAGGATTCCCAAAAGAGCTGCCTGGCCCTCTGGCTGACTGGTCCCAGCTCTTCACTGGCGACAGTGTAAGCAGGTGCAATCCCATTAGAGAAACTGATTTGCAAAAGGGACTGGGCCTCCTGCTAGCTGGCACCACGCTGGGACCAGCCCCACCTCTTTTACTGTTGTTTTTGGGGTTTTTTTCTTCTTTTTTTACCAAACCGGGCTGAAAAAGGACAGTTGCGATTCAGACCGTGGAGAAAAACAAACAAACGAAAACGACACAGAGCCCACACTGCACAGTGAGACTCCAAGAAACTGCAAACCAGCTCAGATGCGTCTCCTTTGGGAGCAAAGCCATTTTTTTTCCCACCACACTGCACAGATGAAATTGTTAATAAATTTTTACACCTTTTATCCCAAATGATGTGAAAGAAAAACCTGTCTCCCACAGAATTTTAAAATACTTCAAACATACTGATGAATCCGGCCAATATCTAACAATTGTTAATATTTTATTCCCGACAGCTGTTCAGCCTGAAAAGTTTCAGTAGTACACTAAAAACAAAAACAAAACCAACAAAAAAATTCAAAACAAATAAAACAACAAAAAGGGGGGGAAACAAAGTAAAATAAACTTTAACAAAGTTTAAAACACATTATAAATAAGTACAGCTCCAGAGCATAATTTACAAATATAAAACCACATAGAAATGTATGTACAGAAGAGTTACATTACGTACAAATATGTATAAAAATACCCCAGTGTTTATTCTTGTGCTAAAGCTGCATGGCTAAAGTTCTCTTTGGTACTAAGCTCAGGGAAAGAAGATTGTTTTACAAGACACAGCCCTGCTGTACAATATGCCAGGCACAGGAAGACCCTCTGTGGGTTTGAGGAGGTTTTGGGTGGGGGTTTATACAGGGTGTTCCCCCTGTGCATTGCATATTGCAGGATCAGGGCACAAGCAAGGGCTTACAGAGGCAATTGCTGGCAGAAGAGGTTTTTTAATACATTGTACAAGGCACTTCATAAGAAATCTCTTCATTTTTTTTTTTTCCTGCTCTCTTCTAAGACTCACTGGATGTCTACGCTTGGCTCTTGCCAATACCACTTTATGGCTATGGTTTTTAAACTTCTTGTTCTACATTCAGGATTGGAAACCTCTGAAAACATTAATTCAGTTCACGCCTGCAAAGTTTAGATGGCAAACCATCTACACCACCTAACGCTTTCACGGAAGGGGGAAAAAAACATTGCATCTGCCTTCTGCTGGTGCTTAAGGGGTGTTCTTATTTCGAAAGATGAGAAGATCAGTCTTCCTGGAAGAACTCCTGGGAAGTGTCCACGTTGAAATGCTGTTTGCAAAAGCGCACGGTCCAACTCCCTTTCCCTTTGCAGCACTGGCTGGCTGCCCCAGCACCCTACACCTCTGTCCCATCCCGTGTGTAGATGAGGCTGTTGACTGTGAAGTTGTAGTAGTGGTTGTACTGGGCTCCCTGGCTGCCGCTGCTGGGGTGGAAGGAGCTGTAGTAGGCAGGGGAAGGTCCCGCGACCCGCTGCAGCTGCTCTGGGGAAGGCACCTCCTGAGAAGAGCTGCTGGAAGGGGTGAAAGTGCCACTGCTCAGCTGTCCAGCAGAGAAGTTCCTGTGATGCAGGTCGCTGCTGAGACCCCCCGCCAGCCGGCTGCCCCCGCCGCTCAGGGAGCTCATGCCGCTGAAGAAGGTGCTGAGACAGCTGGGCGTGGATGAAATGATACTGGAGGGAGAGGAGCTTTTGGGATGGTCCCTGGCAGAGGGTGAGGGGTCCAGCTCTGGGGGTGGGCTGTTTCCACATGGTTTGCCTGTGGCTGGGATGGGTCTCTCTTCCTCGGCCTTCAGGCCCCCCAGAGAGGAGGCGGCAGAGGCGGCCGCGGGCGCGTTGGGCTCAGAGCGCCGCTTGCGTTTGCGACGGAAGTTCCCATTGTCAAACATCTTCTCACAGTTGGGATCTAAGGTCCAGTAGTTTCCCTTCCCTGGTGGAAAACAGGAGACACAAGAGAGAAAGTCAACTTCTGCGACAGTGAGACCCGCTGCTGACAGATAAGCAGCATCCATGTCTTGTCCAGCTGGCACAGAACCCACATCCCTCCTGCACCTGCTCCTCCTCCCTCTGCTGTCCAGTACATGGATCCAAAACCTGTCTCCAGGACATTTCCACCTCCATCCCTCCAATGCCCAAGTGAACCTTAAGGCCACATAGAAGAGGAGAATCTCGCCATCCTAAAGCACAAACAGATCTGCACCTGTACCTCCAGCCTGGCTAAAGAGAATGTGAAGAGGCTTGCTCTGGCTGCCTCACAGAAGCTGGGCCACTTACAGCCATCTCAGCAGTGGTGACAAGGCAGTGCCCGGACCATAGCTCATAGAGAAGCTGATGGAGAGATGGGCTGGCACACTCAGGCACTCCGCGGGGACGGCAGGCCAGCAGCACTGAGCTGCAGACAAGCTGCCTCTCGCACAAGCCTCGGTGCTGGGTACTGTGCTGGCATCAGCTGTCCCCACTCTCCCTGCCCACGGCCGGGACGGGCGCAGTGACCCCACAAGGTCCGGAGCGGCTCCAGCTCGGCACGTCCCGGCACCGCCGGGCCGGAGCAGCGCTGTCCGGGCGCGCCTCCGCCCACTCGGGCACCGGCTGTGCCCCGGGGCCGGCCCGGGCAGCGGCGGGCAGGGAGGGGAGCCGTGAATCACGGCCCGAAGGAGCCGGGCCTTGCACAACCGGCGCTCCCGGGCTGCTCGGGGAGCGGGCGAGGGCTGGGGGCGGCCGGACCCGCCTACACCTCTGGCAGGGCAGCGCCGGGCCGGGCTGGGGCGAAAGGGAAGGGTCGCATCACAGCGCCCGGGTCAGGGCAGCGCGGTCCCATCACAGCACCCGACTAGAAGGGATGGAGAAACGCGGGCTCATCATAGCGCTGGCCCTGGGGGGACGGGGAGCGCGGTGTGGGACAGCGACTGACTAGAAGGGGACAGGCGACCCGCCGGCCACGGGGACGCTGCCGCCCCTCTCTGACGGCGGTGCCGTGTCCGCCCCCGCCGCTCCCCGCTGCCCAGCCATCCCTCCCGCCCGGCGCGGCACCTCACCGGGGTCGTCCTCGTCGCGGGGCACCTTGCGGAAGCAGTCGTTGAGGCTGAGGTTGTGGCGGATGCTGTTCTGCCACCCGGCCTTGCTGCGCTTGTAGAAGGGGAAGTTCTCGGCCACGTACTGGTAGATGTGGCTGAGGGTGAGCTTCCTCTCGGGCGCGCTCTGGATGGCCATGGCGATCAGCGCCGAGTACGAGTAGGGCGGCCGCACCAGCTTCAGCAGCTCCTCCTGGCTGGCCAGGCTCAGCCAGCTCAGCTCCGCGCCGCCCGCCGACGGCGAGCCGGGCGCCGGGGGCGAGCCCACGAGCTGCCCGCCCCGCGAGCAGCCGTACGAGGCGGGCGGCAGGAAGGGCGCGGCGGCGGCGGCGGCGGCACGCTGAAGTTCTCGCTGCAGTACACGGCCATGTCGGGGGCTTCCTGCGCGCTGCGGGGCTGCGGGGGCGCGGGGGCGGCCGCCGGCGCCGAGGCTCTGGGCTGCGCCTGCTGCAACTCACCGGCGCTCATAATCCCTGGCCATGCAGGGCGGCCGGCGCTCCCCGCCGCTCCCGTGCTCTGCCGGCGACACCCCCCGCCCCGCGGCCCCGGTGGCCCTAGACCAAAAACCTCCCGGGGGGCTGCGGCGCGGCGCCCTTATAGGCGCTGCCGTGCGCCCGCGCTCCCCGCCCGCGGCGGGGCCGGGGCTGGGCGGGCGGCGGCGCGCAGCGGCGGCGCGCAGCCGGCAGCCAGTAGCGCGGCTCGGCGGCGGGCAGGGAGGCGGAGGGGGGCAAGGCCGGGCCCCGAGAGCGGCGAGGGGGGAGGGACCGGCGGGGGAGCTGCGGGAGGCGCCAGGGATTTGGCTCCCGGCAGCGCGGGGGCACAGCATCCCCGAGCCGGACCCACCCCCCCCGTGCTGTGCCCGTGCCCCCCCTTCCCGACCTGGGGGTCTCTGCCGGTTGCCCCCCTCCCCGGAGCTGTCCCGGCGCTCTGGGATGCCATCCTGCTTTCCCACGGGTGCCATCGCCCCCGATCCCTCCGGCCCCGCCGCTGAGGTCGGAGGGGGATGAGCATCGCTGCGCTTCCCTCGACGGGAGCGCCAAGGGAGGAATTCGCTTAAACTCTCTTCTAGAAGTGTAGTTTTGCCGCCCGTCTCCCAACAGCCGCCGTTCATTAACTTTGGATAAGGAATTGCCCGAAATTAAACAAACAAACCCCGCCGGTGTCTTCGCTCGTACCGCGGGCGGAACGGGCTGCAGGGCGCGGGGCGAGATTTGGTGAATAAAAGTTTGAATAAAAGTCATTTTCGCCTTAGTGCTCCGGGGCAGCCTGAACGAAAAGCGCATCCTCTTGCCGAGAAAAAGCTCTCGGTGTTCATAACGATCCCGACACCCGGGATCTAACAGGGGCCAGCTCCGGCAAATTTTCTGGTCTGGGGCAAAGCACACGTGTGACAACAAAAATACGGTCAATGGTGCGGGGCGATTTAGAGACTTTGTCTAAATACCAGGTACATGAGATGTACATTTCATCCCCCGTTCTTAAAAGGAGTTGTTATGCAGTTTTCTGCTGGTAAAAAATGACAAAAAGAAAAAAAATGCCCTTTCCTGGTGTGTACACGAAGCGCTCTCTGCAAGCGCCGGGTGTCTTGTCTGACAACAGGATTTGGGGCAGAGAGGAGCGTTTGGGAAAAGTCTTTGCATTTTATGTCTTTCATAAAATATCTATAAAAGCACATGTAAACCAGTGAAGCTTTCCCGAGCTGACTTCAATCCCAAATTTTCATCCCGTGCGTGATTTGAGCAGGGATATAATAGCCGAAGGATTTCCAACTTTGTATTTCGTTTTGAAACAAGTGAAAAAACCTTTTTTGAGACAGAAAATAACTGAAAAGTGTCTGGGTTAAAGAATTAGGATTTGGTTGGGGTTTTTTTTCACTTTAATCATAAAGAGTTGATTGAGGGTTTTTTGGTTTTTTTTGGTTTTGTTTTCTTGGGTTTTTATGTGTGTGCGCGCGTGTGTTTTTTTTTTTTTCTTTTTCTGTTGTTATTTTGTTGCCGTCACTGTTGCTTTTGCTGATTTGATTCTGCACCCCTTGGGAAAAGAGCTTTCCGTGTATATTTGGATGCCCAGAGCAGCAGGAGAAAATTTTACATTACGTTTCACAAGGTGCTTTTTCACTTCTCAGATTCCTTCTCTTTAAGATTTATAACAACTCATCTTCTTTAGAGCAGGGTCGCGGCGGAAAATGCCGGTTTGGAGTCTGACGGGACAGCAGGCATCCAAAACAAACAGTTTACAGAGAAATCACAGCTAGAAAGGGCATTTAAAGGACAAGAAACAGGTAGACTTTTAAGAAGCAATTTTCCTCTAAGTCTGAAGAGCTAAGCCGAAAATATTATTCTCTAAAATTGCAACAAATCTGTGTTTATCCGTTTGGCCAAAGCCCCCGCGATTGCTGCAGCAGGGAGAGGAGCAGTCAGTGGTATCGCCGTATCGCTCGAAATTGAGGTTTTTGCTCCAGGGATTTGATGTTTTTGGGCAAAGGCAGAGCCATCTAGAGGAGCAGCCCGGCTATGGCGAGGTGGGGAAGGCAGTTTCCCTCACAGGCATGGGGTGCTGCTGCCTTCGAGCTTCCCTTAGCTGATTTGTCTGCCTCCAACAAAGGAAACGGGTTAGAAAACAATGCTGAATTAGCTCTAATAAAAACGCGTGTCCTCAGAAAACTCCAGCTTGCTTTACCAAATAGTAAGGAATGTGAAACAAAAATAGCTTTAGAGAGGTTATTACATAGCTGGGATGGCATGGATATACAAACCAACACTTAATTTAAAGAGTGGAGAGAATAAAGCTTTGATGCTGTGACAGCTGTAAAAACATTTAATTTTCTTAATGCATTTATCCTGCAAGTAGCATGCAGGGTTGCCTCGAAACATCACCAGCTCTCAGTACAGACCTGTTGCTGCTCCCTTCTGCCAAGGCATGAGGAGAGCATGAGGAGATCCAGCACTCTGCCTCTCTGCTCTCTAAATGCTGGGTTTTTTCTGGAGAGCTCTGGAGATGTTTGCCTTGCAGAAACACACCAGGGAGCTGGCGAGAGATGACGAAATACCAAACTGAAATCAGTTTCAAGGTAGGAGTCTGAGGCCAGCGTCCATCACTGGGAGCAGATTGGGGCTGGGTTTCAGCAGCCTTGTTGGCTCTGTGAGTGGGCAGTGAGCTGTGCTGGGTAGAGGAGCCTGTGGCACCTCGAGCTGGGCTGAGCTGTATCCCCAGCCAGCTGGGGTTAAGTGCAAACCTCTCCAGCCAGCTGCCTTGGAAAGTGTTTAAAGGCTTCCCAAGTGCTGCAGGAGAGCAAGATCCTCCTCATCCTCGCCTGGTGCCATCCCCACCGTTGGCTCAGGTGCTGTGCCTGTCCTTGTCACGCACGCAGCACACACTTTTCCCCCTGCAGGAAGACACTGGCTGTGCCTCTGGGGCCCTGCTCCTCTGAGCGTGTAGGTACAGGCTCCACTTTCCTGGTGTGGATCTCAGGTGTGTGTGCAGCTGAACACAGAAACCTGAAAAAGCTTCAGAGCTGAGTGCCCAGCCCAGCAGGGGAACAGAGACCTGCACCCACCTGGACCGCTCTGCGTTTCCCAAGGATGCTGAGCTCTGGGAACGGGGTGTGTGTTGGGGGAACAGAACACAATAGCCCATATTGGCTTCTCTTGGCTTTACTAGGAGGATAGAGAAACCAGGACCCCTTCAATGGCTCCAGATCTCTGCAGGTTTGTTTTGTTTTTGCTGCCTTTGCAATCCGAGTCTCGCTTTTTCCCCAGGGCTGGCGAGGAGCAAGGTGGTAACTCCAAGGTCCACATAAAATCTGCTCAGTAAAAATTCTTTTCTATCTTTCTCCAGAGTGATCTGTGAAATTTGGAATGAGTTCTTCATCGTCAGAGGCAAGATGAAAAAATCATCTTTTCTCTTGAAGTACTCCCGTCTCTCCACCCTCAAGAACAATAAAGAACTGACTAAGAGCAGCTCAAATTAAATTTAAGATCTAGTATCCCTCCCTTCCTTAGAGCCAAGCATTTTTCTCCCTATTCCTCCCTATTAATATGCTATAAGAACATCTCTTTTTTTCACTCAACCCCTGACTTGTCCTGCAAGTGCCTAACAGAGAATATCTGATGGTGTGCAATAGATGTTTTACTGCTGTGAATTTGGGAGGGGTGTTCTGTGTACGTGTACACAGGTTAAAGTAATTTTTATCCCTTACCTAAAGAGAATGATGTATATTCCTCTCTCTGTATCTAGTCATCTACTGGACTGAAGTTCTGGCAATCTAATTTTGCCAGCTCTCCTTATTATGAGATCAGAGGTTTTCAAACCTTTTTTTGATTTTTTCAGACTCTACCATGTTTCCTGGGGAGGTGTCCTCAGCCCACCATGTTCAGGCTACCAACAACAATCTTGGTTTGGTTGTGAGTTCATGCAGGCTGAAAACGGAGGATTTATATTTTGGATTATTTATATTAATATTTACTCAGTGCAATTCTATGTTGCTGAGTGTCATGGAGCCACAAAACAAGGAATAAATAATAGTTCATCACAGCACTTTGGGCTGCTGGGAGCAAATCCTGGTTGAAAGGAGCAGTGTCTGCTCTGTGTCCACTTCTCACTGGTTTTTATGGCTGCTGTGCTCTCACAAGTGTTTCTGTGGCTGACTGGGGCACTAATCCGGTTTGAGAAGAACACTCTCTTCCCAGTCCTTTTCTTTCCCCCTTTTTCTTATCCCCTCAGGTTAGCTTTAGCCTGGGCCTGCCTAGCTCCTTCCTGAGAGCTTGTTAGAGACTGATTACTGAAGTTTTGATGAAAGCTTCATTGTTTGTAACCCCTGTAAAGTACCCCGAGCTGTGCTCCCAATAAAAGTGGGATTAAATAGACACCTCCGGAGTGAGACAGTTGCAAGTGGGAATTTCAGAGTTTTGAAGGATTGAGGGATGTGGCCAGGCTTCAGTAACTCTGTGTATCAGAAGTGATTTTACCAGAACTGGGAAAGAAGCCTGACTTTTGTGTTTAGGGGGGAAAGGAACCTGGTGGGAGACAGAAGTCACCTGTTTGTGGCTGGATTAAGCACACGCTCCAGGGGTTTGGAAACACGTTTGCAGAAGTTCTCAGCACCCTGCATTCCTCCAGCCTCTCCTCAGGCTTAAGTTCATAAAAAAGTATTTTAAAATCCTCACTCTGATCACATGAATTGAATCCTTCCTTGTTTTATTTTTTGCAACAGTAAAAAAGTCCACTTGGCAATGATGTGTGCTTGACTTGGTACTTTTGGGTTGTGTCTTTTCTGGGAGGAATGTTAAGCAAAGGGCTTCATCCCTTCTGCCTAGAGCAAGAAATTGACCTGGGCTGAAATAAAGAATCTCTGTGCTTTTTGAATGGTTTTTTTTTTTGTGTGTAATGGGATATTTGAAATAGAGTTTGGTGCTCTGGGCTGGTTATTCTATAGCGATCACTCCTACAGGGTCCAAAATCTTTTGGTCCTTATTCATCTGAATGAGCCACCTCCACTCTGGAACGAGTAATAGAAACAGAAAAACATAAATTTATGGTCAGCTAAGGTAAAAAAATAATCAAAACTGTTAGTAGATAAAGGCAGTGGCTGCCATCACCACCACCACCACAAGGAAATGGAGGAGTATTAAATTAGTATTTCTTTTCTATGTTTGTCTGGGGCAGAAAAAATCAGATAGCGTGTTAGTTTCAGGTGCTGGTGAAAAAGCATTTTGGGCTCCATTAATAACTAGGGATTACGTTAAATAGCAACCACATAAATGAAATATTTTATGATAAGCCAGTCCTGGTAATTCACAGCCAAGGGTTTCAGAACTCTCTGAACCAGGAACATATTTTGTGGGCTGCTAATTTTTTTATTTTGGGCTGGTTTTTTATTTTGGGACACTGGCAGTGTTTTAGAGCACTAAAAAAAGCTGATATTGGCTGATTATTTTAAAACTTTGGGCAAATGATTTGGTGATGCTCAGACTTTCAGCCCTTCACTGTTAAAGGCAGGAAATGTATGGGTGCATCTTTTAATTAATGATTAATTTCCTTCTTAAAGGAAGGCAGTGAAACTGATGCCAATGAGTGTGTGTAGACAGAAAATAGACCTTGTCAAATTAATTTGCTGTTATTCTCCAGCAAGGGGGAGCAACTCTTGATGTAACTGATTTCTGAAGGTGTTTGATTAGTTCTGTCTTGGAGGTGGGTTTTACAAACTGGTATAAAATCACCGTAGTGCAAATTAAGTGGATCCAACTGGTTAAACCAAGATCTCAGAATTTCACTGTGAAAAATGAATCACGGAGTCTCTGCTCAGGGAAATTTTGTGGAAATTTGTTCATTATTCTGTTTCTGTAATCAATTTAGGGGGAAAATAAAGGATCATTGTATACCAGTTGTGAAGGAGTCTAAAATTGAGAGTATGGAGTGTTAAATAAAGAAGAGAACAGCTCACTGACACAGATTTATCTCTGCCTTGGGATGGGGGGCAAATGAGCAGGATGTCTTTTGATATGGAAAAGAAAAAGGACATATTTAGGAAAAAAGATTATATTGAAGAAGTGATGGAGCCTGTATCAAAAATGAAATTTTTTTAAAGAGGTTATTGTGGTTCTTGAAAACAATCAGCTGTTCCTTGTTGTGCTTTTGCGGTGAATGAGGCACAAGAATAAGAAATTGTAATAACTCCATATTGATGCTGTATGAAATTATGGTGGCACCTATAAAATCATGAGTGGCAGGGTAAAACAACAGGGATGAAGTTGTTTATTATCCAGTCAAATACAATACAAATACCCTACAGGATTTAAGCTAAAACTGGGACCATGCTTGTGAGCAGATACCACCACACAGCTGTGCCTTGAAGCTTCTCAAGGAACTCCCTTTAATGACTTACAGGAAGGGAATATTAGGGGTGACTTGTTTGTAGTCTGTAAATATCTCAGCAAAACCTGGAGCTTGAGGATAGAGTCAGGGGCCAGAACTGAAGCAGAACAGAGAGAAGGGGCTCAATTCAGCTGGTCACACAGAGACAGCTGAACACAGTGACACTGCAAAGAAACATTTTGAGGTCTGTTCACTCTTCTTGGCTCTCTGGTGTCTCCAGCTTGGTCAGTGTCTGATATGGGGAAGTTGTCCAGCAAAAGGATTGCTGCTAATGGAAGCTTTGGCCAGCAGAAACAGGAGTCTGAGATCAGTTTAGGTAAAATCTCACTGTTAACGAGCCAGTTAAAGATTCCAGCACAATCCTGTGTGCCTTTGAAAATCAGGTGGACAGACAAGGGAGTGACACCACATGGAGAAGCCTTTGTTATAAAGCAGTGATGCAAAACACCAGAGAGGCATCAGCAGGAATCACACTTATAAAAAACCCAAACCTGGTAAACTCAAGATTTGCCACCTTACAGAAATCAGCCTTTCTGTTCAGGGCTGTGGACCAGGTTCCCTGATGCTCACAGCTCCATGGGTTCCTATGATCGGTGCTGAGGAAGAACTTCCTTGATTTCTTTGAAGAATTTCAGGTGATTTTGGTACCAGTCAAGGTGTGCCTAAGCCTGACCTTGGGAGTGCACCACTCACGTGCCCAGTGACTGACATTTGTGACTGACTGGCACATGTCAGGAACCAGCAAAGGCAATACTAACCAGGACAGGCATGGCAAGGGCCTGCAGGCTCTCATGAGACTCCATGTAAGCACAAAGAAGTGCAAAAACTAAACAGTCAACAGAGCTGAAAAGCTCTGATTGGCATTTAGGAAGACCAAAATTAGCAAGGAGAGGAAGAGCAAGACCTGAATTTCCCCTGGGGTCTTCTGAATTAATGTTGAAGAGATCTCCCTGCTTTGAGAGAAGGACAGGCTGAAGAGATGGAGGAAATATTACCAGAGTTTTTAAAGATGACCCATCAAGAGATTTAGAGATTCTCAGTGTTTGTGAGATTATAATGCTTCAGAAGCAGGCTGACAAGAAGATCTTGCTAATAAAGGTGCAAAGAAGACTGAGAGAATTGGAATTGTTCTGTCTGGAGAAAAGAAGGTCCTAAGGTGATCTTATTGCAGCTTTTCAGTGCCTGAAGGGAGCCTACAAGAAAGCTGGAGAGGGACTTTTTACAGGGGCATGTCATGACAGGACAAGGGGGAATGGCTTTAAACTGACAGAAGGCAGGTTTGGATTGGATATTAGGAAGAAATCTTTTGTGAGAGTGGTGAGGCTCTAGCACAAGTTGACTGGAGAGCCTGCCTCATCCCTGGAAGTGTTGAAGTCCAGGCTGGACAAGACTGAGAACAATCTCTAGCAGAAAATGTCCTTGCTCATGCTAGGGGTGTTGAAACTTGATGATTTTTAGGGTTTCTTCCAACCCAAACCTTTCTATTGAAGGCTGGGAGACTGCTGAGAAAGGATTGATGTGGCTGGCTGTGGCATGGGTCACTGGCCCAACCAGGCACCTGCATGTTATCAGGAAAGAAAAGATCCCTGAAACACGGAAAAGTGTTCCTAGAAGGTGAGCTCCCACAAGGGTCCTTCTGAACATTGTGTGTTTCCTGACACCCAAGGAAATTCCTCCCTGTGCTCCTTGCTGGAGGAGTCAGAAGGTAAAATCATTTCCAAAGAGCAAGAGGGACAGTGCAGCAAAACCAGTGCAAGAGGCTGATCCCTGGCAAGTTCAGAGATATCAAGGAGCACTTCATCTCTTCAGTTGCACAATTTCAAAAAGTCATTTGACCCGGAGTGTTGCAATAGGTGTGTGGAGTGTCCTAGGGCTATATGATATGTGTAAGAAGCTGCTGAAGAACATTATGGAGAGGTGAGGTCAGCAGCGCTGGTCAAGAACAAGCTGAACAACTGGTTCAACACCATGACTGGTAGCAGACAGGGTGACTTGATAATTCACAGCAACTTCTGCAGCTGCCTGTAGAAGCAAAGGATGGAGTTACAGTCACCGGAGACTTTGGGCAAAGGCAGAAGATCAAAAAACCTGAAGACGATCACATCTGCAGTGGTGGTGCCGGTTCCTCAGGCCTGCAGGGTCAGGTTGCTGTGTCCTGTGATGGATGATGCAAATCAAACACTGGCATGAGCCAGGCACAGGCCAGGAGGAAAGGGAGAAAGGATGGGAACTACACAGACAGGCAGCAGCCGGGTGGACAAGGTGGACAGCCCTGTTTGTCTGGGACATTCTGCCACACAGCAGATCCCTCACAGAGATCTGCAGGAGGATGTAGCTGGCACATGTGAGTGCAGATCAACTGAAACAGCCATGAAAAGACGCAGAAAAATTATGGAAGGAAAAAAGCAGGCTGCTCAGTCGGTCCCTGTCCTTGCTTTGTGTGCGAAGAGATGAATGGTCAGAAAGGCAAAAAAAAAAAAAAAAAAAGCAAAAAAAAAAAAAAGCTGGTGTTTGCAATGAAGTGTCACCGATTTTGGGAGTTTGGGAGAATTTTGGGACAGGGACAGTCAGCAGGAAGATGTGCAAACAGTTCTCTCTGTGAGGAAGCTCTGACTGCTGCATGGATGGATAATCTCCTTGAACACACCCTGTTCTTTACTCTGGTAAAGGGAAGAGGGTTAAGATTCAGATGTTAACAGAAATTAATTTATTGCTTTTCATTTGGATTTTTTCTTGTTAGTTTACAGTTTTCTCAACAGACGTGTGGGCCCTCATACCCTGCATTTTCACTTGCCTCTTAATATTCCCCCACCAGACCCTTTGGGTCCACAGCCTGTGGATGGAAGGGGTGGAGGACACAAAAAAAAGGAACCTGTACCTGCTGAGCACAGAGGAGCACTTGGGAATGACTTGTAACTGCCCTTTATGGTCATTAGTCTGTGGGACAAAATATAAAGGGCAAACATCTCTGAAAATGGAGATGGCAAAGACAAGGGAACTGAGAGGGGAAGGGACAAAGAGCAGATTTTTTGCATGCAGCAGTTCCAGTTCACCTGTGAGCAGTGAAGCCACTTTGAGTTTCAAAGGGGGGACCTGTGTCCCCAGGTCACTCTAATGGGCCAGGCAGACAGAGCCCTGACAGACAGCAGCCAAGCATGTGGAAGAGGCAAAACCAAATTTCCACAGTCTCCTCTTGACAAGGAGAGTGCAATCTGTCTTTTTACAAGTCAGGAGATTCCTGCAGAGCAGTGAATTCACATTGCATAGTCCCAAAGTTTTGGATGGGATCCCTTAGAGGAAAAAAAAAAGTTCAGGATGGAGAGAACCAGATGATTTAATCTGGGTTGTAGGAAGGGTGAGTGAGATAGAGGTGATTGAGCAGCATCAAAGGGTGACAATCAATTTGAATTTCCCCAGAAGTGATGTTGATGCCTGTGTTGCTTCTCCCCGTGCTTTTTCTTTAATTAAATACCGAATGTTCCATTAGTAGTTGGAATAACATGCTGTTCTTGGGGGAAAGAAAACCCAAGTAATCCCTTTATCTGCTAAAATAGATGATTTCTAGTAGATTAAACAATGGCCTTTCAGCTACCAGAGCATAGTTCAGGCCATAATTGAAGTCCTCTCCTTGGCCTCTCCTGGTCCATGGCAGCCAGCAGCCCGTGGAGCCCCATCATCAGAGATAACCTCAGTGACTCTTGTCTGCACTGAGTGTTGCTCCAGATGAGGAGATTAGTCAGAGATAAAGCATATTACCTGAAAATAATAAGTGATTACAGTCCTGGACTGTCTCTCCACATTCATTTCATGCTGGTTAACCCTTGCAAAACTGGCTGCTGGTTGGGTTTAGGTCTTTAAAGAGGAGGGAGGGTGAAGGAAGGTTTCCAGTGCCTGAGTGGAAAAGGAGGAATTTGGCCCTTTGTTGTCTGTTTCATTGTCTTGGTGGGGATTTCTGGGAATAGCAGGAGGCCTGGCTGCAGCCCACAGTCCATGGAGCAGTTGGAGCTGTGCCTTGTGGGGTTTTTGTGTGATGCCATCACCTCCTCCTCCCCATGCTGGAAGCTGTGAGGATTTAAAACTCCCTTGCAAGTGATCTTCCATTTACCTGAGAGCAGCACAGGAGAGCTCTGGATGCCCAGCACAGACTCAGTGGCTGAATTTCCACTGCTGCATCGAGCAGGACCGTGCCATGGGCCCAGGCAGTGACCTGCAGCAGTCCATGCTGCCCAGCTATCAGCAGGGACCTGGCATGTTTTGGGATTTACAGTACTCTCCCATCCCCAGGCATGGCTCAGAGGCTACAGACTTCTCCAGTGGGCAATTCCCATGGGACCAGTCTGTTACTGGGAGTGCTGGCTGGGCTGTGTGGATGTGAGCTCAGAACACAGAACAGCCCCTGGTATTTTTTCCAGCATGGATGTAGCTACTCTGACTTGACAACACAAAACCATTTATAGCTTCTCTATTCATTCAACAGCAAGAGATCCAGAGTAATACAAAAACATTGCAAGGTTTTTGTAGCAAATTTTAAACCTGTCTAGATGGAAAAAAATGTAATATAGTTTTCTAGAAATTCAGGTTGGCTGCCTAGGGATGTTGGAGATAAAAATGTAAAAGAAAAATGTTGAAAAATGCCTTGAAATCTGCTTATGGGGCTGTGTGCTTTTACCAGTTCTGGGAGTGAGTTCCTGTGTTACAGAGAGTGTCCTGGTGGGACAATAATTCCCTTGGGCTCCCTGCAAATATTACAGATTAATTCCTGGCCCCATTTGAGTCATTGGGATTTTTGTGACCGACTTCATTAGCACCACGGCCCTTTCATTCATAAAAGGCTCCTTCCCAGCTCCTGTGCCATTACAGCATCCCCTGTCTGTCATCAGCCTGGTCTCCCTGAGTGAGGGGAGAGCAGGTTCATCCTTCTTCTTCTAAATGCTCCATCAGCCGCTCCCTTGAAAACTGTAAATAAAGGCCGCTGGGGATAGCTTTTCTGCTTGACCCCTCACCTGAAATGAAAATAAAGGTGACTGAATTTCATCCTGACGTGGAGCTCCTTCCCAGGCTGGCTCTTTCCCGTGGCTGTTGACAGTTACCTGCCAGCCCCATGGTTACCTTTGATTTTGCCGTAATGACATCTCCGTGCTTAGGGTGGCTCTGGGACTGTAATCCCCTCTGCAGCCTCAGCCAATTTATGGGGTAACCTGAGACCAGGCTCTCTCTTCCCCGTGATTTTTCCACTTGTTAGTGCTCACTGAAGGCATCAACAAACTAAATGCAGGGGGTTTCTCTTGTTGCATGCCCAGGGTTGGTGAATATCTGCATCTGCACCTGATATGAATCTTGGCCTTCAGAAAGATGCTGCATGTTCTTGCCACATGAAAATGGCACAGGGTTTAATTTCCCCAAAATGCTAAAACAAATGCTTTGTTAGCAAAAGCCAGGCAGTGCTCCAAGGAGCTGTTAAGAGCAGAAGTGAGGATTCAGCAAAGTAGGGTTTATCCACAGTTTTGCCACAGATTTTCTGTGTGATCTGTAGCTTGCTTTGTCTCAAAGTGCTTCTTCTTTAAAAATCTTTCCAGTCAAAGTCTTGATGTGTCTCGTGTTTAGACTGTTAGCTTTTCAGGGACAGGGCTTTTTTATTTGCACAGCAGCTTTGATAGCAAGTCCCTGATCTCGAGGGAACCTACCTGTGCATGTGTAATACAGTTTTAAAAGAGAAGGCTCAGCTTCATCACAGTGAATGATCCTGGTGTTAGGGGAGGACTCAGGTCCTGCTCCCTTCTCCCTAATGTGTATTATTTGGTTTTTCTAAAGGAAATCTTAGGGCAGATGATTTCCACGGAAGTAGAAGGAGGATCCCTGGGGAAAGCAAACACTTGAGACTTCAAGGTGGGATGGCTTTGGTGGCACACTTCTCCACTGGCCATCTGATCCAGGAGGTGCCCGCTTCCTAAGCACAGATCAAAGACAAAAGGTGACTTCTGAAATGACATGCAGCCACCTCTTGCATTGCTTAAATTCTCTCCTCCTGCTCCTGTTTGATCTCACTTTACTTTTCCTGTCACTGGAAGCAGGTGGTTCCTTTATTCTCCCCGCCAAGTTTAGATCAGCTGAACAGCTCTAATGGCTGCAGTGAGAATCTCCCAGTGGCACAGCCAGCCTAAACCTTGGAGCAGTCAATGGAAAAGCTCCTCTTCACTGCAGTTTGGTGTCTGGATGAGCAGATTCAGAGTGGTCATTGTCCTGCCAGCCTTGCCTTTAAGAAGCAGATGTGGTTGTGATGTGAGGTGACACTCAGAGAAAGCCCAGGAGCTCCTCCAGGCCTGTGGGCATACAGCTGGAAGATTTTCATGATGTGCTAAAGGTGCACATTTCCTCTTTATGCCTTGTTAGCAGAGGCTCATGCTTGCTACCCTGGGCTCTTAGGTCCATAGGGTGGCTCTGCTGACTGCTGGTGAAATTGCCCAGCACAGAGAAAATGTTCATCACATGAGATGAATGTGATCACGAGTGACAGGCATAAGTCAAGTCAATGTCATATCGAAACCAGAGTTGCATTAGATCAAGAGACTCCCCAGACTTGGGTCACTTGTGTGCCCTGCTCTGAATTTTTTCTGCTTTTCCTATTTCTCTGTAAAGCTGCTCTGCTTTACTCGTGTGAGCCTGTCTCTAATTTTAACCTGCTTTTTCCAAGGAGAAAGAGAAGCAGAATTTACCTAACAGGCAAGCTCTTAACAAAGCCTGGATACCTGATACACATAATGGTCCCAGAGGCATGTTTACTTTGGCCTGAGTGAGTGAGTGAAAACCATTTTGGAAGGACTTTTTCACCTCCAGCAACTTAACCTAACGAGGAGAAAAGTGATGTGGTTAAAGGGCTGTTTAAACAACGGCATTAGGGAGCAGATTTAGGCTCTCTGACAATACCCATATGTATTTGCCTTACACAGGTGCATAAATATGCCATGATTTATATCACAGGACACATCTCATAGGCAGTGATGAGATTTCAGCCGTCCTCTGCTGATGGATGGTTTTTGGGGGATTATCAGGGACAAACAATTGATTGTTTTAGCAGGTTACAGCAGAATTGCCCAAAGATTTGGAAAACCACGACTGAGTTCACCAGCTGCCCTGGTCTTTTGCACTGAGGAGTGTCTGTGCAACAAGGAGTTTGGCTTTGGGGGCTCAGTCCTGTAAGTGCTTTAGGTAAGTGCTGGAGGAGAGCAACAGGGGCCTCAGATTTAGGCTGAAGAGTGCTGCTGGTTTCTGCTCACAAGAAGTCATAAATGCCCAAATTTATCCAGAAAGCAGGAGAGGAGGATGAAATAAATAACTCAATGGGAAATGTGGCCATGCTGGAGTGCCACAAAAGTTCATGTTTTTACACCCAAATGGGTGGCTGACCTCCTGCTGACAGAATGGGCTGTCAACACTCCTCCCTCGAAGAAGAGTCTCCTCTTTGCACTTTGTGTCCTGGTGGTGATAACCTGAATGGAGATTCCCAGATTAAACCCTGCCTCTTCCACACGCTGGGGGTCCTGCTTACCCATCACTTCCCTCTTTCAACATCCTCACGGGGGCAATGAATCTTATTCCTGGCCCAAGGAGCACTTGCCAGGGGCTGGGCTGACAGGGAGGTATGTCCTCCTTGGCCATGTTTTTGTGCATGGAATTGTTAATAGCTGAGATGGTTCCCCCAGGTCCTGCCAGTGCACAGAGGAGAGCCTTGCACAGGGGCAGTACAGACCTAGAGAGAACTCTTGTCTTTCACAGGTGGAAAAGACAGCAAAAATGGTAACTTAGGGCCAAACTTAGGCAAAATTTATCTTTGCATCATGTCCTATATGCAGCTGCAGTCTTACTGAGACTACAAGATTGACTTTTCAGAGGTACCTCTGAGTATAGGAAATGACCAGCAGGATGCCAGGAAGGATCTGCATAGGCCAGGTACACAAATCTCATTGTTTTACATTATAGCTGAGGTCCTTGACTCCAACTTGAACTCTTCCTATGTGATTTTAAAGGATCTGAGCTCAGCTATCACACATTTGGGCCCACTGGCAAATTCTCCCAAGGTGCTACTCAAACACATGAATGTCTGCCTTTGACTTTCTGGTCCTGGCTGATGTGTACTTTGCTTTTGTGAAAATGTGGAGAGGCCAAAAGCACCAGCACCCTCTGAATACCTTCCTGGATGTTTGGAGTTGCCATTGCCTAGAGAAAGAGGGGCACTGCCATTCAGGTGAGTGGTTTAAGCTCCTGACTCTGGGAATCTGAGCCATCATCTCCCTGGAGTATTGTGAAAATACACCAATTATTTAAGAGTAATTTCCTCCTGCAGGTGTTGGTTTGGTCCTCAGCACTATCTGCTGTCTCAGGGATGTGCAGACAGCTACACAGAGAGCAGCCATGCAGGGCACAGCTTTCTCCATATCTGCATCAGCAAAGAGGAGCCAAATAAGTTCTCTTGGAGGCACAGGAAAGTGAGAGCTGTGAGTTTGGTTCCTCTCCACTTCTAATTGGGATTATGCTGGCAACTATCAGCCCCATCTTTTGATATTTGGGAGGAAGAAATGGGAAACTGAACAGCAATAGTGGGCTGCTCCTGCATAACCCATTCTGGCAAAATGCCTTTTAATTTCATGTGAGCTGTGCCTGCGAGAAGACGGAAGGATCAAGCTATCATCAAGAAAGATTAGGATTTGGAGCCAGGTTTTGGAAATTGTCTCCTATCTCAGTAATGAATCAGACACCCTAGGTTAAATTCGGATCCTACTGAATAAGCATTTTCTTTTTTTGTGTTTACCAGGGCCAGGATTTCACCCCTAACTTCAAATATTCCCAAACACTGCTGTGCCTGGGCTTGGAGCTGGTTACCAGTGTTACATCCTAAAATTGTATCTCATTTATATTATGCTTGTAGGACCTGATTTTGCTTCCCATTATGGGGGTTCCAATGCTGAATTCAAGATGAGGGACAGTCCTTTTTTTGCTCTGCTGTATTACAGAGTAGTGATATTCTTAAAATGATTCTTCTTAATTTTTTTTATTATTCCTGGTAATTCTAGATTGCAGGCTTGGTTTCATTTACATCAGAAATAGAATCCATTTTCCCTGCCCTGGAAGGAAGACACTCTCAAGAGCTTACTGATATTTGTGTGTTTGACTTTAAGGCAGAAGTTTGTTCCTAATTAATTGAATAAGTGCTTTAATCCCTGGCCTGAGGGCTTCCCATAGAGCATTAGCTGTATTAAGAAGGAAATGGAGTGTAATCCCTTTAATATAAGCACAGGAGAACATGAGAGTTTCACATTTCTGGAAATAGTTTCTTTCCTTGTTGCGTTATTTATTCTAATATTAATTTGCATAAAATGCAGTGAACACAAAGGGCTTCTCCTCTTTCCTGACACCAGTGCAGAGCTGTCAGCAGCACACAACACTTGCCAGAGCATCCTTGGGCTCCAGTTGCACACTGTAAGAGTGTGCAGAGAGAAATAACTCATGGAATTCAACTCGTTCCAACGGTGCCTGTGAACACAAGACTGTGACTGGCTCTCCTCCTGGAGCTGAGATCTCATCTTCCTGCCTCATCACCACCATTCACGGCTATTTGCATCACTGTAGTGGCAGAGAATCTAATTTCTGAGCCAATGGCTGCACTGGGCTCATGTGCAGCTACAGAAATTGGACTCTTGGGTGAGATTCAGCTCACCAAACCCGGGTTTCTGGATTTATTTCAGCCCCAGCTATGTACCTGCACTGGTCACATGAATTGTCCTAAAGGAGCCAGGAGGTCAGGAAGGATCAGCTCAGAGGGAGATGTCCTCCTCATGTACACCCAAAATTAGGGAAGATCAGTCTTTTGGTGAAATGCATCCAAACCTGGTCAAGGCTTGGTGTTTTTTAAGGACTAAATACTGCTCTGTGTATCTGATGGGGTGTTCCTCTCTATTCATGGGACAGAGGATTCCATTTGAGCATCCCCTGCTGCCTCACCAGAGGAAGAGGATGGCAGCATCGGAGGGGGACAGTTCAGGTGTCCTCAGCCACCCTCTGAGCCCAAGTGGAGATGCCTGCCTGCCCTAATTCTGCAGAGTTCCCCATCCTTCCATGCAGGGAGGTAAGGATGCTTTCCTTCTGCTCAGCACACTCACAAAGTAATGTCCTTTTCTCCTCAGTTTCCCCACCTTTTTCTCACCTCTTCAGCAGGATTTGGGGGGAGGCTTCAAGAGCTCACAAGGGGCAGCCTTTGTCCCTCTCCTGGCCAGGTGTCCCCAGCATGGCTGGCTGCAGCTGGAAAAGTGATAACAGCTCCCCAGCAGGATTGTTGGGTGCCTTTGCCTCCAAGAAACAACACCAAGCCCCTCAGGCTGCCCTTCCTCCAGCGAGGCCTCCAGGGTTCTGAAGTTCAGTGGTGTCACAATGGAGTTTTCCCTCGACCCTGGAGACACAGTGACCACACGGGCCCTGCTGGATCCCATCACTGATGTTCCTGTTGCAGGAGGGGTCACACCAGTTCACCCTCTGGGTGACTTTGGGGCTGCTGGTGCTAGGATGCCTCCATCTCATCCCTTCTGAGTTCCAACACACTGCATCCCCTGAGGTGTACATCTCCTTATGTCCTGCTTGGGTGTATTTTACTTTGCTGAGGCTGGCTGAAATCAGTCATACTCTGCCAAACTGAGTATTTTCAGCCCCATCTGAATCCCCTTCCTCCTGCCAGTAGCCAGCTCCAGGTCTCCAGTTCCCTTATCCCTTGAGGTGGGATGGAGGAGAAAACCTGGTCTGCTGGTTTTTAACTGAGTGATTTTTCTGGTCCAGGTTTCTGGCTCACCATGGAGATAATAAGAGATGAAAAGCCATGGAAGGTGAAGTACACACAGGACTCTCACTGGTGTTTCAGTAGTGGGTTTGGCTGGGTCTGCTGGTCAGGGAAGATAACAGGAACTGGTGACAATGGAATTCTGCATCCTGACCAAAGGCAAACATTGGTCTGGGAATCCCAGAGGGGGAAAAGAGTGAAATGATAGGAAAAAAAGGACTGAGAATATAAAATATATCCTTGCCCAAGGTGGTTGGCAAGGCACACGAAGCCCTCCCTAAGGTGCTGGGTGCTGCTGCAGTGTCCCCAACCACAGGGACAATGGCACTGCAGCTCCTGCCAGGGCTGGCCAAGCCACCCCTGTGTGGTGGATGTGTTTGTGTAACAGTGGAGATCACAGAGACACTGCAATCAGAGCTCACCTCCCCCAGCCCTGGCCTTGCATCGATGAGTTGTCATTGATGAATTATCACTTTTAATGCTTCAGCATAGGAACTGCTCTGGAGCCAGCCTGAAGGATCATCTCAGCAGCTTTCCTGGCTCCAGCAGTGCATGCTGAGGGACAAAACACACAGACAGTGCTCTCTCCCTAAAATCCTCCCCCTGTCTCCCGAAATTGGCACTGCAAGGATTTCTGGTGTTGGTGCAGGTGTCACTGCCTTTATGTCCCCTGGCAGAGTTTTCCTCCGCAGTTTCTCCCAGGGCTCTGCAGAATGAATATTGACATTAGCCAGCTCTCTAAGCATGTGATAAGCACACAGCAAATGTTCCTGAGATGGAAGATGGAACATGTGCTGATTTAACCTGAGTGACGCTGGACCTCAGCAGCTGATCAAAGTATTTCAGCAGCTCTGTGTTAGTGCTCTGCCCGGGGCCATTTGGGCACTCAGAGGAGGCTTGAGGAAGGCAGGAGGAAGGTGTTTGTTGCAAGGGAAACCCTGGGACAAGAAGAGCCCCAGAAACCATTGCCAAAAGAGTGTGGGACCTTCCCAGCCATCCTGCCTGGGGCTCGCTGAGCAAGGAATTGCCCTGCTGGACTGGCCCCAGAGGAGCAGCTCATCCTCTCCTGAGCTATGAGGGAGCATTTTGGGTTTGGATCTCCCTGTTCAAGGCTTCCCCCGAGGCTTAGTGCTGCCCTGTGCTTGCCTCTCTCCCTCCCAGCTGCCCGCCGCCCTGGACAAGTACAAGAGCGTCTATCGCAAGGACTTCTGCTGGCACGACGACTACCACTCGCCCATCCAGGCACACGTCCCGGTACCGTGCTCCTTTTCCTGCCTCGGACGCCCCCGGCTCAGCTGGGGACGGGATGGTGCCAAAGGGGCGGCAGGGCTGCTGCTGTGACCCAGCAGCTCCCATCACTGCCCTCGGCTTGTGCCCCTTCCCTCCTGCGGGAAATCCCCTCGCACCCTCCGGTGAAGCTGTTGCTGGGGAGTGATGCTAATTACGCTCATTAAGTCAGGGCGCTGCTTGCTGAACCGGTGCCTGGGCCCGGGGCTGTGCCTGCTCCCCCGGGGCTGCATCAGCACCAGCCGCATCCCTGAGCTGCTTGTGGAGGGAATTGCGTCGGGATGGGGATGGCTCCTTGCCCTGACACGGGCTTGAGGGCCCTTCTGTGGGGAAGCTGTATTTTTTTTTTTCTTTTTCTTTTTCTTTTTCTTTTTCTTTTTCTTTTTCTTTTTTTTTGTGTGTGTATTTTTTTTTTTTCCTAATCTCCTTGCAGTGCGAGCGACCCCCTGAGCTATTTAATCTGATTTGCCTCGCTCCGCCTGCCCTGCCTTAATTGCTTGTGGCAGCCCGGTGGGGACAGCTGCGGTTTGCTCTGGGCCACTGCGGAGAAGTGGTGGGGGGCGAGCTGGGCTGCTTGGGGCTCACAGGCTCACGAGAGAGGGGAAAAAAGGTTGAGGCTGGGGAGGAAAAGGTGGGGACAGCAACAGAGAAATCACTGTGTGAGGGTGCCCACCAGGGAAGAGGGGCACCGCTGCCATCGCCGCCCGGGCAGCAACCTGGGGAGCGCCTTCTCTTCTCTTCTCTTCTCTTCTCTTCTCTTCTCTTCTCTTCTCTTCTCTTCTCTTCTCTTCTCTTCTCTTCTCTTCTCTTCTCTTCTCTTCTCTCTTCTCTTCTCCTCTCCAGTTGCTGGCACGGCAGGGTTTAACCCCTGCCTGCTGGAATGCCATTTCCAAGCCGTGCATCTCCGTTTCATTTTCCTTTCTCCTTTTCCTTTATTTACTTCATCTATAATTTTGTTTTTGGAAGGCTGCACACTTCCTGTGGAGGTGCTGGTGTATCTTGGGAGATAGGAAGGAAAGCTGTGCCTGATTCTTTTGGGTTGCAGCTCCATTTGGCTCCTTAATTCCCAAGACCTGCCAAAGAAAGCTGTCCCACTGGGTAGTGTGATGATGAGGTACTCAGGAGGCCCAGGTTTCCCTCTTGGCCCTGATAGGATTTGTTCTTTCTTAAGAGGGTAAAACAACTGTGATGATTTTATCTGTGAAATTTTGGGCACTAACCTAGTCCCAAGGGGAAGAGAACTCCTTGGGTTAAGGAATAAAGCACTGGCTGGTGAGCCATCCCTGCCAGGGTCTCCTGGAGGCTCTTGTCCCTCTGGAGATAGCTCAGGAGAAGCTCTGGCCATCCTCAGAGGGGAAAGCCCCCAGACACAGGTAGTTCCTGTAGCTCTGCAGCCTCCACCTGCTCTACTGTCAGCCTGGCAAGGGAAAAACATTGGGGGATTGCCCTGGGAACACTGGAGTCTGAGGGACAAACAGAAACCCACAGAGACCCAAAGCAGCAGCAGAGAGACCCTCTGAGGATGTCCTTGCTGGCCCAGCAGCCTGGAGTTGCTCACAGCAGGAGAATCCCTTTCTGAGCCCCTAAAAAGCATCTGGAGCTGCAGTGTGCAGCTGGAGAGGCTGCAGGCAGCAGCCACACCGGGATCCTCTTTAGCCTTTCCCCGACAAGAACCCTGGAGCCATTCCTGCTTCTGCCAGGGCTCCCTCCCTCCCACTGCCCACCCAGGGCCCAGCAGAGCCCCAAGCTGTAGGATGGGCACACAGAGGAAGCTGTGGTGGTTCCTGTACTTCAGTGAGAGCCACAGAGCTGCTCTGTGGCCCCTGTGTCCCCAGGGATGCTGTCCCCACCCGAGCCCAGGCTCTGCTGTGGGCGGCTGTCTGGCGATGCTTTAGCTGCTGCCCTCCCCAGCTGCTGCCTCTCCATTCACACGGGGCTTTTTTCTGCAGACACCTTCATACCCTCCTCTGGAAGACCTACCCAAGTGCTACCTGCCAGAGTGCCAGCCCTCCGACCTGAGCCCAAGATGGGCAGGGAAGCTGGAGATTCTCGCGGAGCCGATGCACGACCTGTGCTGCTGCTCGCCCCTTCCAGCTCCTGCTCCGACAGATGAAACTGAGGGTAACCCCTGGCTGTGTGTGAGGGGTTTGGGTGGTTCAAAAAACCTTTCTGCTAACAGTACCTGTCTGGCAGCAAATGTGCTGGTAGCCAGCCCTCAGCCACACCATTTAACAGCTTGCTTGCATGGATTAAAATACTCATGGAAGTCAAGAAAACAAAAGGAGTGGTCACCAAGCATCATTCTGACATGCTGAGCCATAACAAAGAAAATATTTTTCTCTGAGTTCCTGCTTGAGAGGGAAGAGGGTATCATTGCTCAGCAATGCTTTAGAAGCAAACAGGAGAGATGGCCAGGGATGCCCTCTCTGTTCCCTGAGCTGATCTCTCCCCGTGTGGGATGCCTGTGTCCTTTCATGATCAGAGGGGAGCAAAGGCACAGCCATCTCCTGTAGCTTAATGCCACCCTGACAATGAGGTGAAGTAAACCTTGGTGGGTTTTCCCTCTCCACTCAATAGAAGGAGAGTCTGGCCAAGCAGCTCAGAGAGATGTGTCTCCACATGGACTCCACTTACCTCTGAGGGCTGCAAATATCTCCTTGCCAAGCCCATCTGAAGCTGTTTTACACTAATGACAAAACTCCTGTGGGCTTTTCTCTTCCTGCTCTCCCCTGTGCAGTGCACTCACACACAGACCTGCTGCAGAGGGTCTCCTTTTAGCACTCCAGGGCTATGTGGAGACAGTGGGCTCCTTCCCCTTGCTTTGCACCAACATAAATCCTTCCCCTACTTGAGTCATGAACCACTAAATTTGATGCACCTCAGCAAAGCTCTGCTGAAGTGACTGGGTCTCCCCTGATTTTTGCCAGCTGGGACTCCAGCTTACCCTGTCCAAAGGGTATGGTTTGGGTGAGTAATTGATGGTGATTCCTGACTAATTCACCTTCTTCTCCTCCCGTGTCTCAGAGGTGTTGGAGCCAAGGGAGGCACCCCCACCTGCCATCACCTACCAGCAGTTTGCCCAGGATCTGTACAAGGAAGTGCTGGCCAATGCTGATAAATACAAAACCAAGAACCGGAGCTCATGTGTTTTACTGCAAGGTCAGTGGGTGGAGGCTGTGGAAATAACTGGTGGCCTTCAGCCTGGTTTTATGTTTTTTAACATAATTCCAGCAGAGACTGAGGAGGGTGAAGGGAAAATGAGTGACACGGGAAGGGTTCACAGATCTGCCCATCGGTGGGGAAAAAGCAGAGCAGAGAAAAACAGTTATCTTCTAGAAGAGTTTGGAGTGTTGTAATGGTGTTTCTTTCACCCCAGTTTCCAAACAGCCCACCCCATGGATCACAGCCCTGCTCCATGTGGCCTCCCTGGAAATAATGTCATAAGACAGGAGCTGCTGCTGGGTTGCATTAACAGTCTGACATGGCCATGCACTTGTGAGACACCTGTAACCTCAGCCTCAGTGAAAACAACAAAAATGCTCTACTAATTACTCATTTTTGGAATGTGCCATTTTTAAAATACCCAGAAAATCTCTCTACAATGGGCGGCTCCTCTTTGTGTGTCCTCCCTGCATGTTTATCCCCAGTTAGAGCTGCTTGATCAGACAGACACACACCGAGCTGTTCACACACAGATAAGACATCTCTGCAGGGTCAGAAGGGAGATGGTACCTCCTCAAACCAGCTCCCACAGGGATTTTTGGGGAGGATATTACAGAAGATGTGATGGTCCTCTGCTAGGGGTTAAGTGAGCCATGAATCTCTTCCTTGGTTTAGTCCCTGATGAGTGGCAGGATGGAAAAGAAAATGGGAAAATTTATACCAGGTGACAAGTCAATATCCAGACAGGAAGATCACAAGATGTCATTTCCAGATCTGCCTTGTGTGGCTTCCCTCACAAAGGCTATAGAAAAGGGCTGAATAATCTCATCTAAATTACCTTATCTACACCAAGGAAGCGATTCCTCCATTTTCCCTTGTTTAACCCCTTCATCATGGTAACTCCAACAGGAGTGCTGGAGGCACAGCCAGTGGAGCTCAGGGGAAGGGGGAACACTCAGACTGTGCAATACAGGAGACAGAGATCCAAAAAAAGTCTTTAAATTTGGACTCTCTTTCACTAGACTGCTCTGACCTTGACTGGAAAAGTATCTACAAGCAAGATTTCGAGCCCCGGAGAGGAATCCATGCTGGATTGTACACAGAGGAGATAAGGCCTTCTCCTGTTTTCCCTGAAGATATCCGCTTCAACGAGTAAGGGAGAGGTGGGATGGGGAGGGGAGGGTGGCTTCTGGGAGTGGGGGACAGGCTAGGAGTAGGCCAGGGAGGTTTTGGAGCTGCTTGGAATTGGAAGGTGTTTCTCAAGCATATTTCTCCTTGTCCATGTTATGCAATGAGCCCAAGGAAGTTCCCTCGGGGACAAATCCACTCCCAAAGCCTGATCAGTCTTTTCTTGAAAATTTTAAAAGCAGGGTTGATAGGAGTGGGGAGACAACTCCTGGGGCAGCCTCATCCCTGTGGAAAGAAGATCCCCATGGGGTTGGGGCAGGAGGCATGTCTCATTATTTCCATGCCCAGGCTTACCCTGGGAAAGGGCTCTCTCAAACCAAACAGGGCAGGAGCTGTTTGCAACGTGACTCATCTGCACACTATGAACCAAACAGGCATAAACTGCTCCTGAGCTCTCATTTCTCACTGGAAAGACAATTCCTCCCTGCTGTCTCATGCCCCCCATGTTCCCCAAACGCACATATATATTTCAGCTCTGCACTGCAGATTTTAATCTGTGATCCTGGAGTTGTATGTGGGGTGGAGACTGCGCCTGTGTAATGGTTGGTCCAGGTGGGAGATGGATCCTGGAGACAGCATCTGCCCCATTCCTGATGGACACAGGCTGTTCCCCCTCTCCCCCATCCCACCTGAATGTGTTTTTTGCGTTCCTGATGGACACAGGCTGTTCCCCCTCTCCCCCATCCCACCTGAATGTGTTTTTTGTTCCTGGCTGGGTGGAACACCGCAGAAGGGGAGGCAGGTCCCTTGTCCCGGTGCACGAAGCACAGGGTGGAGGTGCTCTCCTCATGCCCTTCTCCATGTTCTCTGCAGGAGCCGCTGGGTTACTGAGTATGGGGACAGCTACAGCATCTTCCTGAAGAGGCTGGACTGGTCCTCTCCCATCTCTGCCCAATGGCTGCCCTTTGGGAAGGATGCGCGATGGACGCCGCGATGGAAACTGGTTGGCAACTGAATGGTGCCAGGGTGGCTCTGGTAAGCACCAGCATCATGCATTTCGGCCCTGAGAGCTGGGATTTCAGGGACTGAGGCAGTGGGAGAAAGTATAAACAGTCCTGGGACCTGGTACAAACTGCCATGAGACCTGGGAGTTCGGGTGCTGGAGTGTTCTGAGCAGCAGCATTTGTCCCAGCTCAGTGCAGGAGGGTTGGGTGAGATAACCTTCAAAGGTTTCTTCCAACCAAAACCATTCTGTGATTTTCTGGGCTCCTAGAAAATGATTTTCCAAGCAGATCTAATTAGGAGGATATTTTTCACCGTGAGGGTGCTCAGACACTGTCTGGAGACTGGAGAGGTGGGGGAGTGGCACGGAGATGTTCACTGGGGCACAATGCTGGGTCTGAGGAGCCTCTTCTAGGCTGGCTCTGTTGGACCAGGACACCTCCATTATTGCACATTTCTCTGATTTCTTTTAGGATGTGTGACCTCTGTTGTTCTGTGATTACAGCTCTTTGGCCCTCCAAGCTGCCTGTGTGATATTCCTCATCTGAAAGCTTTGGAAACCTCATCACTACCAAACCCACCACCGTGTCTGTCAGATGTGAAATGTTTGGCAAAATCTTAAGTGAAAATTATGATTAAAACCTCCCATGAACCTCAGCTTTTATCATTGTCAGGAAAAGGTTTTTTTGAGGGGACCATGGAGGTTACAGAGCTAAAATCACTTGGACAGTTTCAATTCATGTACTTTAAAGAAAAACTGATGATAAAACTTTGACTGTCAGCAAGAAGCAGTGTGTGTTAAACAGCATTGTTGGTGTGAATTTACTCTCTAAAACCCTGTGCACTTACAGGGAGGGAAATATCCCGTGTTATCCAGGGCAGCTGAGTACCAGCCTTGCAGAGCTCCTTCCCCTCCTTTATATTTAACAACTTAGTCCAGGTTTTGACCATCAATTTCAGCTAATGCTGGGCAAACGGGAATTGAGTTTGCCGTGTCCGTTCGGGATTTTCGGATTTCTGGAAGGCTCAAGGCTGCTCCCAGCCTGAAGATGGCAATGGAGAGCCGCCGAAGCCAGACCTGGAAAGGGCTGACAGCCCTTCTGCTGTGGCTTTAGTGACCTGAATGGGTCTTCTAAACTGATGCCAAAATTATCCCAGAGTCGGTGGTGTAGAGAAACCTCTCCCTAACTCCTAAAAGGTATTCCTTTTAAAGGACATCCTTGCAGTATTGAGGGATAAACAAGACATTTTTAACAGATACAGCTAAATTGTCAAAAATAATGAAAACAAATAACTTATTTTGTTCTTAAGAGTAATATTAACTATCCTCAGACCTGTTGGTGACAGGACCCCTGTAGACACAGCAGCACACTGGTCCCTGCCCCAGGTTCATCATCTAAACTCTGCAGGATTTAGCAAAATCCTGCAGAGATTCTGGCAGACAAGTTGATGATACAGGGAAGCTCCAAGCAGAAGATACAGGGAAGTAGAATGGGCCAGTGTTTCTCAAAGCTGCTCTGGTGTGGGGCATTGCTGACCACAGCTCATGCAGCATTTGGGATTTCCACTGTGGCTAAGTGTAATAGACCAGTAGCAATTGTGGAGGACAGAAAAAAATGAAACTACCTTTAATTTAAAAAACAGGAAAAAGTACTTGCTTAGATCAGAGAGGAGACGGAGTTTGACTTCTTTGAGGAAAACAAGACCATTTGAATTGAGATGTTCTTAAGGGAAATGTGTGCTCTTACACCACTTAAAATTAACCCCGGGCCTTACTGATATTTTTCTGTTATGAAAAAAGCATAATTTTCCTGTCTTCCCATGCTGGAGTTGGGCTCCTCAAACTCAAACTGATTTCCACTCTGCTCTGCTGGGTTTTGCTGCACTGATGGGGGCTGTGTCTATATAAAGTTCTCAGAGCACACATACAAGGTAATATCACCAGGAAAAAGCATATTGATAAATTTTAATCACAACCACGGTGGGAAAGAATGGCTGGAGAAGAACTTTGGGTTTGTGCTGTCAGGAACACTAGTGAGGATATTCAATCAGGCAGATGGATGCTGGTTTTGCTGAAGGGGTCCTTAAGTTTGTGCCAGGGAGAAGGAAGGAAGCTGCTGATGTTGGTGATAAATGTCCTTCCTGGTTTTTCTGGCAGCATCCTGGCTCAGGTACTTCTCAGATTTGGAGACCAGGCTTAGAGAGGCAGCTTTTGAAAGTTCAACCCCCACAAAGGATCCAGCCTGCTGCATCCTCATCTCCTGCCATTCCTATTCCCAAAATTGTCTTTCAAGCCTTTTTTTCTCCAGCCCTCATTGTCCCTTCCACATACAGGTCTGTGTGTCATGGCAGTGATTGCTGCCAGTGCTTTTCCCCCATCCCAGCTCCCTGGGAATGGAAATTGTGATGGTCCCAAGGCAGTTCAAACACACCAAAAGGCTCTCACACCTCCCCAGGAGTCACTGCTGCATGCAGGGACATTCAGGCTGCATGCAAATATATCCAGATTGCAGAAGGGAGCAGACACAGAATCAGGTTTTCAATTTTCATTTTCAAATTGCATCCAGGGCTTTTCAGTGGATGGATCCTGTTCATGTGAGTGACACACGGTTAACACTGAAGAGCACTGGGGTCAAAAAGAGGTGAGAAGTTCTAGATAATACTGGCTTTACCTGAACACCATCCATTTTCAGTCTTTTTTCTGCAGCATCAAGATGACACCAGCCATGAGCTCAACAGGGTTCAAAAAGGGATGCAACCAGGTCATACAGAAATAACAAAATCCAAGAGAAAGCCCCTGAAACATCACAGAGAAACAAGCTGGGCATGAGTCAGGAAGTGGCTGGTAGAGATTAGGAGATGTTTTTCAGGATCCTGTTGCTTCATTACTGCTATGGTTGAGCCATATTTATTCAGAGTATTTGGTGCTTCCCTGCGTCCAGACCAGAGGAACATCCCTGGATGGAGGCTGCTCTGATCTGGGGAGAACTCACTGGAGCCAAGAGAAGGACAATCAGAAACATGTTCCCTCTCAGGACACAGCTGGTCCCACCGTGAGAAGCACAACCCAGTGAATGTAAAATTTGCAGCTTTCTCCCACAAAGTACACCTTCAGAAAAAACAGGTTTTTAGAAAGGCTGAAGTGATGCTTTTTACCTGAATGCCTTAGTGCCATCTCCTGGGTAGAAAGGGAAATTCTCATTTTGGAAGTGGAACTGAACTCCCTCGGCTGTTCAGCCATTAGAATCCCAATTGGCATCAGGATCCCACACTCTGCCTGGTCCTGCTGAGCTGCTAAAGAATTGTCTTCCTTGGGATTCATAATGGAGATGTCTGTTCAGGGAAAAGGATGCTCTGGGTTCATCCCTCATCTTCACTCACAAATTTTGAAGCAGCATTTTCCATCTTTAATTTTGTCTTTTCTGTTTCCCAGCATGGAAGCACTGACTGAGCTCTAAATTTACTTCATGAGTCCTTTATGGAAAAATTAATTCAAAATTATCATGGGTTAATCCATTGATGACTTTCTCTACTTTGAGTCTTTCTAGAACTCTCCACAAACTATCTCATTGTACATCAGAGGTGCAAACCATCCTTATTGAATGGCTAAATGAATTTCACAGGCTAAAATATGTCTGTGGTCATTCTGGCCACCACTACAGAGCATCTACTTCACCAAGAAATGACTGAACCCTCAAATGTGTTTGATGCTGCCTGCACCTTGCATGGGAAAAGGCAGAAATCCCACAGCAGCTTCCTTGGAAGAGCCTGCTTGGGAAGAACTGGTGATTTGTGTTGTAACAGGCACAAATTTCCTGAGGTGTTTTCACAAATGTAATTAGAGGATTAATTTAGCCCAGCAGAACAAAACATTGGTGGCTGGGATTTCAGTGGCATGGTGTGACATTTATAAAAGAGAAGCACCTGCAGTGAATGCTTGGACACCTCCACTGCTCTGCAAACAGCACTGCCCATGAATGCCACCACATCTTTGAAGGCTGCAAGGACATTCACGGGCTGGTCCTGAGCCCCATCACTGAACAATCAACTTTTCCTCCTGTTTTGGACAAAATTCTTCCCATGGCTGCCACCCAAGTCACAATTGTGCAATAAATCATTCATATGCTTCATGTTAGCAGAGGAATTAAAGATTCAAATCCACATCAGCCAGGTCAGCCCTGCCCTTGGCTCAGCCCCCAGCCTGAGCAGAAGTTATAAGCAAAGAATTTGCCAATCAACATGTTTCACAAAACTGATTTTTGTCAGGGGATGGTGGTCAAACAACTCTTTTTGAGTGGTATAGTTTTAATGGCACTTTCTTGGGCAAGTGATGGAGTTCAATAGAGATGGAGAGAAACAGAGAGAAGTGTGAAAGGCTATTGTGATGGCTTGGCAGTCCAGAACAAAAGCAAGTGCCAGCCACTCCTCCCAATTTTCCTAAAAGCAGGTCTTTTGCTTTCCAACCAGACTCAGCTGGCCTCATGCCTGTTTCCACACTGTTTCTGTGCTGTTTCTGTGGCAGCTCAGGTGCTGTTAGTGCTTGGGAGCAGTCTGCAGGGCTTGAATTTGAGACACAACCTTCATAGAAGTTCATAAACCATAAAAAGTTCTTCACTGCTTTTATTTGATGCCTTGCTTGGACGAAGAGGGTTCCTTTGGTTTGGTTAAAAGCTACGTGAATCATCAGTAGAAAGTGAAAGGGGATGTATTGCTGGGTGGGATGACTCCATTTATGGTGTACAGATCTGTCTGATGCTGCTGCAAGATAAAAGTGAGTTTACAGCTATAAATGACTGCAGCTATAAATGACTGCAGCTGTAAATGACTACAGGATGATGACAAGTCCTCTGCAGGCACCTGTGCTCAGCTCAGAGCTGGGCTCCAAGTGCTTTGCCCCGGTTCTCCAACTTCTGGAAGGAGCCACACTCCTGCTGTCAGGACCTGAGGGAATGGCCTGAAGCTGTGCCAGGGGAGGTTCAGGTTGGATATCAGGAAAAGGTTCTTCCCCCAGAGGGTGGCTGGGCACTGAGCAGGCCCCTCAGGGCAGTGCTCACAGCACAGCCTGGCAGAGCTCAGGAGTGTTTGGACAATGCTCTGGGGCACAGGGTGTGATCCTGGGGATGGTGCTGTGCAGGGCCAGGAGCTGGACTGGATGATCCTTGGGGGTCCCTTCCAACTCAGCTTGTTCTGTGATTCTGTAGTCAGCTTGAAAGCTGCTTGATGGATTTTCCTCCATCAAATATAAACCATGCTGGTAAAACTGTTAGAATTTTCCATTGATAGTACTTTATTTTTGTTTTTAAATTACAAGTGACATATTCTGTAATATGTTTTGATTTCCCCCATATTTTTCAGTTCTCCTTCCATGAGATCAAAACAAAATATTTCAACCCAGGGTCATGCTGACCCACATATTTTACTTTCCTCTTGATCTCCTTGGTCACTGGACCTTGAAAAAAATTGGGTTTTGGGTGACCTGAGCCTTTCCTTTACCTTGGAGGTCATTCTTGGACACATCTCAAGTGTTGTGGGTCCATGTGGCCTTTGTAGACCTGAGCATTGCTGCTCTCCCTGTGAACAGTTCTGGGGTCCAACCAGGCCTATCCCCCTTAGGAGGAGCCATTCTTACATGGAACTAAGCCTGTATAAAACATTTCCCTTTTTAAAAAAACAATTTTTAAATGGAAACATCCTGTAATATTTGCAAATTCACATCTCATCCTTTCATGGAAACATCCACCTGTGTGTGCTACTCAGCAGGAAAATAATATGCCAGAGAAATATGAAAAATAAGTAGATTTTATTTCTCTATGGGATGAATATCTAGGGAAAATATTCTCATAGGTGATGTTTGATGGCTCCTGGGTGAGTTGCTGATAATGAGTCAATTAATTAAGCAGGTCAGCAGGCCAAACAGTCCCGTCAGGAAGCTCCTGCTCTAACCAGCACGTGAGGCTCTTCCAGGCTGGAAGCTGCTCCTTCCTCTGCCAGCTGCTCCTGCTTTCCATCACTGCTCACTCTGTGAGGTTTCACTGGATTTATCCCAGGAATGTGTGTGTGAAAGACATAAATAACGACAGAAAGTGAAAACGAGCACTTCAGCGTTTTATTTCAATCAAAATGCCTCAAAAAGCACATACAGGCTGTGATTGATGTGACACCTTCACAATCACCTACACCTTCTTCAATTCAGCTGTGACAAAAAACTGCCTTACCTGGGGAGCCAGATCAGCTGTATTTCACTGCAGGTGGCAGAGGAGCTCCCAAAACCCCATTGCATTTCTCACTGTGGTGGGTTCACACACCCTGAAAAATGCATCCAAAGGCTGTTGGGTTCCTGGAAAATTTTCCACTTATTCCAAGATGCTCAGGCTTTGAAAAAATAAATAATAATAATAAAAAATAGAAGTAAATTTATAAAAATCAGAGAGAGGAGACCCCTGATGTGACTCTTGGCAGTCCCACAGCTGAAAGTGCTCACTTTCCCCACAGCCTCCCCTGCACTGTTTCTGGCAGTGGTCACATCTTCCTCCAAAAAAAACAACAAACCTGATTGTGCTGCTACAAATACCAGCCTGCAGGTTCGAATTCTGCCTTAGCCTAGATTTGCAAGGTGCTGGCACTGAGTTAGGCTTGTTCATGTGATACTACTGCCCAGACTGGTGCTGAGTGCCCTGGTACTGACAGGGCAATAAAGATAACAGAACCCTCAGAAGTTGGGGCACTGGCCCAAAATAGATCCCCAAATATTAGCACACCCCACTGAGGCTTTTGGAGGAGTGTGACTCTTGAGAGGTGGGGAAAATTGCTTCAAGACTAGCAAAGGAATCAAGAAGAAGTGCAAAGCAGAAGGAGAAGAGCTGTGCAGCAGCTGATGTGCTTGGGGAATTAGGTGCCCTCTGAGCCTCCCATGATTTTTGATGGCTTTGACTTTTGTGATTCTGGCAAAATCTTACTAATTCAATGGGAATCAAGTGGGCAATCTTCGGTCCATATCCCAGCAGCTCCTGGCATCCCATGCCTTTTGATGGCTTTGACTTTGGCCATGAATTTTTTTTTTCATATCCATGCCATGTCACTCCTATCCTCCCTTCAGCGTTCTGTCTTCCTCCTTGATTTTTTTCCTGCTTTTGCAACATCTCTGAGGTTAGTTTTGGCATGTTTTAGCCCTTTGCAATGCACCTCATGTAATTGTAGTCCATTTTCTTGTAGTCATTAAATTTCCCAATTCCTTTTTTTTTTTCCCGTATCAATGTCATGTCACTCCTATCCTCCTCTCAAAGTTGTGTCTTCCTCCTCTATTTTTTCTTCCTGCTTGTGCATCATCTCTGAGGTTAGTTTTGGCATGTTTGGGTCCTTTGCACTGCACCTCATTTCCTCCCAGACCATTTTCTTGTGGTCACTAAACGTCTCAATTTTCTGGTGTTTTGGGTTTTTTCAGGCTCATTCCATTTGTAAGCATTTTTTGTTTGTTTGTGGTTTTTATTTGTTTGTAAGTATTCCTTTTCTCACTCACAAGATTTCGTTTGCCTTCCTAAAGGCGTCTCAATTTTCTGGTGTTTTGGGTTTTTTCAGGCTCATTCCATTTGTAAGCATTTTTTGTTTGTTTGTGGTTTTTATTTGTTTGTAAGTATTCCTTTTCTTTTCTCGCTCACAAGATTTCGTTTGCCTTCCTAAAGGAAATTTCATTTCAATGGGGATCAAGTGGGCAATCTTTGGTCCATGTCCCTGCTACTCCTGGCATCCCATGCCTTTTGATGGCTTTGACTTTTTTGATGAATTCTTTTTTTTTTTTTTTTCAAATTTCCCCTCAAAATTCTGTCTTCCTCCTTGACGATTTTTTTTCTCCTGCTTTTGCAGTATCTCTGGGTTTAGTTTTGGCATCTTTTATCTTGTGGCTGTCCACCTTGGAACCCAGCCACTGTATGTATAAGAGGTGGTGTGTACCCAGTGTTGCTTTGTTCTACTTCACTGCTTGCCTATTCCAATATAAATGGGCTTTTTTTATTCCAAAGGGAGCTGTGCAAGCCAGATGGAGAAATTCCAGCTCTGATTCTTTGGTTTTTCATACAATTTTTTCTGATCCCTATATGGTGTTTGCAGGAAAATCATGTAAGCAACATTTCTGCATTTCTTGGAGAACTCTAATATCTAACTCCAGTGCTCTCTGGAGGTCTCCCTGGTGAGACAGGAAGGCCATTGGCGTGTGACTTTGTGTGTTGGAGAATTTGGAATTGCCCAGGCAGAAGGGAAGGAGTGCAGGGTGTGGGAACAAGCCCATCCTGGTCGGGAGTGAGGTGTGGGATATTAGGAGATCAAGGCTGGTAAGTTTTGTGGTTTCAGGAGCAAGTTGCTCAAGGTTAAAATAAGTGTGGGAATAGTCTCTGAAAATGAGTCAGGTCTTTTCCTTTCACTGGCACATTTCTAGCTTTTGAAGAAGAAGATTGAAAAACAGAGGAACTGGAGAAAAGACAATACTTGGGCTTTTAGAAAATGGTAACTCTTTCCATTAATTTTTGACCTAATTTGATTATCCACCTTTTTCAGGGCAGAATCAGCTGTCCCTTTAATCAACATAATTCTAACCATGCTAGCAGGGTGTGTTTGGTGGAACCCACCTGAATTTTCAAATAGTTTTGTGGCCAAAACATTTTTTTCATCCTGAATGAAAACTGCATTGAAGGGGATCCTCTCTCCCCGCAAAATTTCACCTCTGGGAAGGAAGAGAAAAGTTCCTGAGTGTGAGCCCCAAACTCCCAGGCCTGCAGCTGGTAGGGAAAGACAGATGAATGGATTTGGGATGCTCCAGGGGATGGGACTTGCACGACAGGACAGAAATCTGTGAGGCTGGAGATGAAACTCTCCACTGAGTCACTCAGCTCTGCAATGCAGGTGCTTTCCTGCCACTCTTTCCTCCCTGTTTTGACCACTCTTCTGGGGATGACCAATGTCTGAGTCACCCCTCATAAAGCTGCTCCTGGATTCACATTTTCCACGGTTAGTGCACATCCTGTAATAGATGTTTTCCTATTCAAACACTGTTTGAGAGAAGGCAGCAATCCACTCCTTTATTTATTGATCACTCAAAACTTTGACCAATATGTATAATAAATAACCTTGTCTGGGGGATAGTGCTGAAAGCTGACTTTTGGGGGTTTGTTTTGTTTTGTGTTGTTTTTTTTTTTTCATTTTGTTTGGTTTTTTGCTTGTTTCCTTTTATCTTTATTTATTGTATTGTTCCCACATTAAACCAGACTATGTAGAGTGGGTTTGAAAGGAATCCTGAAGGCACATCTATGATGCTAAATCAGAGGGTCAGGGAAATCAATCAGCTGAAGCACTGGAACAGGGTGGTCCATGTGACTGAATTCGTGCTCAGCCCACGACTCAGCAAGACAAAGCTGCTGTAAAGGATTAGTGACAACTGGTGTGGATGAAAGCCAGATCTGGCTGCCCAGCCTCACAGCCAGGGTTTGGGTTTGAGCATTTTTTTCATTTAGCATTTTATATTTTTAAATTTTTATTTATTTATCCACTGTGTGGACGTACCTCTGTGTTTGTGTGTACCTGTGTGTCCCAGCCTGATTTCAGGCACAGCTCTGTGTTTGCAAGAAGAACAGCTCGTGCACCCCACACGCCAGAAATCCAACACCCCAAGTGCCAACTCCTAATCAATCCCCAGTACATCATACCAGACCTCCTGCAGCCTGTCACCATCAGCCACTCTTCTGTCACAAATCATTCATTAATTCAAGTTTTTTATCTCCTTGCTTAACACCCAAGCAAGCTCCTGGCAGAGCTCTGCTTTGGGAATTCAAGTTTTAATAGCTGGCACCTTCTGGCTGCACACCTTACTCTGTACAGTACTGTGAGCCAACCTCATGATACACTCCAGACATCTATTCAGAGATTTATTTAACGTTGTTTATTGCTTAACAACAACAAACATCCATCTCCTGCAGCCTGCGTCAGGCGCCGTCATCGTGGAGCTTTTCTGGCAGCAGAGAGCTGAGAAAGGATGCTCACATGTGTGACACAGCATGGCATGGAGCTTGTTTAACTGCTGCATTCCCAAATGGGGGGTGATGAGATCCATTAATGCCAGAAGCATCCCAGCAGTGCCTGCCTGCCCTTCACCTCCAGCTCAGCAGTAATTGCTTTGCCAGGCTGGGCCACGCAGCGCAGCACGCTGTGACCAGGAGCAGCACTTTTCTGGGCAGGAAAGCTCACAGGTTTAACCAGCTGAACACAAACCTCCACTAGAAACTTGTGGAGTCTTGTTGTGGAGTCTTGGGGTTTTTTGGTTTTTTTTTTTTTGGTTTTTTTGGGGTTTTTTTTTGTCAGGATTAACTGTGTGAGATGGTATTTTTTGTTCGGACTCAGATGTTTATTCATTTTTACTTATGTTTTATAAACTGAGTTTCATAGTACTTTAATAAACTAAAAATTGAACTTTATACTTCTCTCTACAAGGCTTTTTAAGGATAAATTTTCTAATTAAGAAAGTACACTTAAATTATTTTTACTTTTAACTCAATAACTAACTACTCGTGGCCTGCACTGTGGGCTTTTTTATTTAATTACACAGTACTACTTAACCAGGGTTCCAACAGCAGCTCATGAAATCTGCATTTTCCCTCCCATTCTGTGTCCAGGGTTACAGCACCTGGATGCTGCAGAAGCCCCTTAGGGGTCTCTGGGCACTCTGCAGTTGTAAAGCACTTTCTTCAGGCAGTCCATTTATTGTGCCAAGGGCAAGATGAAGCTTCAGCTTTCCACATTGAGCATAAAATATTAAATACAGCTTTTGGGTTGTTTTGTGAAGCTGCCATGTGTCAGTGGTTTCATCAAACGCTGAGCTGGGAACTTCAGTGCATGACAACTTTATTTTCAAGTTTTTCTGGCCTTCAGGCCCATTTTTTACTGCAGAAGCACTTGCTCCCAGCTGTGGACCACCACTGGCCACCAGCACAGGTGTGTTTCACTGCTGGAAGGGTTTTGCCTCCTGGGATTGGGTTGTGCAATTGACGGAATCTGGCACAGCAGCAGCAGGTCAGCAGCTGGAGTCTCAGTGGAAGGGTCAGGGATTTCACTGGGGACCTTGGCTCCTGTCAGGAGTTTCAGGAACACCTTCAGGACAGGTGAGAGCAGTAGGAAGGTTTAAATGCTTGATCCATCGCTACTCACACTCATGGCTTGCTTCCTCTGGGTATTTCTAACATGTCCTTCAGCCATTGCCTCTATGGCTGGGAAAAAAAACAAACCAAAAAAACCAAACCAACCAGAAAAAAAACCTCAAAACAAACAAACAAGTTTCTAACATGTGCTTCAGCCATTGCCTCTATGGCTGCGAAAAAAAAACAAACCAAAAAAACCAAACCAACCAGAAAAAAAAACCTCAAAACAAACAAACAAACCCCATATCAATACATCTATATACATATATAAATATAAAATATGTGTATTTTTTGGTGCCAATTACACAGGCAGACCCTAAGTGTCACAGAGGAGCAGGGTCAGAGAGCTGAATTTGCTAAAGGATTCCTGCAGGCAGAAAAACCTAAACAAACCAAAACTTTTTTTCCCCTTTTTTTTTAATCCTTGAGAATGTGTTTTTTTAAATGTGGGTCTCTTTCCAAAGTGTCCCTGTGACTTATAGGCCCTTGGCTATGCCATGAAGGGATTTAAGCACACAAGTCCAACCATGGCTTGGAAATCCATGTGATCCCTGTGCTTTTGGTAGGAAGAGTTTTTAGGGAGCTGATCATCTGACAAAGAAAGAGGATTCTGATTGTTCTTCAGGGATGACCTAATTCCATCTATAATTCACATTTGGGAGTGAGGACCTCCCAAACAGGACCTGGCCTTGACCAGAGGTCCTGTTCCTCTTCTGCTCCTCTTCAAACTGAGTTCCCACCACAATCTGGGACTGGCAGAAACTGGAACTGGAAAATTGCTGAGTGCGGCAGCAAGGTGCTCTTTGGGAAAGGTGGCCAGACATGCTCAGAGCACCCATTTTCCAACACCATTATTGTTTTGGGCAATTGTCTGCATGGGTTTGGTGCCTTCAACCCCACCACAAGGCAAAGGGAGCACTGGGCACGTTGGAAATGTGGTCCAGACACAGTGGGAAGAGGAAACAGCTGAACACCTCCATGGGGTGATGCTGAGCTCAGCTCCTCCCTGGCAAATCAGGCAGCTCATTTTCATGGGCATGAGGGGGGATTTCTTGTTCTGATAATGATATTTTCCATGTAGCTCAGCCAGGGCTGACTCCTGGTGCTGGGATCTGGTGGTGAGGGCCATGGCTGGGAGGAGATGACACTTGGATAGCTGTGGAAAAGCATCTGCAAAGTTAATTCTGTCCATTTGTTCACCAAAACCAAGTTTCTAGCTGATATCAGATTTTTAAAAATGAAAACATTTATTTCTCAATTTGGGAATAAAAATTTCTTCATGTTTTATATTTCCCAGTGCTCTTGCCAACTTGAAAAAGGTAACAATGGGCCCCTATTTAAAGGGACAAAGGATGGTGAAAAACAGAAAACGAAATAATTAAAAAGCAAACAGGCTTTTTTTTTTGCCTAAACACAGAGCTGGAAGGGTAAATTTAAAAGCACTGAGTTGAAACGTGCTCTGTTTCATGTGTCAGAGTATGAAATGAAAAATATAGACTGCCTCTTGCCACAGGTTTTTTATTCCACGTTTATCCCTGCCAGGGATGAGGGTGAATCACGGGAGGAGGATGCCACTCCAGCAGGAGCAGCCAAGGGTGACACTGCCACTGTAACCTACAAATTATACATGGAGAATTGCTTTAATCCTAGACTCAAAACCAGTCAATACATTTTCTATTTTGATGGAAGGCTCTCCTGGGCCCCTTGGGGTTGTGTTTTGGGTGGGCTCTGCTGCTCCTTCCCCACCTCTGAGGACACACTTCTGCCTCTGCAGTGGGATATTTTCATTATTTCATGCTACACCATGAACCAGTGAGGAGGTGCTGCCAGGTGTCTCCATCTGAGCAGTCTAGAAAATGTTCAGATACAGACATTTTTCTCCTTTGAGAAGATATGAGCCCTGAATTTTCCCTTTATTTTTGTTCTTATAGTTTTGGCCTTACAGAAAAGCAATTTCACCTGAAGTTCACCTGAGATTAATGTATCTTTATAAAATATTCCCATCCTTACTTTGGAGATGGCTGTTTTTCACTGTACACAATTTGTTTTCCAACCGAGCCGAAAGTATTTTTGTGTTTTAGTGGCATTTTTCATTTTCTATCAAAATCCCTACACTAAATCAAGTTTATGAAGACTGCAAATAAGTTTTCCTATCTCTAATAACAACCATGAAAAACTACATTTCAGACTCATCCCACTAATGGCAATGTTTTCTGTGTCCTGCTGTCCCAGTATGGGATTTTGTTTGTTTTGGGTAAGCACAAAACAATAAGAAGACTGAAGATTCATTTTTTTTAAAACCAACACCACAGTTCATCTCTTCTAGACACCCCATACCTGAGTCCCCTCCCAAGACACTGCACAGAGGCTCTGTAACAGTTTATTTTATCTTTCTTTATTGGCTCTCTCCAGGCTTTTTTTTTTTTTTTTTTTTTTTTGCCAGGCTCTCTGCAGTTTTTAGAGCAGTTTGTTTAAAACATGGATTTATCATTCAAGTGGCGGTGGGTGCTGGCACAGATCAATTACTGCAGCAGCTCCTACATTAACAGAATTGCAGATATTGGCCTTGCAATCCACAGAAGCACGGTGCCCACAGATGAAACCCTGCTTCTTTTTGAAATGACAGCATTTCTGCCACAGGGAGCTGGGGAATATGGTCAATACATAAATCAGCACGTCGGGAAAAGGAAATGGAGTTGCAAGGTTCTGCTCTGTGAGTTTCAATTCTGTGACTCATGCAATTCACAAGCAAAGGTTAAAAATGTTATTGGGCTTCTACTGGTTGTAATGCAGGGGCTGCCAAACTTTACTGATTGCTGTGTCTCTTAAAAAAAGAAAATAAAAGGAGAAATTTAATATGCAAGATTCTCTTTCTAATGCATTTTAATTAAAAACTTAATTGGTTTGAGCTAAGTATTTCTGAACTCTGGTAAAGTAAATGAATATTTAAAGCTCCCTTAGGGCCATCATGACAAGCACAAGCCAGAAAAACAGGATTTCCTTTTACCAAAGAATAAAGGCTTTTAACAGAACACCATGTAGCACCAATAGGCAAAAGTCTGAACTGGGCAGTGGTGAGGAATCTGATTTGCATGGAGGTCTTTTCTTTTCCCAGAAACTCTTATTTTCTGTCCCCCAACAACAGTTTTTATATTTTGTTTGGGGTTTTGGGGGCTGGGTGGGGTTTTAGGTGATATTTTTTGATCTATTTAATGAAGTAGCATTTCCCAAGCAGTGACCTCACTGGAAAGCTCTAAAATTGCTCTAATTAGAGCAGCTTTTTGGCACATCCTGGTTGTTAATTAAAAAAGGGACAGGATACAGTGCTCTTCATCAATGCTTTGTGCAACATGAATATACATTAACCAAAAAAAAAAAGTAAAAAATCAAATTATCAGAAATAAAAACATCTTCATGTGTATCTTCTGCAATAATCTACATAAAATCTGATGAATTTACATAAAATCTGATCCATCAAGGGACCTGTTGCTAAAATTTACTTTTTTTCCCCAGAGTTGTGGCAGTCCCAACCCTGGAAGTGTCCAAGGACAGGCTGGATGGGGCTTGGAACAACCTGGGATAGTGGAAGGTGTCCCTGCCTTCACCCGTCACCTTGTCTGCCTCTATAGACTCACCCCCAAGCTGCAGGAACACATTTATCCCTCCCAGTTAATGGAGCAGAGAATGTGAAATGCTTTAAATTCAGAGCTCAGACCCTCCCTGGGACGTGCCCTTCACTGAGAGCATCAGAAAGTGGCAGCACCTGGTTGGGAAGTGTTTGCTGCCTGTGGTGATGCTTTCAGATCAGGTGGTTTTCCTCATTTTATTCCTGGAATAATGTGGGATTCAGCCTTCAGAGCCAGAGGACTCTGCTTCAGCCGCAGTTTTAATAGGTAAGCACTAATTTTTGACTGTGAATTCCTGTAAAATGCAGCCACTTCCAGCTCATTGCCCAAAGGCTCCTGGGGATCCTCTGCCAGCTGGGATTTCTTTGGGCTGCCTCTCCTGGTTTTGGGAGAGTTGCACAGCCTGAGTGAGCAAAAGCAGAGAGCAGAGCTGTGCTGCAGGTACTGCTCACAGTCAGACCCAGACATGACAGTGACTCCCCAGGGGAGCCTGAAGGTCACTCTGACCTTCATCTTCTTTTGTGGATGTCCCTGATTTGGGAAATGTCAGCTTTGTGGCTATGGATGGTGTCAGAGCTAAAGGGGGTGAGTGGCAACTTCATCACAAAGGTCAGAAAAATATAGTTTTCAAAGAGACAAAAATACATGAAAGCAACTTCCTTGTTATTTATTGTTCTTGTTTATTACCTGGTTGCTTTTCTATATTCAGATTTTACTTCTTTACCTTGGCTAAAACTGATTCAGTCAAGCTGCTAACATAAATAGCCTGGATACCAATTCTTTGAATCCAGCCTATATTTATCTGGCATAGATCACATTCATCTAGCACAAGTCAGTGTCAGATAAACAAATATAGCCTGGCTTGCACAAAGCCAGACATGAAAGGCAGAACAACCAAAAATGAGTCTTGGTATTACAGAGTAGGCAGTGGAAAGCAGACAGGTTATTATTGGGAGAGGAGGATTTTAGTGGTCCTTCGGAATCAGCCTGACACAGTTGCCAACATTTTGGATTTTGTTGGCTAGGGACAGCACCTGGTCCACTGTTTTATGTGAATTGCTGGGAAAGAATTACTGAGCTGGGAGAACAGGGGAAAAGGGGCAAAAAAGCAAACATGAGAAAGCAGTGAGATGCTGTAGAGATCTGCTGGGTGGGCATGGTTGTGTGGCAGGGCAATGTGCACACCCTCTCACCCCACTTTCTGTTGTCCTCATCAACGATGAGGATTTTCATCCCCTTCCCCACTTTCTTTATATCTGTTCCTGGAAAAGATGAGGTTTTGATGAGAAGGACTTTTGTCCTGCCCTGAAGAACTGTGTGATCCAGCTCAAAGTTCATCATCCTAGCAGACAGGATGTATTTTCCTCTATTCAGCCTCTCCTACATCATAACCCACAGATGAGTTTCCCTCTCTCCTGCTCTTTCTGAGACCCAGAGATGCAATGGTGGGGTGGCAGAGGGCACAGCTGGGCATCCCCAGCAAAGGTGCCAGCATGAACACGTGCCCGTGGCAGCCCACCAACATGTGCAGTGATTCCTGCTGCCCCAAAACCATTCCAATTTTTCACCTGCCTTCCCAGCCTTGCATTTATATCCCATCCCTTCTCTTGCCACCCAGATTTAATGACCAAGTCATATTCACACATCACGCCAAAAGAAAAATCCTTGGAGAATAACGCCTGATTTCCAACACATGCTTCTTTAATCTCCCTGGGGCTTACTTATCTCGGGAGCAAAGCAGCATTTCCAGAGAGTGATTTCCCACGGCAGAGGAGCTGCACGCTCCTCCTGCTGCTGCTCCAGACACATCCTGGCTTCCACAAACTCCTCCACAGGCATTCAGATCAGGTGTGTGCTCTCAGCACAACCGCGGGCAATTATCCCACCGTTCCCCCTGGAACTGCAGCTTCGGCTGCTTTGATCCACTTTCCACCCATGGAGCTGTGAGGTGTTTTGCAGCTTTAGTTAAGCTGAAAAAGACAAGCAGTGAAATGTTTTTTTACTTGCAAATGCACATTGTTTAACTTAGTAGAAGTATAGTGGCAAGGGATGTTTTGTCATACAGCTCTAAAGTATTTTGTAACTCTAATTATGATTTTATATGTAAAATTTTTGATGGGTAAAGTAATTGGGGGGGGGGGGGGTGGGGGGTTCAAGGAACCC
>NW_024370041.1:1630910-1698041 GCF_014805655.1 Passer montanus | reverse complement strand
TTTTTTTGAGGAAAAAAGTAGGGGGGGGGGGGGGGGATGAGGGAAGGGAAATCATGTTCTAAAAAAAACCCAACCAAACTTCCACTAGACCAGGTTGCACAAAGCCCCATCCAATGTGGCCTTGAGTACTGCCAGAGAAGGAGCAACCATAATTTGCTGCAAAAAAAACCCAAACCAAAAAAAAAACCAAACAAACAAAAAACCCCCCAAAAAACCCCCAAAACAAACACATAAAAACAAAACAAAACCAAAACCAAAAAAAAACCAACAAAAAACCAACCAAACAAAAACAACAATAAAAACCGCAACAAACAAACAAACAAAAAAAACCAAAAGCAAAACCCCCCAAACAAAAAAAAACAACAAAAAAACACCAAAAACAAAAAAACCCCAAAAAAACCCCCCAAAACAAACACATAAAAACAAAACAAAACCAAAAACAACAACAACAAAAAAAAAACCAACCAAACAAAAACAACAATTAAAAAACGCAAAAAAACAAACAAACAAAAAAAACCAAAAGCAAAAACCCCCAAACAAAAAAAAACAACAAAAAAAACCCCAATAAACAAACAAAAAACCCCAAACAAACAAACAAAAAAAAAACCCAAAAGTGTATAGTTCAAAGTTTGGGTCTTGTAAATAATTTTTAGATCCTCAAGTGAAAATCCACAACAAAATGTGAAATATTAACTTTGCCAGAAAATTTTTCATTCTTCAACTAGTGAACCAAATCAGTAAACAAGTCCTCTCCTGGATTCAAGATGAAATGCCTGGGAAAAAGAAAAGATTATTAATTTGCTGTTGCCATGCTCTTCAGCATAAGATACTCTGCATCATGTCTGTATTTATGCCACTCCACTTGCTCTGGGTGGGCAGTGATAGGATTTGAAAGAATAGCTAATTAAAGCTAAAAATAAACCACAGATCTACTTGTCAAATGAAAAAAGGACAGCACAGCTTTTTGTGGAGAAGAGCACCATTTCCCAGTGCAGCATAGGATGGCCTCACATTGAAACAGAGCATGGTTCTTTTCCTGTCCAAAATCTCCCTGTCCACATGAGTATTTCCTCCAGATTTGTCATTTTTTACTGTGAAACTCCTCAAAAAATCAGGCATCACTGCCCTGATGCCATCCAGCAAGATAAAATCTGTGCTCCAGGCACATCCAAGGAGCTGGGGAATGCACACAGTTAATTTCACACATTTCAAACATATTTCACAGCTCAGGAGCTGTCCCTGGCCCAGGAAATGCTGTGCATGTGAATGGGACTGACTGCAGTGTTTCAGGGATTAAACATGGGTTTAATCAAGGGATTAAACTGCAGAAATTAAACAGCAAGGGGATGCATTTTCAAACGGGACTGTAAAATTGAAACGAGACTGGCTCTTGTTGGGACAGGTCCTGGCATCAGTGCCATGGAAGTTGAGGAAGAGCGTTTCAGAAATTCACTGTCCATCTCACTGTGAAAGGATTAATTTCTTCAGAGTTCTCCAGGGTTTTAAAAGTAGCTTTGTTTTTTAAAAAAAAAAGTTGTCTTGGTTTAAAAAGACAGGTGTCTGCTAAGGAAGGCAGGAGCCTCCCTTGAAATGGAAAATGTAAACCCCCTCCCTCTGAATTGTTATAAATTTGAAATTAAGGGGCTCTCAGGCAAAAATATAGGAGTGGGAGTAACAGTCCTTTATTAGGGAAAAATTCAAAATAAAATAAACAATGCAGCAAAACAAAACACCACAGCCAGAGTCAGAGCAGGAGCTGAGCCCTGTGTGTCAGGGTGGTGGCACAGTCCCATCCCATGGGGGCTCAGCCCTCCTGCAGTGCCAGCCCCAATGAACAGAAAATAATTGCTCCACCTCTGACAGATGGCAAATAGAACACACATTGCCTTGCAATCTAGAACAGCTGTCTACTTATTGAAGCTATCTATAGCAGATCCATCATGTCTGATGTTCTGAGGCTGAGACTCCTGTGATCTCATCTTCTGCTCAGCCCAGCAGGCCCCTCTGTGGCTATGGTCTGCCCTGACAGAATCACAGAACCATAAAATGGTCTGGGTTGCAAGGGACCTTAAAGACCAGCTAGTTTTAACACTCCTGCCATGGGCAGAGACACCTTCCACTGTCCCAGGTTGCTCAGAGCATCATCCAGCCTGGCTTTGGACACTTGCAGGGCTGGGACAGGAACAGCATCTCCAGTAAACCTGTGCCAGGGCCCCACTGCCATCACAGTAAATAATTTCCTCCTAACATCCAATGTAACCCTGCCTTCTCTCAGTTTGAAGCCATTTCCCCTTTTTCTGTCACTCCATGTCTTGTCAAAACTCCCTCTCCAGCTCTTTTGCAGCCCTTTAGGCCCTGGAAGAGGTTCTAAGGTCTTCCCAGAGCCCTCTCCTCTCCAGGTGAGCACGCCCAGCTCTCCCAGCCTGTCTCCACAGCCGAGGGGCTCCAGCTTCTGAGCATCCTCCTGGCCTCCTCTGGACTGGCTCCAGCAGCTCCAGGTCCTGCTGGAGTCCCAGAGCTGGACACAGCACAGCAGGTGAGGCCTCAGGAGCTGGTGTAGCCCCAGGACAGAGAGGAAGAGGTGCTGCAGAACCCAGAAGGATACAGATGGACCCAGGTGTTCCAGTGGGGTTGGTGAGGAAATGAAATGCAATTACTGTGTGCCCTGGTGAGGGTGTCCAGGTCCCACCATGGTGAGGCAGAAACCTTCCTCCCACCACCTGGTGCAGGGCAGGGCTTTCCAGCCTTGCTCCTGCACAGGAGGTGGCCATGAAGATTTATTTCAGACAGGGATCCCCTTTTTTTCTTTAAAACAGGAGGCCCAAGTGATACATGAATAAAGGGTTTCACAGCCATTTATTTAAATTACAAGCTCTGTTTCTTCATCTCTTCTGGGCTGTACAAATGGTATCAGCCTGCAGCAGGGATTGCCATTGAAGGCACAGGATTGTCCTTTAGTGGTTTGTCTCCTGCCGTGCTTCCTGCACACAATAATCCCAGATGTCCAGTGAAATCTTCCTCCCATCTTCTCCCAATTACTCAGCCTAATCGTTGCCAGCCTGTAATCAAGCCAGGCAGCCTTGTGAGACACTAATGTGTTCTGTGATTGTAGTTTGCTTGCCAGCATTTATGACATTTGCAAAGACAGTGGTGAGTCATGCGAGACAAATGGTTGGTGCTATCTTTTTTTTATGCATGTATATAATTAGATTTTTCAGCATGAGAGAAAAGGGCCCCTGTCCAGCTTGTCAGGAGAACAATAACAAGGAAAAAGAAATTTTTCTCTGGCAACTTATTTCAGCCTGACAAGTGCTTCTGATGATAAGTTTCTCTTTTCTTCCTCAGAGTTATACAATAATTTCAGCACTGTTGCTAGAAATACACAACAGAGCCAAGAAACAGGATTGTTGGAAGCAATTAAAATATGGCAGCTATTCAAATAGATTCTGTGTCCTGATACAGCATGTAGGATATCCTGAGATTTTCCCCCAGTGGTTTTGTCTGTGGGTGTTTAGTGCTCTCCTCTCTCTCAGGACACTGTTTTGTGTATCAGTGATGTCTTTTCTTCCAAGATCAACAAAAAGTCCTTGCAACTCCCGTTGGTGGTGTCTGCAGCAGATCTCTGGTGTCTCCTCAGTGGCATTTCTGACTAGATTTATAATTTTCTCCATCCCTCACATCCGACACGGTCTAACAGGTAACACTCAGAACCAGAGGCTTTGCCTCAGACCGTGATGTTGAGTCATTGTGCAGCTTTTGGCAGGCAGTGAAGGCTTAAAAAATGTCCACTCATTTCTGATGACTCAGTTTGAGTATTTTCATACCTCCTGGGCTTGAATTTCCTGATGCTTTTTGAGAACTCAAAGCACACATCACGCACACCCCTGCTGCAAGCCCAGCCCAATCTGGATGCCTAGGAATGGAGGAGCCCATAATTAGAGAGCACTTTGGGGAATGTTACTCACTGGGTTTCAGTTTAAGGATAAAAATACCAAGGTTCCTTCTGGACAGAGGGTTTCTGTTTGCACAACATGGAGATCCTCAGGTGAAAGTGCCATGGTGTGAACATGGCAAGGAGTGTGACCATGGTGAAAGCCTGACCATCTGATACCTGGGACATGCCCTGTACAGGGAAAAGCATTTTGCTTAGAAGTACCATCAAATTTTGGGAGAGATCTCCCACACAAATAAAAATCATCTGCCCAACAGGTACAGGGAGATAAACAAGCCACTCAGAGATGTGAGAAAGCAATTCCATGAAAATACCTAGCAGAGGTGTGCACACTCCAGTGCAAGTTACCCAGAGCTCCCAGAGAGTCTCCTGATGTCTAACAGCTGTAAAAATCATTATTGCTTTCAAGTAAACTCAGGGACAGCTCCCTGCCAGCCCTGGATACCTCTGCTTGTATTGTTTTTGCAGGGAAGCCCCAACAAAGGCAGGAATGATGCATCTGACTCCGTGTTCTCAGAAGGCTAATTTATTATATTATAATACTATATTAAAGAATACTATACCATACTAAAGAATACAGAAAGGATACTTACTCAATGTTAAAAAGATATTAATGAAAACTTGTGACTCTTTCCAGAGTCCCGACACAGCCTGGCACTGATTGTAAACTCATGGCACTGGTTGGCCAAACAGCGAAAACAACTCACAGCAGAATCCAATGAAACAATCACCTGTGGGTAAACAATCTCTAAACATACTCCATATATGAGCACAACACAGGAGAAGCAAATGAGATAATTATTGTTTTCCTTTTTCTCAGAGATCTCTCATCTTCCCAGGAGAAAAATCCTGGGCAAAGGGATTTTTTCAGAGAATGCCACATGCTTGAATTACAGGATATCTCCCTGTTGGGTTATGAGCTGCTGTGAGAGGACAGTGCTCTGGCAGTATCAGATCCATTATCCCTCTCTGGGATGAAATGCCCAATCTCCTCAAACAGTGGTGAAGGTTCAGCTGGAATTGCTCCCTCCTCCATGAAGTGACACCAGAGTGTGGCTGAAGTGAAGCTGCAGAGAACAGCTCCAACATTCAAGAGCTCTCAGGAGCTGTTACCATTGCAAGTCATGAGGCAGAGCTGGGCCATTTCTTTGTCTGGATGTGCTTTTAGAGCTTATGAGCCTCAAACTCTCCTCTAGCTGAAGGGAAAATCCATGACAGAGCAGAATCTGGACACAAAACTTCATGTACTGATTAACTCAGTTCAGTACCTACAGCCTCTATCAGCAGAGTTCTGGGGACAGTGACCAGATGTCCCCCTGGCAAACACACATGGCTGCTTTGCACCAATGGGAAACTCATGGGGAGTGACAGAAAAAAGATTTTGGAACTAATTTGCAATCATCATGTGTGGTATTCACATACTCTCTGAACAGAGAGAGACATATTTCTCTCTTCCAGGATTTTTCCTGAGGAAGGTAGTGAGAAAGCTCAGAGAGAGAAGAGGAAACAATTCTAATCTCTATTTGCTGCTCCTGTTGTTTGGCACATGGGGAGTGTGTTATGGAGATTGTTTACTGAAGAGTCATTTGTTAATTGGACTCTGGTGATGGTTGTTTGGACTGATTGGCCAATTAGCCAAAGCTGTGTTGTGACTGTCTGGTAAGGGTCACGGGTTTTTCTTTAGTAGTATTATTTAGTATTAGTGTAATATAGTTTAGTACAGTATTAGTATAGTATGTAGTGTAATATAGTATAGCTTAATAAAGCATTTGTTCAGCCTTCTGAATCACTGGAGTCATTGCATGGTATTCCCTGGCTGGGGGTCACCTTGAAACTACAGACAAGCAGCTTCAGAGGAGTCACAGGCTGGTCCTGAGCAGTGCCCTGCTCCGTGCCAGGGGTCACATCTGCATCCTGGGCACCAAAAGAGACTGGGCTGAATCCACACTGGGCTGGGTCCAGTGCCCTGCTCCATGCCAGGGGTCACATCTGCATCCTGGGCACCAAAAGAGACTGGGCTGAATCCACACTGGGCTGGAGATGCCCACAGCATTTCAGGGTTTCGGTTCTGAAGATTTAAAGTGTGATTGCTCTCCTTCCTCTCCAAGTGGGATTGATCCTATGACCCCAAATTGCCCTTAAGACCAGAACCACCGAGCATATCCCTACAAAATTCTTGATATGTACAAACACCAGCTCTCATGAGCCAGCTTAAATTTTTGAGGTTTTTTTTCTTTTATTTTTTCTATTATTCTATAACTGCATATCCATCTTACTGCCTCGAATTCATGGTTGTGATGATAATAAATATCTAATAAACTATCTCAGGCTCCAGTAATTCCCATGGATTTCACCAAGAATGTTTTGAGTCTCTCCATTTCCCTTGATAGCAGGGAGAATGCTAATTTTTCAGCAGTGTGACACATGCTGCTGTTCAGCTGAGGCACACCCAGAGACGTGGAGGTATTTGCAGGGTTAAAAGTGTACCAGCATAAACATTGTTGGAAAGTAGTGGGAATAGTTGTATTATTTATTTCCAGAATATCAATTGTATATTGTTCAGACAGAAAAAATGAGGGGTGTATACCCCCTAGATACCCATTGGGAAGAAGAGAAACCCCTTTTGGGGTCTGAGGGGGAAGTGGAAGCAGCACAGAACAGCTGAGCCTCCCACAGGCAACAGAAGCAATCATTTCAGGAGTGATTATGTCAAAGCAGGAAGATTACAGATCCCACCTGAAAAAGAAAATATAAATATATGGGGCCTGATGAAGGAAGAGAGAGAGAGAATTTGTCAGGTAGAATTCATCAAGCACAAGGAGTGCCTCAGACACTGCAGCACATAAGATATTGACAAAGCAAAACCAGGGATGGTGTGTCCGGGGAGCTTCCCTGCCTGGCTGGTGACTCAGGAACTTCCACAGGGATGGAGTGAGGGTGCCAGAGCAGCCTGGCACAGAGCAGAGCCCGAGTGCAGCGTGCCAGAGCAGGCTGCTGCCTTCAGGAGGGGCTGGAGAAGAGGCAGTGCTGTCAGGACAGGCTCCCCTCAGGAGGCAAAGGAAAACACCAAAGCTGCCACTCCTATGGGCCGATTTGCCCCATGCCATCTGAATTACAGGTCTATTTTATCCATCATTCTCTGTGCATTCTGTAAATCTCTGTGCATGGTGGGGTTATCACCTGCCACAGCAGCATCTCCACTGCTGAACCATGAGGTCCAAGACCCACAAAGTTTCCTTGAGTCCTACTTGGCAACTTGGCCTGAGCTCCTTTCCTCCTTCCCTCCTTCCCAAGGGATTTAACAATGCTGTCCAAGTGGCCACTGAGTATAAATGAAGACTCAAACCATTCCTGAGTATTCCCTGCACCACCTTATCTGCCAGTTTAAGGAGCTGTACCTCGGTGTCTGCATAAACAGCTCTACTACTTCTCAATTTTTTTAAGATCAACCTATTTTTGATATACAAAAGGCTCTGAAATGTACATTTCCTATTACCCTTCTTGTTGTAAAGGTCAGGAAGCTAAATAAACTCCATTTTCCCTTATTCCTTTATTTCCAGGTAGCACTGAAAATATAATGTAAATATAATGAAAATATACTGTAAAACCAGAACCCCAGAACCCATGAGAAGAAATCTCAGGAATCCCTGCTTGACAATATCCTTGAATTTCCAGTAAATGTTACATTTTGTAATGTTGTTTTTTTTTCTGATGGTTTGTGACAGGTGAATTGCTCACATTAATGTGAGTGGCTGACACAGCATTTGCAGCACTCTGTCCAGACCACTTCTTCTGGCTGTTTTGCTCTCTCCTTTGTCATTTCTTTTGAGATTGGTGCTTTGGAAGAGCTGCAGGCCTTTGCTATTATTCTCTACTCCATAAAAACTCAATTACTGGAGCCTGACAGCCTGCCTGGAACCCAGGGGGACAAAGAAGGGCCCAGCCAAAGGAAAGCCAGGACCCAGCTGTGCCACCCTCTGGTACCACAGACGTGGCACAGACCCCTCCCACCCCCAGGAACGGGCAATTAACGCTAATTAGGGAAAGAGGCAGCTTCCCTTGGGAGTTTTGGACTGGTTTTTTACTCTGAATTCAAGGGAAATAAAGGAGAAGGGGGTGTTGGCAAGGCAAGGTGCTGAACCTGGGTGGATGCAACCCCATTGTCAGTCCAGGCTGGGGGATGAACAGACCAGGAGCAGCCCTGACAAAAAGGATTTGGGGTCCCTGTCCATGGCAGGGGTATTGGAACTACGTGACCTTGAAAGGTCCATTCTGTGATTCCATGGGTCTATGAAAAAGTATGCTTTTGGAAGGTTCTGTCAAAAAAAAACCCCAACCAACCAAAAAAACAAATACAAAAACAAACAAACAAACAAAAAAAACCAACCCCCCCATAAACTAGATGTTATTAAGAATCACAAGTTTTTTCTTGTTTCTGCAATTTAATATATTTATTATACTTTTAATATATTAATATGACACAAAATATAATTTATATAAAACGTGTATATAATATATATGCTTTAATTCTATTTGTTGATGTTTGTTTGTCAGCAAATGGAGAAATAAAAGACCTTGGTATAAGCTTTTAAATAAAACTTCTACCCCTTTACTTATCTTCCCTGGTCAGATGCTCCTGTTTGGTTCAGTGGCATTAATGGAGTGAGAAGGAGATGAAAAAGTGGCTTCAAGAGCTCAGCTTTCAAAGAGGCCGGTGAACCTTTTCTTCAGGTTTGAAAATTTTTTTTTTTTTATCAGAAATAAAATATCTTGCTCAGATTTCAAGTTTTATTAAAACTTTTAAAAATTAAATGTAAATTAGAAGACAACTTTAAACACAATAATTTAAATTATTTACATCAAAGTTGTCAACGCTGATTTTTTCAGAAACACATGGAAGCTTTTTTTGACTAAAGTAATGGAATCACTCTAACTTCACAGAAAACTCTGGTTCACACATTACTTATTTCTCCTGCTTTATAGAAAATATTTTGTTCATATTAAAGGAAAATACAGGGATTAGAGTATGTTTGGCAGTGTCATAATTCTTTTTCTCTTCTCTTCTCTTCTCTTCTCTTCTCTTCTCTTCTCTTCTCTTCTCTTCTCTTCTCTTCTCTTCTCTTCTCTTCTCTTCTTTTTTCTTTTCTCCCTCTCCCTCCTGGGGTGGAAACTCCATAATTTAAAGTATTTTAAATTAAAGATTTTATTATGTTCAAAGGGCAATCCACTATTTCTGAAGCAATAAGTATGACACAAAATGACCCAAACATGCTCTTGCATCACAGTTTGGGTGTTAATGTCACAGACAAGCCTGAAACCTTGAGAGGCCAATTGCCAGCCAGGAGCTGAACTGTTCCAGGGAGAGAACAGTAAATCTGAGTTTCTTTACTTTCCACCAACCCTGATCAAGAGATTTCAGAAATCCATTGAAAAACCCAATGAAAAAATTCTCCAGTGTCATTTTTGGTGGTGGGTGAAGCCAGCTTTCAAACCCTTTGCAAAAATCTTTGGAAAACAAATGGAAAAGGAGCCCGGCATGCCAGTGACAGCAATTCAGCGTGAGGAGCCGATGCCTTTGAGCGGGATTTGGGGGTTGTTTTGGGACAGGAGCTGTGTCCGAGGGTTACACCCTCCCTCCTTGGTGTGCGGCACTCACCCCAGCACTCAAAGAACCCGATGATTTTCACACTCCTCTCGCCGGGCTCCTTTTCTTGGCTGAGCTCCCGGAGCTGGGAACGGGGCCGGTCCTGCCCAGGCCAGCTCAGCCAGGCTATCCCATGGATATCCCTAAAGAACCCTCTGCCAGCTCCCCAAACCCAGCCCAGCCCTCCCAGCCTCGGGGACGAGGCACAGCGCGGCTGGCCGGGTGACATCCCGCCGCAGGTTCCTCTTCCAGCCCGGCGTTTTTCGGATTTTTCCGCCTGGTTTATGAGCCAAACCCACGGAACGCCTCTTGTATTTTTTTTTTATTGCTGTTTTCACGCATCAGGTCGCCGTGCGCCCGCGGCTGCCGAGGGGGAGTGGGAAGGGCTGGCTGGGAAGCAGGAGGACAGGGAGCAGCGTTTCCCGGAGGGAAGGAAGGAAGGATTCCCGGCTGGAGCGGGAGCGGCGGGCGCTGCGGGGCGGAGGAGAGAGGGGGCGGCTCCTCCGCCTGCCTCGGTAAGTGCTGCCGGCGGAATCCCCATCCTCATCCTCACCGCCATCCCCGGGCACATCCTGACACCGGCCAGGGCTCCCCCCGGGCGCCGCTCCCCGCTCCGGGTGGGACCCCCTCTGCTGCAGGCTACCCCAGGCACGTCCTGAACCCTCTGTCCAAAGGACAGACCCCCTTCAAACACCTCGGGAAGAGTTCCTCCTTCTTATTCCCCACCTCCAAGACAGATCCCCTCCTCGGGCAGGACCCCAGCCCCTCCCCGGGCTGATGCAGATGTTCTCCGCAGCATCCTCGGCGTTTTGCCCTCCCTGGGGCCGGGGGTTTTGCTGCCCCGGGGGTTGGGGGTTTTGCCCCCAGAGGTGTGGCGGGTTTGACCCCAGGGAGGGTGGATTTGGCACCCCGGGGCTGTGGATTTGCGCCCCGGTTGTAGTGTCTTTGCACTCAAGGGTTTGGTGCTTTGCACCGCAGGGTTTGGGGTTTTTGCACCCCAGGGGTTGGGATGTTTGTACCCCAGGGGTTGGGGTTTTTATACTCCAAGGGTTGGGGGTTTTGCTCCCCAGAGAGTGAGGGGTTTGCCTCCCCAGGGGCTGGGTTTTGGCACCCCAGGGTTTGGGTTTTGGCACCCCAGGGTTTGGGGTTTTGGCACCCCAGGGTTTGGGGTTTTGGCACCCCAGGGGCTGGGTTTTGGCACCCCAGGGTTTGGGGTTTTGTCACCCCAGGGTTTGGGGTTTGGCACCCCAGGGTTTGGGGTTTTGGCACCCCGGCTCAGCTGCTGACCTCCCGGGTGAGCACCCCGGTGTTTGCAGCGCGGGTTTCACCTCGCCTTGAGTTTTGCTGCTGCGATGTCGCCCCGGTCCCTCCTCTGTCCCCGGGGCTGCCAGACCTGCTGTGGCCGTGCAGGATCGTCCCCGTGTGCCGGGGGGATCCCAAACGCTGTGGATGAGGGTTTTGTCCCGCTTCGGGGCAGGAACCATCCTCCTCAGGCAGCCAGGCTGGGAGCAGCTCCCTGGGGAGGGATCCGGGATCCCAGCCCCGGTGCCCGCAGCTGGGCAAACACGCTCCGGGCTCGGGGGCACCTCTGGGCTGCTTCTGCCGACACTTTGGAGGGTAAGGATGTCGTGTTTCACTCTGTTCCTACCGCCGGCAGACCTGCCTTTCACAGCTTTCCCAAAACCCTCTGATTTTATAGATTCCCACAGTTCCCAGCCCCGCGGCTCTCCGAGAGGATGTAGGAGCGCAGGTTTGGGGGTGGAAAGAAATCGTGCCCTGAGAAACGCTGTCCTTCCAGCGGGGAAGTTGGATAGAGGGGGAGAGAGGGAAGGAAAGTCAGCGCCGGGGCTCGCTCGCTGCCTCGAGTGCGTGTTGTGCCGGTGGAAGCATCCCCAGGCATTCTCCCCCTCCTGTATCACCACCCACAGCCTTCCACAGCTCGACAAATCGCTCGCTCTGTTCAAAAATCACTGAGCTGCTGCAGTTTTCTCATGGGGAGGAGGAGGGAAAGGTGTGCGAGGTCCTGGGGCAGGCATTGTTCCCTGCTGCCGTGTGCTGGTTTGTGCCTGATTCGGCAGAGAACAGCAAATAATTCCCAGTAATGCATTTCCAGTTTTCATAATTCCTCTAAGATTTTAAAGTGCAGTCAGCTTTGAGATTGCAGAGCTTTTTTTTCCCCCCTCCCTTGCCGTCAAAATATGCCTTTTACTGATGAAATTAACCTTTAGCTTGGGATTTATCTGCTGAACAAATTAGATCAAACTTTCTGGATATTAAAGGGGAAGAGAAACAGTGGAGTTTCTTTGCTCAGGCAGCCTCAGAGCAGAATCCTACCCATCAGTTTTTTTAAAGGAAGTAAAATTATGATATCCAAAAAAGTTCACTGCAAACCCCTGAGATCCCCAGGAAACCTGGGAAGATCCCATATCCTGGTACAATTGGGCATTTTTCCCTCTGGTTTAAGAGGGCTCCTACAGGGAAGACTGCAGGACTGATGTTGCAGAAAGACTGGGCTGTCTCAGCAGTGTAGCCACATGGGCTGCTGCAGCTCACAGGAGTATTTTAAAGCTCCAATATTTTAAGCTGAGGAAGTGCATCCCTGGGAAAGATGGCATGCCCTGATTTGTCCCAATGATTTCCACAGAGAGGTTAAGATGGCATCACCCCCTGCTTCCCCGTGTTGACAATTCTCCAGGCAGTTTGAGAGCAGCACTTCTTAGTTAACTTACTTAATTTAGCACACTTTGGGTAAAGGTGGGCTTCTCAGTCAGAGGCAAAAGGATCCAGAGATCCACCCTGGGCTGTGACAGGGACTGTGGATGAGATTCCAGGGACTCTGCCAGGGGATTCTTGAAAGGGATCGGGGGCAGCAGGATCCTGTTGTCTGCACTCTGAGTTAGAGCTCAAGGTGCAAACCTGAAGTTTCAAGAACCCATCATCCCTTGTTTTTATTGTTGGAGAGATGGATGTCAAATAAGGACAGGCTTATTTCCAGTCCCTCAGCCTTTTGTTGATAAAAAAAGAAAAAAAAAAAAAAAGACAAGAGTGTTTCTCTGGTGTTTTGTGAGTGTGGGCACATCTGTCTGCTGCTTTTGTGCACTGTCATACTCCTGTGTGTGTCCTGCATTAAGGATAATGCTGCTGTGAGTTTTCCACTGGAGAAGACCTTTGAACCCAGGCTGGTGGCTGAGATGGACTTGAGGAGCACAAAGAGCTCACAAAGACTAATTCTAATAACCTTGTCCTAATTCTGCTCGAAGTCTGAGAGTGGTGTGTGTTCACAGAGCAATGTGAGTAATGATCTGCTTTAATTGGAGTCGTTCTAACACTGATACAAACTTAATGACTGTGTGGGAACAGTCGTTCTTTGCAGGAAGGTGCAACTTCAAAACCCTCTTGTCTCATCTAAAAAAAACCCAAATAATTAATCCAGAATTCTCATCTATCAATCTCATCTACCCGTGAACAAAAATTTGACAGTGCTTTTTTAAAACCTGAAGACCGAATATTTTAAGCTTTAAAATTAGACATAGTTTGGTTTTTTTCCTTTAAAAAAATGATTTTTCATCAAACTTGATTTTTTGCTGTTCATGTCTTAGGAGCCTATCCTAATGCTGGATGGGCTTTAGGGGTTCACTGGGTGGTGCTCAAGTGTTTGAACTGGTCAGGGATCAACTTGAGGTGGGGTCAGAGGGCATTTTCCAGATCCTGTAGAGGTACCAGAGGTGTGAGGACACCAGCAGGTGTGGGAGATGAGATGGAGGATGGCTGTGGAGCAGGGAACGGCCCTTGCAGAGGCGGGTTCTGGAGCCTGGCTCCTGTGTGGCCACGTGCCATGTCCCTGTGGATTTCCCACCCATGTCCCTGTGGATTTCCCACCCATGTCCCTGTGGATTTCCCACCCATGTCCCTGTGGATTTCCCATCCCACTGTCCCCGAGCTGTCTGTGTGGAGCACACAGGGAGGAGAACAGCCTGAACAATTCCTTCTGCCAGGAGATGTGGCTGCATTGAAACCCAACTGTTCCACAGGAGCTCATCCAGCCTGATGACATCCTCAGAGGAGCTGTTAGAAAGAATGGCACAGATTCTCCTCTTTCCTGGCAATTATGGGAGAGCTGGAGACTGGATTTTTTATTTTATTTTGGTTTTTTTTATGGGGTGTTACCAGGATGTGGAATGCTGTCCAAGGAGCATTTTCATTAGGACTGAGGAACTTAAGACACCCTGCAGACTTTTAGCAGTGCTGGCCCAGGGGGCTGCCTGATTTGATGTCCAAAAAACCTGCTTGTTCTCAGTGCTGGAGGAGCAGGAGAGCTTCAGGTTTCAGCCAGTGGCTCCCAGCTCCAGTGAGGAAGAGCTTTCCTTCTTTATTTTTTCTTTCCTAGAGAGCTTGAGTCTTCTTTTAATTTTATTTTTAATTTTTAAAAGTTTTTACTTGCAAGAAAGGAAGCCACTACATCTAGCAAATAAACAGAAGTGAGGGGATGGAGCTGAGGATTTTGAAGGATGGGTAGGTGCATGAGCAGACAATTACATCCAAAGACAAAGTCACTGCTGCTTTCAGAAAACGCAGCCCAGCTTCACAGTTGTGTAGGAATGCTTGGAAGAAGTCAGCAGGTGGAAAAGAAAGTAGGCTGCTTGGAATTCTGGAAAGTTTTCAATATAGTCCTTCATGGTGGGGGCTTTTAAGGAAATGTAATAGTCCTGAGTTAAGAAGGAAGTTCCCTGTGTGAAAAAAAAAATGTGGGAAATGGATTTGTAGAAATCTACATATTCATTTCCCACATTAAAATACTTGTCTGAAAGGTGACATGCAGGAGGGGAAAGTGCATGAGAGGAGTTACAGAGAGGTCAGGGATGCTCTTTACAGGGATAGGGGTTGGGATATGTGGGGTTCTAGAGTCTGTGAATCATGAAATGGTGATATTTACAGGCTAAAGAAAGTTTAACCAGGGCAGGAAGGAAAACGTCTGACTTAATGAAGTGCAAAAAAGTTTTTATGAGATTCATTGAGTATTACAGTGGAAGAAGGAATTAATCTCTGAAGTGATGGGGTTTTGAAAAGATGAAGAGAACTCAATGTCCTCATTTCATGCTATTTTCCCATCTAAAGCAGTGGACTCTGAGCTCTTGCTGCTGCCCAGGAACAGAACCTTGGGATGGCCACAGCCCAGGGGAAAGGGCAGCTCAGTGCCACTCACTGAGCAAATCATGTCAGGATGGTGGTGACAGGGGAGCAGGACAGAGCAGATCATGCCCTTAGGCAAATCCACAGAGCATTTACCTCTTGGAGCTTGTTTGGAGCTCTGGTCCTTCTCAGAGGAGCAGGAGGGATGGGCAGGAATCCTCTGCTGCTTCCCAGTGAGGAATGAGCAGGTGAGGAGGGAGCTGGTGGGTGTGACAGAGGCTGAGGAGCCCAGCAGTGGCACGCAGGGTGGGGATGGGCTGTGGTGTCTCTTCCAAGGCAAGGACCAGAGGCACCCAATGCAGCTGGCTGGGGCAGGCTCAGAACAAGCACAGAGAGGTTTCTCTGCTGGTGCAGAGCTGAGCCGTGGAAGTTGTTGCTATAGGAGGTGATGGGTGCTAAAAGTTTGCTGGGCCAGAGAGGTAGGACAATTTCATGATTCAGAAATCACTGAAAACACCTTAAGAGGCAATTCTGGACCATAGGCTGCAGGAAGGACAAAGAGATGTTGGGAACTTTTAGCTGCCTTGCTCTTACACCCCTCCTAAGACAAAGTTTGGCCCCTGTGAGGTCAGGCAAGTTGGGCTACAGGGATGTTATCCAGGCCCACCCTCACACTGCACTCAGCAGGATGCCCTGGAGATGTGGGATTGACCTGAGGGTACTGTGGAAGCAGATCCTGCTCACAGGAGAAGGGATGATATTTAAATATAACAATTTGTCATCAGGAAACATTTCTGTAATTCTTTTTTCCCCCAAAGACAGTTTTGTCTTTGTGTTCCCTCAGCTACACCAGTGAGCTTTGAACTGCTGGAGTTTGTGCAGGGCATCATTCCCACCTTCCCAGATTTGTAGAGTCTGGGAACTGAGCTCTGGACCCAAGCATGTGGATTTCCTCACAGAAAAATCCCCAATTAAGGAGTTGGGAGCATCACTCCCATCTGGCCCAGAGGGAATCTGACTCTGGGGTCAGGGCTGCACCTGAGGCACCTCAATGTGATCATCCTCCAGCCCAAATAACTCTGTGATCCCATGATTCTGCTCCCTGTGGAGCTGCTGGCAGCCCTGCTTGGCCATTCAGGCTGGGGGATGGAGCTGCCCACTGTGGTAGTAAAAAACCCCTGAACTTCAGAGTCTGAAAAAGCACCAGGACAGCCCAGGGCACAGCACAGGCTGAACAGTGGGGCTGTGGAAGCAGCCAGGCTGGGCAAGCAGCCCCAGCTGGTCTGGGGGTGGCAAGGATGGTAATGAGGATATAGAGCCACAGAATGGTTTAGGTTGGAAAGGACCTTAAAGATCATCTAGTTCCAGCCCCCACATTATGTGGACTTGGCATGCTGTTCAGTGGGATTTAGCCCAGCTGCTTTAATTTTTGATTTCTGTTGTTTTCTTTTCCTCTCTCTGCTCTCAGTACATTTCTATTTTTTTTTCTGGTCTCATGCTTCATCTGATGATGCATTTTCATTCACAGGAGGGCTTTTAATTGCTGTGAAGGACTTCAGTCAATGCTTTACATTTATCCTACCCGGAGGATTTCAGACACTTCTAATGGGCTGCTAACCCAGGACACAGGCACAGCAGGGTATGTGGATTTTTCCTGGAGAAAATGAAGCAAAATATTATTTCCATCCCCCCTTTCACCCACCTACAAATCATCATTGAAGTAATTCTTCTTCTCCCCTTTTGTCTCATTCAGATTTTAACAGTGGGAAGATGCTGACGGACAGGAATGAATCCTGGCTCTCTAATTTCTCCTCTGCTGCCTCCTCCTTTGCAAGGGGAGGGGTTGGGCTCCAGGAGGTGCTGGTGGGGCTGGTCCTCACCCTCATCGACGTGGTGACACTGCTGGGAAACACCGTGGTGTTCCTCTGCCCCGTGGTGGAGAAGAGGCTGCGCACTGTCACCTACATGTTCATCATGTCCCTGGCCATGGCAGACTTCCTCGTGGCCTGTCTGGTGATGCCCTTCAGGTGAGGAGTGTCTGTGGGGTGGGAGCACAGGAGGACAGATGTCCTTTCTCCCTGCTCTTGGGGCAGGGCTGGGGTTCACCTGCTGGGCTCAGGGCTGGGCTCTGCAAAGGGCTGGTGGCTGTATGTGCTTCCCTGTCTCTGCTCTGTGTTATCATCCCTTATCATGCATGGAGACACAATTCCCAAGGGTCTTTTTCCTGCTGGACACACAGGGACCCTGGCTGCTCATCTGAACTTGATTTCCAGCTCTGTGTGTGGAGCTCCAGTCCTTGCTCCCTCTTCCCTGCACATGGAATGTAAGGAGCTTATTCAGGATAAGCAATTTAGGCTTCCCCCACATCTCTTCCCTGCATATGGAATGTAAGGAGCTTATTCAGGATAAGCAGAGTAATTTAGGCTTCCCCCACATTTCATGGAGGAAAAGGCTCTTGAGCGGGCAGGTGTCCCTGCATGAGGTTTATATGTATGGGAGCTGGATAAAACAGTGAAACAAAAGCAGAAAGCAGCTGGCTTGTGGTCCTGGCTGTCTTGTCCTGCAAAGCAGCCAGAGGTTTGTGTAAATCAGGGAGCTGCAGACTGTTTTGAGTTCATGGGGCAGCATGAGGAAGCTGAATTGTTTTCATGTTCTATGCTTCAGTTCTCATTGGGCTGCCTATTCCTTTGAATTTGGCACTGAAAAATATTGTCCCAACAAGCAATTATAAACTGAGTTAAAAGTTCATGGTATCAGGTGGAAAAAAAAAAGCAGTTAATGATGTTCTTGTAGAAAGAATTTTACTACTGACTTAAATTCTATGCTCAAGGAATTTAAAGTTCAAGCTCTGAAATTATAGAACCATAGTGTGGTTTGGGTTGGCAGGGGCCTTTAGGGGTCATCTAACCCAACCCCTGCACTGAGCAGGGACACAGGCAGCTGCACCATGTTGTTCAGAGCTCCATCCAACCTGGCTTTGAACACTTCCAGGGATGGAGTAGACACAGCATCTCTGAGCATCCTCACTGTAAAAAAAAATAAATTTCTTTCTCCTATCTATTTTGAATCTACTTTTAGTGATGTTTTACTTAAGCAACAAAAAATTACAAAGGGGAGCAAATGTGAGAGCATGGCTGGTGCTTTGTGCCCCTCCTGAGTGTCCTGGTGCTGCCTGGTGGAAAACCTGCCAGCTCCTGGTGGGCCATTCCTGAGGGATGGGCCCTGCTGGCTCCACCAGCCTTGTCCAGCCCTGCCAGCACAGTGGCTGCTGTTTCACACTTCCCCACTGTTTTGGCTTCACATCTGTGCTGCTCTTTTGGGTTTCAGTTTGCTCCTCAGCTGGCAGGTTATTACGTGCCAAAGGGAGGGAAAAAAATTGATCTCAGGAGGCAGTTTGGCTCAGGAAAATGTGGCAGAAGGGAAAAACAAATTTGTCCTTGTTGTCTTAATTTCATAAGAATGAGAGTTTTCTTTTGTTCTTGGCTTGACTGGTTTGCAGGGGTGGTTCAGCTGAGCTCAGCTTGTTGTCTGAGTACTCCAGCCAGTCTGTGATTTCCAGGCTGAATATTTCCAGCTATTCTTTTCCACTGCAAGCAAAAGGGCAAGGCAGGGGTGACTTCATTGTGCGGGATTTTTTGGCTTTTACTACTCCTTCTTATCCAGCAGCATTTCCAAGCTGCAGAGACTTTTTACCTGAGAGAAGAGGGGTCAGGTGTCCATTACCTCGTGCTGTGAGACATCTGCAGGTCAGGTGCACCCCACCAGATGTGTGCAGGTGAGAACTGGGCACCTGCTCACCTGGGATCCGTGTGCAGCACATCTCCCTCTGGGAGAGCAGGGCACACCACAGCTCTGCAGCATCTCTGGGGGTAAGGAGGGCTCTGAGGAATGGCCAAACAGCACCCAAGTGCAGAGCTGAACCCGTGCTCCAATTCTAATGCCTCATTTCCCCTCTGTAAAAGAGCCATGAAACCTTTCCATGAGTATGCTGTGGGATCCTCCATGCTGCCCATGGTGGAGGGACAGGCTCTGCTGTAGTTTGCTTGGAATTTTTGCATGGAATCCCACGTAACAAAGAGCTGCTGAGGGCTGGGACCCTTCAGCAGCACTGCCCCCACCTACAGCAGTTGCTGTGCTCTGGAACAGCCTTCACAAATCGATTTAGTGAACTGGTGTGATGAGATGTAGCTCAGGCACTGTTTCCTGACATCAGGTTGAATCTTTCCCCTTTGCTGGACACCTGAGCACTGCAGCTCAGCAGCCCTGAGCTCACTGTATTTTACCAGCAAGCTGAGAAGTTACAGGATAATTAAAGCTTTGCAGGACTAGGGAATTACTCATCAAATTCACCCACAATGGTGATTTCAGCAGCACCTTGGGAGTTGCAGAAAGCTGGAGAAAGAAAGAAGCAAATGGCATCTCACTGAATGCTACAGGAACATGCATCTGCCTTCCTACAGCTGCCATATGTTCCTTCCTTCACTGCTCACTTCTCACAGGCCCCTCTTGACTTTGTTAGAAATATTTTTGGTACTGTGTCTGTTTTTGCTGGTGTGTTTACCTTGCTGAGGCATTTATGAGCCACATTATGTACAAGCTGCATGGGCTTCCTCCTAGGATGTTGTTATTTTGTATTTTTTTTAACCAAGAGTGGAAATCCTTCCTGGTTTTGAAGCATTTGATTGGATGTGAAGTGAGTTTCTTGGAGATGTCCCATGCCCCAGGAATTGTATTTGTGGGGTGCCCCGATGAAGGAAGGAATGATGAATCTGACTCCCATGTTCTCAGAAGGTTAATTTATTATTTTATGATACTATATTATATTAAAGAATACTATAGTAAATGATACTAAAGAATACAGAAAGGATACTTAGAGAAGGCTAAAAAGATAATAATGAAAACTTGTGACTCCTTCCAGAGCCCTGACACAGCTTGGCCCTGACTGGCCAAAGAGTGAAAACAACTCACAGCAGAATCCAATGAAACAATCTCCAAACACATTCCAAAGGAGCAAAACACAGGAGAAGCAAATGAGATAATATTGTTTTCCTTTTTCTCTGAGGCTTCTCAGCTTCCCAGAAGAAAAATCCTGGGCAAAGGGATTTCTCAAAAAATATGAATGTTTCACCCAGAAATTGGGGAGAAATCATAAAAGAGTGTGCTGTGTCAGGCACTGGAAGAATGCTGTGATAAACAAGCTGTGCAGATGTAAATTTGGGGAGTTTTGTGGGGCAAAGCACCTCTCTCAATGCCCTTGGGCTGCAAGAAGCACAGCTTTGCTCTTGTTCAGTCATGCTTTAGGTGTGGGGTGCTCCTTTTTTTGTTGCTCACCCAGCCTGGCCTCATACACCTGCAGGGACGGCACAAAGAGCCCCTCCAGCTCTCATTTCCACCTGTTTCCTCTCCCAGCATCATCTACGAGGTGACGGGGATGTGGCTCTTTGGGAAGCTGTTCTGCAAAGTCTGGATCTCCTTCGATGTCATGTTCTGCACCGCGTCCATCGTCACGCTGTGCTTCATCAGCCTGGACAGGTACTGCTCCGTGGTCACCCCCTACCACTACTCCAGGAGGATGTCCCGGGGCAGGTGAGTGCAGCTGCTCCTCCCTTGGGGTCCCTCCAGGCTGTCACTTGGCCATGGCCTACACTGATCTGAGGCTGAATGAGCTGAATGAGCAGAGGGATGTGGAGAAAGGAACTTTCACCATTTAAAACTGCATTAAATGCTTAACATGGTGTAGGAGAGGACAAGGAGGATGCAGCTGAGGCTCCTGGGAGAATATTTTTAGAGCTAAGGAAGGGTTGCAAAATGGGGTAGAAACAAACCAGTGATACGGGCTGAGTTGGACCTACAGGTTTTTCCCTGTGCAGTCGTTTCACAGGAATGTCACAGAATCACAGAATGGCTTGGGTTGGAAGGGACCTTAAAAATGACCTTGTTCCATCCCCCTGCTGTGAGCAGGGACACCTTCCACTAGACCAGGTTGCTCAAGCCTTGGCCTTAAATATTTTCAGAGATGGGGAAGGACTTTGAAGAACTTCTGAGGCCTAGGTGAAGGGAGACCCAGAGGGTCCATGCAGCTGTAGTCCTCCCTCTCTTAAACTCATCATCTTTTCTGAAGTGATATTCAGGGAAAACAAGGAGAGTTTCTGAGTTCCCATGAGGGTTTCATGTGAAAGACTGAAATGAGGACTGCAGGGTGAGGAAAGTCATCTGAGGGTGGGCAGAGAGCACACTGCAGCAGTGGAGTGCTTTACAGGGTGGGTTCAGGCATGTTTTTCCCACTGTCACTCATGCTGTGTGTGATTTGTGGATCACAGGCAAAGAGAGGAGGGCAATCTGTGGCCCCCCTTGCAGATTCTGCCATGTGGTGTCCATGAGCTCCATCCTCATCAGGCCCCAGGGGGTGAGATAATGGCCAGATACTAAAGCTGAAAGAAAAAATATCTACACGCTGTTGCTTCAAATACTAACAAACATCTTCTGCAAAACCTTTCCTCATCTTTTCTCAGCCAGCTCTGAGCACTCCTTGAGCTGACCCCAATTTTGTCAACTACAGATCAATTACCCAATTGTTAGAGGTATGCAAGTCTGAATTTGTTATAGTCCAGCTTTTTCCCTTCTCCACGCCCTGCTGGACTGCTCAGCAGTGATATCCCACACAGGTTACCATGGGGATTGGATTGCACTGGATGTTCTCAATCCAAAATTACTCAGGCCCTCCCTCCTCTCCGCATCTCTTTCCTTTTGCAGATGCATCGTGATGACCTGCACGGTCTGGGTCTATTCCTCCCTCATTTCCTTCCTTCCTGTCATGCAAGGCTGGAATGAGATCCCCGGGGTGGACTTTGATGCGGGCAGGGAATGCATCTTCGTCACCAACTGGGTTTTTGCCATCGTGGCTTCCGCCCTGGCCTTTTTCCTTCCCTTCATGGTCATGTGCAGCATGTACTTCTTCATCTACCGAGCCTCCCGCCTCAAGGCCACGCGCATCATGTCCCAGACGCTGGAGATCCACTACCACCCCAACAGCAAGAGGCAGAACCACCTGCAGCTGGAGAACAAGGCCACGAGGACCATCAGCATCATCATCTCCGTGTTCGTGCTGTGCTGGCTGCCCTACTTCGTGCTCAATGTCTGGCTGGCAGCCAGAGGCACCGACTCCACCAGCACCGTGCTGCTCGGCACCTTCAAGATCATCACCTGGCTGGGCTACTGCAACTCCACCATCAACCCCCTGCTCTACGCCTTCCTCAACAGGGACTTCCAGCACGCCCTCAAGAAGCTGCTCCTGTGCAGGCGCAGGTCGCAGGTGGACGCTGGGGAAGACATGGTTTCCATAGCCACGTTTTCCAAGACCGCTCCAGATCTGGAATACAGCGTGACGGTGCCCAACGGTGCCCCGAAGGGCAAACCCAAGTCATAGGGATTCAGGATCAGTCGCTGGAGGTGGTGATACAGAAAGTGCTGGAGCACATCCCAAAGGAAAAACAAAGGGTAGGAAAAGAGGGGAAGGAGGGGCTGGAATATTACAGCTGGGGACAATACAACAAAGATGCATTTCTTCACCTTCCACAGTTTCAATAACGAGAAACTCAGATATTTTAGGGGCAATTTGTTACATATTAATGGAACTAATTAATTCCTGGATAATTATTTTTCTAATGAGCACTTTCTAAGACAAATTCAACCTTCATGTTGGGTAAAAAAAACCAAACCGGTATGGCATAATGCGACCTTATATTTGTGCACATCCTGGTGATCTGTGTCAGGTATACAGTGTTTCTTATCAAGCTACTGTAGCTTTTCATCTCCAAGTTTCATTGCAGATTTGACCAGTTTTAATAACTCCACGTGTGCCAGTCTGTGTATGGGAATTAGAGGAGGGATGTGCTCTCTTCCTAAAGAGGCACCACTCTGCAGCCTGGGCTGTTGCTTAGGGGGTTCAGCTCACTGGCTTCTACAACATCTGGATATTCAGAACTTTCCGTGGCCTTCTGTGAATTATCTGTGGGTTTCCTTGTTCATTCTGGAAGGGGACATTCCCTGTGGCAGACCCCAGGAGATGACAAAGACTTGCTGCAACAGCAGGAGCACTGCAGTTTCAAAGCTACAGCTGGTGACACCATCTGAAGATGGGATGTGAAGAGGAATTATTACTTGTACACTGTAGTAAATACCACAGAGACATAAAAAAATCATGATAAATGGAAATTATTTTTACTACTCCCAAGTGCTCATCTGGACTTCCAACAGCACTGGCTCCCTGCAGGAAAGCTACAAGTGCCTCACTGAAGGGTTACTCTGAAAAGGTAGCAGGGGACTGTCCTCAGAGGTAGCAAATGCAGGAGGACCTGCCTGGAGCAGCTGAGCTACTGAAGAAACCAGCACAAGGGTCAGAAGTTCCCTCTCAAGAGGCTGGTAAAAAAAACAGCCCTGACCTGGGGTTCAACAGAGATTCTCCTGTGACCCTCTGACTCCAGCAACAACATGGAAGTGGTAACTACACCTTATCCTGGGGGAAGCATCCTGTGGGCACAAAGGTGGGCAGGGCAGAAATCCTGCTGCTGGCACCCAGCTCATTTTGATAGAACAGGACAAGGAATGGGGTTTCATTCCCAAGAACTATGGGGGAGGAAAGGAGGGAGAGACAATTTCCTGTGAAAGAATGGGACAGCACAGCAGAACCCCAGGCCAAAGCTCCTTTTGCAGGGCTGTGAGCTCAAAGCTATTCCAGTTTGGGTGTTCTTCCACAAAAGGTACACATCATTCAGAGGAAACCCTCCCAGGTTAGAGAAGAGCCTTCCTCTGTCAAACCCTGGAGCAATAGGGGACAAAGACAGGGACAACACACTCCAGTGCTGAGAGAAGCAAAGACTGACCAAGCAGTTCAGAGCTGAGCATGGCCAGATGCTTTTGTGGCTGGGCAGAGTCCCCACAAGGGAGGACTCATCCACCCCTCTGAGGGCAAATTAACACCCCAGAATATGCAGGCACACCTGGTGTGAACACATATGCCACGTCTGGTACTGAAATGCTGCAGGGCCCTTGGAATAGGCAGCTACCCACATCCACATCCACAGCAAGTCAGAAATATCTTAATCCTCATTTGCCGTGCTCCACCTGTGATCCCTGAGCTGGCAGGGAGGGCAGAGAGGCTCCACACGTGGCCATTTCACTGTGCAGCTGCAGCTGATGCAAACAGGGACAGCCAAGGGAAGAGGACACACTTAACTCTCCTGCTTTAACCCAGCTAAACACAAATTCTGTTCCTGATGAGACACTCACTGCAGCATTCTGGTTTCACCTGGACAAGCCAGTATCTGGGAGAGTTATCCAAGAGGACATGGAAGACAATCATTGTAATCTACTGCCTTATCACAAAGCTGCAGGGTGTCAGCTGGTTTCATTGCTGGTCACAGTGTCACACCACAGTAGAGTAATCCCCAGAAGGATCTGAGTTCAGTATGTTTTTAAGAAACTGATCTCAGAGACTTTAACAAATTTAAGTCTGTAAAACAGAAAAATAAAATTGTACAAGAACAGCTCTAACAGCATAAGAATTATCCCTTCTCCTCTCTCTGGTGAGCAATTGCATCTATAATCCAGCCAGTTTAGAGCTCAATTCCCTTCTTTCTCCAGATTCTGTCTCACTTCCAAGCAGCACATTGGGTTTTGCGTCATCACACACGCTGTGGCCAGTGTGAGACAGGGAAGTAAAGGAAGTTTCAGGAATGCAGAGCCCATCCTGTTCCCACTGCACAGGGCTGCCATCTGCAGCACACACCGATGCAGGCTTCCAACAGAAGCAACTACTATTTTGTCTTATAAATAAAAAAAGTTTATTAAATCATTTAGACTTGAAAGAAGTCACAATAATCAATGCACTCAACAATTACAGCAAGTGCATCCTGTACACCACCAACCCAAATGGATTGATTCTGTATTTTATAAATAAAAATTAACATATTTACAGTGAGAAATAAAAGCATGGCATTAGGCAGTTAAATTAGCAGATTACACAAATGCCTACCAGTTGATTTTTTTTAAAAAGTACAAATCTACAAGATTACATACGACATGTATGACTTCATTAGGTTTAAATTTTCAGAACCACAACATTTTTGCACATAATTTTGACTATGGCTCTTCCAACCACTGCCTATAAAACCCCCCATTTAATGGCAAAAAGCTCCTTTTCCTTCTCTACAGCTTCATCTGTGTAAGATGCATTCCCTAAGATCTACTGTAGTGCAGAAATATGAAATTATTTCCTCTAATGACAGGCTATGGACAATGACAATATGTACAACTGTGGTACTTTTTTGCTTTAAAAATAGTGCAGATTCCCAGTTTACCCACCAGGGACAAAAATGGAGTCAAAGTTAATTTCAAAATCATCTTCATTTCACCAAAGAGCAAGTGACCCAGATAGACACTCACTAGGCTTAGAGACTGTAATTTGCTCTATAAAAATACAGTATTTTAATTCTATTTACATGTTACAGATCTCTCACTCACCCAGCAAGCTGACATTTACAAGCTTCAAGAAAACCCAAGACACCCCCCACAAAAAAAAGGAAAATGGAGCACAATATTGGCAAGCACAGCAGCTGGACCCGTCCGCTTAGGAGAGCAAAGGTAAGGAAAATGGAATGTGAAAGGTTTGGTTACTGGGCTTCATTGGCTGTCAAAGTAAACAAAAATCTGTCCAACACGTCTTACACATTAAACATGGCAAAAAAAGCTGAAGTAAACTATTCCCAAGATGAACATTCTGCATCATAGGATCCTTCTGCTGAACAATCCCTGTGAAACCTGCCGAGTGGAAGAAGTGATCCTGAGGATAGTTATTTGCTTGGTTGTCTGGAATGTTTATTTCCTGATAGGCTCATTGTCCGTGACCTCTGCCTGAGCACAGGCTTGGGTGGGAGCTCCAAGTCTTCAAAGACAGGATTTTCTATGATTGCTGCAGCCTCTGGTCGTTCAGTGGGACTTGGAGAGAGCATGTCCTTCACCATGGTGTACTGAAAGAAAACATGACACATATTATGTGAACCAATGGAAAATAGCCAAATAACTCAGAAAGCAGCTGGGGGTGTTATTTGACTCAGCAGTTAGATGTGCACTAAATATTTTAAAATGTATCACTGTGCATCTCTTAAAGTGACTTTATTGTCATTGGACTCAAGGTTTAATAGAGATATAAAAAACTTCACATTATTTGCAATCAAAATTAAATGTATGATACATAATTTATATGTAACTCTTAGATTCATGTTTAGCCATCACACATTTAGCTACACTGAATTTCTCTAGTGGCAAATTAGAATTTTTCCTTTAAATATACAAGTAGTTTGAATATTTGTTTCAAATTTAATCAGAATTAGTGTCCTGCTCCTGCTGAGCACAGCACAGCCCCTCCTCCCAGGCAGCTTTCAGCTGTAAAGCAGGAAAGGCTGCTCTCACCTGGCCACTGGTCTGAAGCTACCCTGAACACCTGAAAGCACCTCAGCTTTTTACTGGGGAGGTTTTGTACATCACCTCCTCTTTAGCTACAACCACATCACTTTACAGACCTGACTAATGAGAACACAGCACAATTTGCTCATGTGATTTCCCTCTTGGGAGGTGCAGTTCTGGAGGGGATCCCATACAGCCATGGTGCTACCTAGAGCCTCTCCTTTACCTGTCTCAAGTCTTGCACTTTCTCTTTGGGAATATGGATTTGTTGCAGGAAATCATGACAGGATGTATGTGAAATGAATGACTGTAAGTGACAAAGGGAAGCCAGGTAAAAATGTATTCCTGGAGGAAAACTGTGACAGAAGTGTCATCGTGCCCATTATTGCAATGTTATAGCTTTGAAATGTAGAGAAGTACTGGGATAGAGAAATGCATCTTAATAACATGAAAGCAACCTGGTTTCTACATTTTTACCTGCAAAGCAATTGGAAAGCAAAGGAAAAAAGCTACAATTATTAATGAAAAGGCTATAATTAATAGCATCAGCTGTACATACCTCTTGTGCATATTTCTGAGTGAACAATGGTGGAAACTTCAAATTTCTAACATCACTTAAGGTCTGCAAAAACATGAACAACGACATGTAACTTTTCCAAAATATCATTCCTTAGTAATATCATCCTATGTACTTCAAAAATATGCAAATCATGCAAAGAAATCAGCCTGCTGGAAAGAAAACCCTTTGTTTTAAAGTGCTGCTTTAGTGCATTGGTGAGTTGCTGCTTCCCTAGGTACTGAGCCTGCAACAGGAGCAGTTGTTCTACAAGAATTGTGATCTCTGCAGTTTTAAATCAGTCAGATACATGAACTTGTACTTTCTCACTTTAGCTGAACAAAATCAACAAATCTGTGCACCGCCCATAACTGGCCTACACTACTATTAAGACACATGAAAGGCTTGTCTCTGCATTACCAATGTAAGCACCTGTCTTTGTTTAACATTTAAGGAGGAATGAGAAGATTTATCAGCAGTTTGGAAAGCAGTTGTGTTGGGTATTTGTGTGCTCCTTTCATACAAAGACCACTGGCTCCATCTAGTGACAGTGTTTTTCCCATATTCAGTATTTAAGCATTTCAATTTTCTTGGAAGGATCTCTTTTTACAGAAGTTTGAGCACAAAATACAAGAGTTCTGAAGTTAAATCAAAATTCATTTCACTATTACTCCATTGGAAGTATAAAGTGACCAGTTAGTAGTGATGGGCAACAGCCAAACTCCCGTTCAAGAAAACTGAGTTTGATGACATTAAAATGCTTCAGAAAACTTTTCTCCTTTTCTGTCAGTTCAGTCTGCATTTAGTGATCTGTTTTACAGCATGTCACCTGGAAATAAATTGCACTGCTACTGACTAACTGCTCACAGCTTGAGACAGAGGCAGCTCTCACGCTCCACCTCTGGGGATTTTTCCAGCCAGTTGTCACAAATTCCTAGAATTTGCTGGGTTACTTGGTCAGGCAAAGCATGTTTTGCTTCAGCAAGCAGTGCTAATGCTTGGCTGATGCCAATGAAAACCTCAGTGTAACAACTGAGAAATAACTCCTGAAGTAGCCAAACTCTAGAATCCAACAATGAAAGGGCAGGGGTTCCTTTTTAGCAAAAAGAGTGAAATGACAGTGAAAATCCTGGAAAGTCAAGGCACTCTTTTAACACTCTCTTCAAGTAAAAATTCAAATTAGATGGAATTTAGGTTTCATTCTGATTACTTGCTTTGCTTCTCTTCTTAGGAAAGAAACCGGAAGGGTAAAGCCTGTAATCACTGCTGCAAGAGATCTGAGAATCCAGGATGGCTCTTTCCCAGGTATTTTATTTCAGTAAAACTGATTTAAGAGAAATTGAAACTGATTTCAGTGCCAGAGGTTCAAATTAAACACCAATTCATCCTCTAGACTGTACTCTTTGTGCCATGAAAAGCCAGAGTATCTTAATCAAGAGAATGCAACAGATGAAGCACTTGGTCAGGCTGCTGTTCTCTCTGCTAAACCCACTCCATCTTCACCTGAGAATGTAACACCCCCAAGCACATTCAAATAATAAATACAAGTTTTAATGACTCTTTCTTTCCTAAACAGGTCACTGGTTGTCACAGAGGAGAGACCTTTCTGGCTGTAGCCCCTGTTCTCCATGAACTTGCTCCTGAGCAAGATGGATCTCACATTTTAACAGCAAGCAAGAGCTGTAATGCACCATCAAACATCCCAAATTCACATCTGCTGCAATGAATGTCAGCAGTTATGGGAAGATTATGCTTGAAGCTGAATGAAACTCACAGCTAAGACTCACTATAGGAAAAGGAACAGTCATTTTTCACCAAGTGCTCTGGGTGAAAAAGCACTGCAGTTGCAAAAGAAGGAAGAAATAATCAAAATGCACAGCATGGTTCCAATTCTTGAATGAAAACCAAGCTGGTAGGCTTAAAGTCACAAGCTATATTTATTGCTTGAGCTCTTGGATATTGTAGTTCAATAGTTTCTCTTACTTGGCTTCACAACAGAGGAGCTTTGTCAAGAAATTAAAGCCTCAATTCAACCACACACATTAGGAAGACTGCAGTTTATTTTCAGTGATTCAGGGGGTCTGTACAAGGCTGATAAAGAAGCTGTGCTCCTAGCTGCAAGGCTTTTCTCCAAAGAAAACAGGACAGGAACCTCTTGCCAGTGTTTCACCAAGCAAACAGCTTTTTCAAACAAATGCTCAAACTGAAGATAACCCAACACCACACGTACCTTGACCCTCTCCATCTGTGTGCTGAAGGGGTAGAGCAGCTCAAAGAGAATCAGTCCCAGGGAGAAGATATCCACCTTGTGCGAATAGGTGTTGCCACAGATCTGAGAAGGCAAAGTCAGGGTCAGGGCAATCAAGCTGCTGCCTGCAATTATCTACAAAGTAAACAGCACCCTTGCAAGTTCACCTGTGCAAGTCACCAGCCCTGTGCAGAGCTGGAAGTTCTGTTGGTGAACTTCAGCAATGAGCACCAGGGAGCAAGGTTCTGATCCTCAGCTCCTCTGTGCTGCAAAGCAAAATGTTTCACTGTGCTTAACCTCATGCACAAGAGTGTGTTTTTCCTCAATTAAGTGGAATCTTTTACAGTTACCTTCCTATACTGCATTAAAAACAAGACAAATGAGCACATTCAGTCTGAATAACTGGCCACTGTTTTTGCTATAACAAATATATACATTTGAATATTAGTTTTGGAATTCAATTTAGGTCAAAACTCTATTTTGATGAGAAAGAGTTTAAGTGATGTGATTGCAAATGGTTTACTAGGAATGCCTGATCTTAGAGCTCCCAAAAATTCAGGGCTCTTCCAGGCACTGCCAAGCACAGCTTTGGAGAAGAGAGCACAAACCTGTTCCGGGCTCATGTAGAGTTTGGTCCCTACTTGTCCTGTGTGCCTGGCATAAGCTGGCATTGGGGTCAGAACTGATTCCTCCTCCTCATCTTGGTCCATAGCAGTCACCAGTCCAAAATCCCCAACCTTTACTATGTCATCCATTGTGAAAAATATATTGGAAGGCTGAGAAAACAAAGAGGTGAAAAGAAAAGAAAGTAAGTAAAAAAGTGACTGTATTTCAGTGGTTATAGCACTTGGTTCTAACTCAGAAGCTGTCAAGGTTAAAAACACTCATAAAAGTGCTGAAGAATAGCAGTTAAGAATTGTAACTATTCAGTAAAAGGAATTACTCCTGCATTATCCACTGTCTTTTCCTGAAGCTCAGACTGCTCATTTCTTGTCATTCAGCAGAGTTTACCAGCAGCACACAGCTCTGCTGAGGAACACACACAGAGTCAACACTGCTGGGAACAGCACAGGAAAGTTACCCAGCCCACATGACACTTTGACACCACATGCTGCAGTGCCATCTCCTGGGCTTGGGTATTTTAATCCCCAAGTGCTAAAGTAATTTGCTGTATTACTAACCAGCACACAGCACATCATCTCAGTGTTAAATTACAGATACAGTGGGAACAAGGGCTGATTTTCAGTGCAACTGTGCAGTTTAATGTGGGAACAGCTGTTTGCATAACAGAATTAAAAGTTTACTTTTGATAGAAACCTAAGAACTTTGCAATTCATAAAGGCAGCAACAGTGATGATCTGGCTTAACTCTCCTTTAGCTTGTTTGCCACACACCTCCAATCCTTGGCTTAGCCTATTGATAAAAGAGACTGGAACAGAGCTGTCCCTTGGCCAATGGTGCACATCCAAGAGAGTTTTTCAAGAAATCTGCTTCCTGGCTGATAGAACAGCACGCACCAAAAGAATGATTATTCCCTTGAAATATAACCACTCCAGCTGGGTTACAAATACAGACACAGAGTTTGGGGGGAAGAACAGACTGATCCTGCAAGGGGAAGGAAGCAGCAGGATGCTGTACAGGGAAAGCTGTGAAGAGGCAGGTGGTGCTGGGCAAGCTCCTCTCAGAGCTCCTGGGCCCTTGAGGCTGGGAGAACATGGTCTGTGCTCTGCTGACATAAACCCTGCAACAGCAGCAGGCAGACAGATAGAAGGCAATATTTTCCCACAAGATAAAGGACTGCGTTTCAAAGTCCATCTGACTTCCTCAGTTAAAGGCAAACCCACTGTATGCACAAGAAACAAGACAGACAAAAGGATTCTTCTTCTTGGTTGTTGGTTTTTTTTTAGGCAATGGCCAGCTCTGAGGGAAGCACTAGAGAAACAGTTCCACAGTGCCCACACCTGCCTCTGCCTCCTGAGCCAGCTCTTATCCCTGTATCACTGTGTTTCCCTGTAATGGGTGTCCAGCCCTTTGGAGTCACAGTGCCTTCAGGGCACAAAAGCCACTGCCCTGTAAACCCACAGTGTCTTCAGGCTCTGGCTGAAGCATTTGCAGAGCACCCACCCTCAGTGCACACCCACAGAGGCAGAAGCCTTGATCTCAGTATTTTAATGCTCAAGGAATAAACATCTCCATTAAGAGTTTGTATCCCACTGCCTTATCTCCTTTCTCCTCCAACGAACATACAAGGCAAGATTTGTCTTGCTTCCTGGGGAAAAACTCCTTGTAACAGAAAGTTTATTTTAATACCTCTCTGGCTGGACACACACTGCCTCTGAACAGCCTTGCACATACTTTCTACAAATACGGGGAATGGACTCTCTGCTATTGCAAAATACCAGCAAAAAGAAACCACCAAGACCACATTTGGGAGAAGAAAAAGCCTAAGGCAGAAGCACACAGTTTCGATTTAAATCATCAGCAGAGTACAATCAAATATAACCACCCTCTAGTTTAGTTATCTTGCCACCTGCACAAAGAAATTTCTCTCCATATTCCTCAGTTAGAAAAAGTATTCTCATTTTTCCACATGAAGAAGCTTCTCACACATCTGGAATACTCTGTTTAATTCAATTAATGCTGCAAATGTATCCAAGCCTGTTCTTGCAGTTCTGTGAAACTGATAATTTCTTTTGAGCTGCCAAGCATGACCGACAGCTTATCCTAGGAATAACAGTAAATTCACTTGACAGGCAGACTTTTGTTTCTGCACTTCATTTTCTTCAAAAGAATTTGAACTTTGACCTTCATTTGCCCACATAAATTCCTACCATCTTGTCACTGCAGTATCCCTGATTAGCAGGAGCCTAATTAATGCATTTTTAATGTGCACTGTTAATTTAAATATTTAGATTAATTATTGGAAATTTTAATATGCCCATATAGAAATTTATTTTCACATAGATCTACCAGCTTTTGTTGGGAGCAAGAACTGGCCTCTGCTATCACTGAGCTCTGCCTGCAGCCAAGCCAAAGCAACTCTGCAGTTATTCAGTTGTTAGTGCTGGCACCAACTCAGGGCTGCATGACCAACCTCTTGGACAAATTACAAAATTAGATGAGATCTCTTCCTAGGAGCTTCTGAAAAGTATAGAAAATAATTAAATCAACTGGCTGTTGTTTTGACCAAATTAACACATAACAGACAAATAAACTCTGGGATCCAAGAATAACATCTATACAAGCATAGAAAGTTTCCTGAAGGAGGAAGGTGTTCATCCAGGGAGATTGTTTCCAAGTTGGTTATACCAAGTAAACAAAATTAAATCTCTTGTTCAAACTGCTGCCAGCACTGAACTTTTAAGATGTTCCAACAAAACAGTCCACACCTGCTGATTAAGACTAATACATTTTTAAGTGAAGATCTAGGTAAGGTTTACTGAACATTGAGCTCAGTGAAAACTGCAGAGGGCTACACCTGACAGTATTGTTAAGAAAGGTTATTAATTAACATGTCTAGCAATGTATTAGTACAGGGGTTTAATTACTTTTATGGTCAGTTTCTCAAGCACTAAAGATTTGTCAGATAACTGGTTCAAGGTAATTGCCTAATGCTGATGGGAAAAGAAAATACTTGGAAGGGCTCACGAGTTTTTCTAACTCTGACATATCCTTTGAGGATTATTTAATTTGAACCTCCTTTTACTGCCACATCTGACATGGTATTTTTTATCTTTTGCTTCTGCTGATGCCAAATTACCATCTGAGAAGCCACAATCATTTCAGTAATTACCCCACTGAGGCAGGCTACTAATGCCTCCTCAAACTAGCAAAGAGAAACAGAACTGTCCACATTTGGCCAAAGGGATCAATTTCTCAGACCTAAACCTAATAAAACTAACTCTGGCTGGGCTCATCAATTACATTTATTTATTTGGTAACACATACTGACACTTCCAGTGCTTTAAGTTGCAGCAAAATCAGGCACTAGCACAGGAGGATCACAAATAAAATGAAAGAAAATGTACAAGTTACTCCTGACTTCAGTTACACTAAACACCAGAGGTGCAAACCACCTTTCCCAGTCCTCACTGTCTGGATGCTGTAAGACATTAAAAATGCTGTGCATCCTTCAGAAAACTTCATTGTGATAGCTGGCATTGGCTCACAATTCTGCTCCAGAACAGTTTACATTTCAATCCCAGAGAAGTACTGCTTAATTTTTACTTTCTCTAACCAAGAGTAACACTGATCATTTTAGGCTGTATTGCTATAGAAAGAAGGAAAATACCAGAATTAGAATAACAGAATTATTTAGGTTGGAAAAGACTTTTAAGATAAGTCCAACTGCAAGCTCCACACTGCCAATTATCTGCTTCACTTGAAATAGTAGAACAGGATCCAAAATAGCTTTGTCATACAGCTCAGCACTGAACAACCCTGTACAAAGAACATGAATTAAAAATACCACAGGACAAATGCCACTGATCTGTGCCAGGTACAAGAAGTCTTGCTGTAAGAAAGACTTTAATTGCAGTAACAAGTGACGAATATTTATTTCCTGGAGCACTGCACCTCCAGATTATTGTACAGAAATTAATTCAGCTTTTTTAACACCCATGCTGAGGTCACTGAGAGGAGTCAGCTATTTTGGCAGGCTTTGCCTGCAGTGCCACATTCCTCCCACATACAGCAACCTATGGATACAAACCTTGAGATCCCTGTGCATTAATCCTTTGCTGTGCAGAAAGTCAACAGCTTCAGCAATCTGCAGAAAGATCTGCAGACACTCTGTCCTTTCCCTCTCCTCTATGGTGCATCTTCTGCTCATCCAGTCTTTAAGGTTCTCTTTCCGGCACAGCTGCATCTGGATGTACAGATACACCTTTGGAGAGGTGGGCTTGACTTTTTCTGCAGTGTTTTTAGAAAGGTCCAGGCTTAAACTCGTTGGCCTTGGAGGAGAAACAGAGAGGGGACTTCCTGAAGCAGATTTCTTGTTATCAGATTCCTTTGTAGTTTTGCCTTTATCCTCAGAAGGACTCTCATTGTGTGAAACATCAACTTTATCTTCCTTACTAGAGGCATTTCCACAGCCAGAATCCTCAAACACAATAGAGGAGGAAGTCCCTTCCTTCAGATGTACAACAGGAACAGCTGAAGAACAAATTTCCATGGAGGGTCCCAGCTCATTACTGTTGATAGTACTGTCTTCTACATCACAGCCTGTAAGGACACTGTCCTGAAGGTTTAACAGTGGATCTTCTGAGTGCTGCAAGTCCCTGTTGTCTGTGTCAGAGAATTCCAGAGGGGAAAACTGGCTTCCAGATGAATCTGACTGACCACAGGGTATCCCCACAGACCTCACCCTCTCCGATGAAGCTGCAGTAACTTCAATGTGTTCCTTTGTAGAAAATGGCTCTGTTGTGATCTTAAATGATGGGACATCCATTGGGCTGGGAGAACTGAGAGGCCAATCAGTGCTGGAAGACAAAGTTGAGAGATCAATACTAGAGAAATTGTAGCAGATTCCAATAATTTCACTAGAAATGCACTTCTGAAAGCCCACATTTTAACAACTGCTACCCCTGACACCTGTGTCATACTGCAACAAGGAGTGACTACCCAAGTGTGGGAATCACCAATAACCAGGATTTAGCATCTGTGTCTTAGCAAGGATAATGTTTTCTCATTGAGACCAAAGTGTTGATAAAGGAATATTTAACAAGCTCTACTGCCTGGATTCCTAATGTGCAATCAGGCTCATCTACAGTTTGAAAAAATCCACCCCTTTGGAACATGCACTGCAAGGACTATTTAAAGTGCCTTGGAAGAATTACAGCTGTGAAATGTTAATTTGATGCCTGAAATATAAAGGTCCCTGTATTCTAAAATTTGTGAGGCGTGTTAAGATGTTATTATGAAACCACCCAGCAATCTTGTATTAGGCCTCATTCTATAAATGTCAACATACACCCACTTTTTCCTCTCTCTTCACGTTCTCTAACTCCTTCATCTAATTTCCCATTTTTAACCTACTTCTACCAAGCTTCACAAATCCTCAGTCTGATTATCCCTCATATTTCTAGTGAAATAAATTAAATGAATTATTGGAGTACTGTATCAGGTCCATCTAACTCAAGACATTGAAGAGGAACAAAGCAGTAGAAAGGAACAAAGAAGGCAGAGATGCCAAAGTTTGCAATTGAATCACAGCAGCAATGCTCCAACCTTCCAATCACAGCAAGGTTCAGCTACACAAGTTCAATTAAGAACCATGCAATGTTTCCTAAGCTGAAAGAAGGACCTTAACACAAGAGAGGACCCATAAATTAAGAACTTTATGCAGAAGTGTGATATATTTGTATCTGTTCAACTGAAAAGTTGTCAGGCTAAATTAACAACCACCTCTCTTCCTAGACAGTCTCTCCATCTTCCTGGATCCTCAACCAGTTTTTCTAGTTCTCTTGACATACAATCTCAAATTCAATTGTTAAAAAGAGCCCCATGAGTTACCTTTCATCTTTTAACCACTGCTCATCCATCTTTTCCTGCCATCTCTCAGGGGGAGCTTCCAGCCATGCATTGAAATACCGAACAATCCCTGGGTGCTCGAGCTTAGCCAGAGCCTTGACTTCCCTCATCACCTTCTCACGAGCCAGCTCCCTACGGTTTGGGGTGAGGAGAAAAAGAGACATGGTCACAAGAAGCAACAGCACAGCACAAAAATTTCTGCAAAGGAATTTAATCAAAGCTGCCCCAGTAGACACCAGGCCAATAGCATTGCTTTTCACATCAAAACAAAAATATGTCTTAAATTCCCCAGAGTAACTCCTTTAACTTAGAAGTATGGAGGAGTAGAATGTGCTCACAATGGCTCAATATTCAGTGTTCCCTTTTCACAGGATAATTACAGACAGCAAAAACAAGAAGAAATTAATCTTCCTCTTAACTGTTCTCAAGGACAGAAAAAAAATATTTTAAACAGCAATATTCTACAGGGATGTAGAAGACACTGACACACAAGACAGACAGCAATACCTTAGTATTTGTTTTTTAATTGGCAATAGGTAAGGAGGTTGCATAAGGACTATTTCTGTTCTGTGGACAGGAAAGCAGGCAGCCTCCTGTTTTACTGAAGTAATTTATCTCTCTTCATAAGACTGTAACTGGATCAAATAAAGTCTGATGGTTTTATTTAATGGCTTTGAATATTCTTGGAAAACAAGAATCTAGGCTACCTTAAGTTTCTGAACAAAACCTTTAATCTTAAATAGTTACGCTTATTTAACACATTCAAAAGAATAGTAATTCTAGATTTCATAGCTTTACCCCCTCCCTCTTGCTGTTCTAACTTGAGATTTGCAGCAGCAGTGTCTCCCATCTCCCACTAAAAGGAAGTGCTGCAAGCTCTGGGTAGGGTAATCCAGCAGCATGGCTTGACCACCTATGACTGAGAGAAAAGGTAGGGGTTGTGGGACCAGAAAATGAAAAAAGTGGGCAAAAGGAGTCAGAAAAGGAGGTGAGGGAGAGAGAAAAAAAAAAGAGAAGGTGGAGTAGGAAAGGTAAGGAGAGGAAGGAGAGAAGCACATTAACAGCACTACAGTAACTGGTCCTGTTAGCAAAGGCTCCATTCACCAAGGAAATCCCTGTGGAGCAACATCCCCACAAAGGGATCTGTGATGCAAGTGTTTGAGCCAAGCAGGTCAGCTCTGCTGGGACTGCATATGCCACATTCTCTGTGCCAAAACTGAGACAGCCCCCCATTAAAAAGTACGTCATTCACCCTAATGAAATATCTGGGAAATCAGCTCAGGAGCAGATGGTTCTCTGTAGGATGGGATCCCACCACTCATTCATTATTCTGTGTCCCAACCCATCCATTCTTTACCTGTTGGGCAATCGGATCCTCTTGATGGCATAGTTGCAGTCATCTACTTTATTTCTGGCTTCAAAAACCACTCCAAAACCTCCACGACCCAGACACTGGATTGGTTCAAAATCTGTCAGATATCTGGGAAGAGAGGGGTGTGTGGAAGGGACAGAAGAAGGGAAGGAGGATAGAGGAGAAAAATGCATTAGTACAGATAGAAAAATAAAGTAATTTATGACCACAACTGAAGTAGTTTTGTACAGGCAAAACATGTGCAGAATTTTTTTTTTTAACCTGCTCACACACTGTGAGCAATTCACTATCTATGAAATGGACAGTTGCTAAATATGTATTTATGCAAAGCCTATCACAGGCCAGCAGAACCCATTCTGCATGCACTGGACAAACTGGTTTTCAGAATAGGTTAAAAAAGAGGTTTTTCAGAATACCAGATTGCATGCCTACTGGATCCTGAGTTTACAGCCCATGTTTCTATAGCCGAGTATTTTCTAAATCATCATTTGCCTTTAACCCTACCCCAAATAACTGTTTCTGCAACTAGTCCTTCTAGTCCTGGGATTTTTCCCTCCTCACCACAAATCAATTAATGCAAAACCAGCACAACATCCCATCCAAAACATCACTGTTCATATACATCACTGCTTTTCTTCTCCTCATTTCAAACACTCCAGTCTTTACTTTCATTGAGTTACAAATGTACAGGAAATGGTCACATTTGCTCTAGAGCATAATGGCATGCCCCTATTAAGCCTTTTGTCTTAACCAACTCCTTTGGAAAACCAATAAAGATTTTATTTCAAGTATAGACTGTTTATTCTGCAGGGTACATAAGATGTCATCTGCTTCCATCTGCAACTGCCTTTCTCTGCCTTGCACCATAAACACAGGAACAGATGGAGTAGACACTGATTAAGACCTACAAGGATCAATCTCCCATTTTGCTTATCAGCAAGAAGTATGGGAGCAATACTTCTGATCACATGTAACCTGTTGACTCTCTGGAATTTCTGAGACTAATCATAACTGCAATCTCCCATGAGTAATGGGGTCACAGAGTCCTTTGTGCCAGTTGCTGATTATCCTGGGAAGTCAGAGGACTGGGAGTTCCTAGGTAAGAACAGGTGAACACCTACTCTTTCTATCTCCAGACAGCATTAGTAGCCACACTGATTAAACACCCTGTTTATGTTGTGTTGAACAGACCTCACCTTGACACATATCCAGAGTTCTTGGCATCACTCCAGCTGTTGTCTTTAATGTCTCCACAAGTGGGCTCATACTTACAATCAGTCTGACACTGTGTTTCAGACTCCTTCCGCAGCTAACAAGGATTTCCAAAACAAGAACAAAACAAACAAACAAACAAAATCAACTCCTTGAGTGCCTGAGATTGGTTTGTACCCTAGATATGGCATTAAATAAATATCTCCAGACACGTCAGAAGCAGTCTAATCTGCTTGCTGAAGCAGTTAAGCAAATTGTATGTGGCAGCTGGCAGCCTTCACACACAGATTAAACAATAAATTTAGGCTTTTGATTTTGTTATCTCATTAGTTATTAACTTATTAATATTACTCATTGCAGAGTCCAAACTGAAAGAAACAGCTAAAAGAATTCCTTCTGTATTTGGGATTCTGAAAAAAATACTCACTCTGCTGTAAGGGTGGGGGTGGAAGAGTTTGCGCACAATGAAGGTGGTGGCCACGATGCAAAATAAAATGGTGCCAACAATCTCCTTCCACCAGTGGAGCAGAAGAACAGGATCCTTTTTGCGAATGTTCTTGTAATTTGTGTCGTCAAAAAATCGAACCGTGATCTGGTTGCTGCGTTTGTTTCTCTCCCTCTTGTAGTAGGGTAAGTAATAACCATTATCTGTGTATAAAACACACCCAGAGAACACAGATTTACCTGCAGGTACCTACAAAACAACTCTGCCTTCTCATTAGAGGTCTCCTCAACAGATATGGTGTGTTTTTATTTCTATGCCTCATGATTTTAAATAAGCAAATTCATTTAATTAAGGTTGTGGACAGCAACTAGGTCTCTCTAGCTTTAAACCAGAGTATCTTCCATATGGGAAACTTGTGACAACCATCCTGAGTCTCCAGCACTGTCAGTAAAATCTGAAAAAAAAGTAATTCCCAAGATTTTTCCACTCCAAACAACTCTCAGTGGCAACAGCAGCACACACAACAGCTCTTCAGTGGCAATTCCTGGCACTGTGTTGTGCTTTACGTGGCACTAATTGTACCTACATTGCAATCTGGAAATCCTAGTTTGGGCAATAATTTCCTAATTCATTAAATATTTTAAAAAATACACATATTTAAGGTCTAACAAATGGACATTTATTGAAATTCTCAGATAATAAAACGTGGGTATTTGAAACACTTCTATGTCTGGAACTTCACCTACCATATGGGTACTGCAGAACTGAGAGTGCTCCATTGCTGTACTCCTCATGAGAATACTTGTCATTGCTGAGACACTTATCAAACTCATCAGAGCCCACCAACACTGGAGTCCTGGAAGGAGACTCTAAGCACAGAAAAGACAAAATTCTCTGAGCTTTATTTCAAGTACAGACCGCTCATTCTGCAGAGTATATAAAATGTCAATTGTTTGTAAAATTCTGTTCTCACATTAATTTAAAGAGAACTCCAATTGCATAATTTTACAAAATGCCTCTTGAATCAGGTAATGAGAAGTAAATTTTATAGAAGGAAACATTAAGAAAGTTAGTTTAAGGTAACAGTTACTTAATAATTCTTCCCCTGGACTAGTCAAGTCACTCATATTGACATCACTGCAAAAAATTCTTCCTCTTTTTGTTGAAAAAACTGATTAAGAAGACCCAACATTTAATTACTAACAAAGACTCTGTCAAATCCATAGTAAAAGAAAACAGACATTAAACATTTAATTAGAAAAAAACCCACTTAATACAGCACAGAGATATTCCTGAAGTAGTTTACAGTTGGAAACATCAGTCTAGTCTGAAACATATTGGAAACCAGAAAGATGCCCTGTCTTTTTTGAGCTAAGATACTACATTAAACTCTGAACTGTCACTTACGGATTAAAGGTTTCCATTTGATTTTGGGAAGAGGAATAATTGCATTATCATTCCTGGATTCCAGAGCCTTTGGGTTGGTTGGGAATTTCTCAAAAATTCTGACTGATGACTGAAGATACAACTGGCCCCTGAACATACCTAAGTAATAAACAAGGAAATGTATTAGTCTTTAGATTTGGTTCTCTTCACTCCTGGAATAAAAATGCCTAGTCAAAACACATGGTTAACAACATTTTTAAAAATATTTCTGCTTATTCTGAGAACCTGAGATCCTGACTCTGACTGGTAAGCTGGATGAATTCAAGTAATATTTTCCCTCCGTTCTAGGAAAGCAAGAGTTCAGAACATCTCATTTTTACTGCTGGAAAGCTGGTGCTACAGGAAAATGCCAGCAATTTTTAAGAGCTGTAAAGGAGTCTGGGATTTGCAGCTCTAAGACCTCATTCTAACTTCCTACCCTTGTAAATGTTGCACAAAACAACCATTACCAGGAAGGCTGCAATGATCTGTCTTCTTTCTAGTGTTATTCTTTATGTGTTATTCTAACCATTAACTGGAAAGCTACAAGATGCAAAGACTTAGAGAAAAAGGCTTAAGGCAAACCAAGTCTTAGGAAACTAAAGCACATTTACCTCCCAGAGACAGACAGCTGAGGAGGAGGCTCTCCAGCCACTCTATTTCAAATTGTCCCAAACCACATCCAATGGATCCTGACAGCTGGATGAAAACTAAGCCATGTAAAATCTTATCTGAATTTTCTTCACAGTATGTTACTGCAATCAGTGTACAAATTAATGGGCAATAAGACTGCTTCATTAGCTGTCTACCTGTCTTCTGAAGTTTCAAGATTTTTAGTCATCTCCAGTGTACTAAGACTATAAAGCTATGAACATTTCAGAATCAAAATGGATAAGATTTATGGGTTTGAAACCTACCGGTACAAAAAGATTTGCTTTACTACAACCTCAATAGAGAAATGAATAATGTTTACTACAGAAAATGCTGCAGGTGGTGTCTCACCCAAATAGACACTGGATTCTGTGGCCCCTCTGGCAGCTTCCACAAGATCTTCTTCATCTTCCAGTATCTCGTTATTTGTTGTGTAACTCGTGTCATCAAACAGACTGATTGGAATTACTTTGCCATCCTTAAGCAGCCATGCAGAAGCAATTGGAGTGCAAAACTGAAGAGGAGAGAGGTAATTGGAAAATGAATGTAGTATTAATGAGCTATTAAATAAGAATAATAAAAAACAAAGTGCTTAAATTTCTTGTTTAAATTTTTGTAACAGATGCAGCAGCTCAAAGTCAGAACTTCAGTTAAAAAATTACAAGCAGATGTGTGCTCCTTTACAAAGACAGTGCCTGAAACCAAAGATGAAAGACATTTTCAAAACATCTACTTTTGTGATATTTAATATTCTGTCTTTCCCCCTACCTGGTATTCCCATTCCAGATGTCCTCCTCGTCTGTTAAAAGCCATCACCTTCCAGTCAGCCACAGAGACCTTTATCACTGTGTCTTTCATCATAGCTTCCTGCTCATCCACGTCTGAAATAATTTTTGTTTCTTCTTTGTTCATAGTTGATTTAAAATTGCTCTCAATGTATCCTGCTCTAGTTTCAATATCTGGGACATAGCGCAGCTCAAAGTGACCAACACTGAAATTCCACCTCAAAGAAAAAGAGAAAACCTTTATAGAAACAGCTTTTATATTCCAAGGAAGTCCCAAGTCCTCTGTGCAGAAGATTTCTACACTGAATTACCTGTATTTGGCCCATATTTTCACAGTCAACTCTCAGACTATCAAACGAACAAAACTGTACCAGGAGGGGAGTGCTAATCCAGAACACAAATCAAACAAGCTGAGAAATGTTGTCCAACATGATGGGTGAACTGAGAAAAATGGTAAAATAGGGCCAATGGCACTAAGGGTTTAGTGTATGAAGGGGGAAATTAAAACCATCAAGTACTAGAGCTGGGTCTGCCTAGTAAAGAAAACATTCTGTAGCTGATGAAAGCAGTAAGTACAAAGCTGTGAGGAAGTGGTATTTTAACAAGCCATTTTCCTCTTCACTAATTAAGTGGATTTAACTGGAAACAGAAGATTTTTCAAACTGGAAAAGGGACTATGATTTTTTTGTTTAACCCCACATACAACCTAACACAGATCCCTTGGCAAGTACTTCATGAAACCAGGACTACTCATGTCCCATAGGTTAACACCAAGAAAAGACAAATGTATAATGTGTAAGGAGCACAGTTTTCTTGCACAGCAAAAAAACTCTTCAATTCTTGTAAACCTACAAAGATTCAGATGGGAAAAGCATGGCATGTTTGGAGAGCATGAAGGGGTAAATATTTCTTGAACAGAGTATTTGGGCACCTAAAGCTTCTTACCAGTCTGGCAACCACTAGGAGCCCAAACTGGATATTTAAAGAATTTACACCCTTATGGTAAGAGTTTGGCATATTTTAAACACTCAGTCAATTTATTGAAGACATTACTTTTTTTCCTCTGGATTAAAACCCCAGATGTTTCTTACCCATTCCCTGTCACCAGGAAAGCACCTCTGTTTCTCACCACAAAGACAGAGGATTCTGTGACACAAAGACTAAATACTATGGTTTTGACATACCTCTCCTGGCTAATATGTGTCTCCAAGAAACACAGAAACCAAGATTTATCCTCTCAGACATCTGATCTGCTACTGAGTTCTCATTAGGTTCTCTCTGATAGGCTACAAATTCACAACTTGTCACATCCTGCTGCAAACAGAAGAGGGAGCAAGGGAACACGGAATGACTGATTCTCCACTATGTTGCTGGGCAGTTACTTGTATCTATGTACAGAACCCATCTTTTTAAATCTGTGTTTTCTGAAGTGGGTTTTTTCCAGAAAATGCGTGTCTGTAATTTTACAGAAATCTTGATGTATTAAAACTTCAGTATCAGAGCGTTAGAAAAATTACAGATTGAATCAGTTTCTACAGCTTAGAAACAACAAACCACCTACATTATGGAATGAACAACATGAATTTAAGAATGGTTTAAAATATCAACTTAAAATGAAAACTAAAGACATCATGTATAACCTCTCTCCTCAGAGACAGTTACCATTAGTAGGTAAAGAACCTTAAAGGGAGTAAATTATAAGAAGACTTTTAAACTGTCTCCTCTTGTACAAACGCAGCAGTTACAACAAATGTTACAGTGACATTTGCCCTGTGCAGTACAGCAGTGACAAACTTTTCTGAGGTGTGTCGCCCTGTTCTTCTAAAGTTCTTCTAAGCCTTCTGATGTTCACATTTTTGTAATGTTTTTCACACACTTTTCATGTAAATAATGATTGTTTTGCATTCCTTTCTGGAGGAAGAGAGAATTAATGGACTGCTGGTTTGACCAGTGTGGTTGGAGACTGGCAATTTCATCCTCCAGTCCATGGTCACCTTTTGAATTCTATAAATATCAGAGTCGAAAAATAAACACACTCTTTTTTGCCTTAAACATCTCAGAGTGAGAGTGTCATTCATTTCGTGTTGTATTGCGACAGAGGTGAGCAAGGATGAAGGAAGCAATGTGATCTGATTCCCATCTTTTCCGCCCCACCACCTCCACACAGGACTGTTCCTGAGCAGCTCAGACTCACTTCTCATTGCCGCTGCGTGGCCCCACAGCCCGGACGGTTTTCTGGGTGCGGTGCAGCAGCAGCGTCTCCTCCTGCTCGCTCTCCTCATCGTCCCAGCGGCGGCAGCCCACGGCTGAGCAGATGTACTTCACCTGAGGGACAAGGCAGGCTCACGTTGCAACTTCAAAACAAATATCAACAGCCATATTCAAAGCTAACAATCCTTACAGCCTGCTCTTGGCTGGCAGGCAATTTGGAACACCGTGACTTTAGATGTTCAGCTGGAGGGATGGTGAAAAGCCTGGCTTAAGAGATAACAGCTTTTCAGAACAAAAACTTTCAAAGGATTATAGGAAGTTTACAGCCTGTGGTATTTTGACTACCATTTGACTATATTTTGCATGTACTTCTAACAAAAAGAAATTTGAACTCTCTTTTCTCCACTATTTCTATGGACATCAAAAGAACATTCCTGCAAGACCCACAGCATAATTCTGCTTTCATGTCATATTTATCTCAGCATAACTCTATCAGCTTCAAATGAACTACTATTGATTTATATAAAATGCCACAAAGCCTTCCCCCTTTGCCTTGTCAGTTATCAAAAGGAAAAGAAAACCTTAATGAACTTTCATAGTCACAGTTTCCAACAGTCTCAATCTCAAACAGAACTTGCATTATATGGGCAATGCCAGAGAGATGAAACTGCCCAAGCTCTTAGGAAGGAAGAGTCAGGCACTATTTCCTCTAAGAGGCAGCTTTGCTACTGTGAGCACAAGCCAGGAATCAAAACAGAAATGAAAATTTCCTCTTCAGAGCACTGGAGGAGGAGCCTAGTGGTGCACAGAGCCCTCTGCTACCAGTGAGAAAACCAAAAGGATTCCATGAACTCTGGTTTGGGATCTGTGCTTTTTATCATTAGTGATGATTCCACACCACACCACAGAAGTGATCCACATTAAAATGCATGGTGAAAATGAAAAAAAAAAGAACCACCAAAAAATCACCCTGATATTGTTGAAAACAAACACTGGGAACTTTCATTTTTTTAACTGCGTCTATTTTTGACTTGTTTTAAAATGCAATGCTTCTGAATTATCAAATGTCTGTTCTTCACTACACAAAGTATTTACAAGCACTTCAATGACATCTGACATTCAACTTAACTTTTAAATATGACTTTAAAATAGAAGAACTTCTTCTGCTAGTAAGCACACTGACAACAGCTAAAAGTCCTTAACTTTTGCATATCTTGAATTTTTTCTGTTCTTAGTAGTTTTAAAAATCCAAAATTAGTTTTTAAAAAGGTGTCACCTAAAGCATTAATTGATACACAGTGAGCTGAACTGCAAAGTCTCCTTCAAACAGAGCCAGATGATAAAGCTGAACTGCTTCCACAGAAAGGGGTCATCCCTCTTATCCTCTCACTATGCTCTGGTGACAAAGCCCCTGTCCCTTCCCTTGTGCTGGCTCTGGCACTCCCCGATCCCCTGCTACAGCTAACCCAGCACAAAACAAATCCAGTAAAAAGTGAGCAGTGCTCTGCTGGGTTAGCGAAGGTGAGACAAGGGTTAGAGCCAGCACAGGGGGCAGAGCAGGAGCTCCCAGGCAGGAGGAGATTCCAGCGCCATGCCACCTACTGCAGCCCACAAGGCTCAGCTTCTGCCCTTTTGTGCCCTGCATTTAAACTCTTGAGCTGCCCACAGTTTAAACCTCAAGATGTACCTGTTTGCAAGGCAGAGCTCGAAACACACAGACACAAAACACCTTTTCAGGCTCTTACCTTCCCTGAATAGGAGCTCAGCCCATAGGTGGTCAAAGACTTTCCCCCAACTAAGACAACGTCCTCGCCGAACTTGTAGGATGACTCCAGAAGAGATTCAACCGTGAAAGGAACGGCTTCCATGCTCTCGCGATCCCGATCCCACTGGAAGAGGTCCCCATCCAAGGAAGGGATAATCATCTTGTTTCCAAACACCTGAAATAATTGAATTCAAGGTTAGCTATGATTTAACAATAATTTTATCAAAGCACACAGACCACATATGGCAAAAGAAATGCTGTATAAGCAAGTTGAGTGTGTTATGCTCCAGAGTCCTAATGGTTTTGTGTCTCACAGTCCTACTGGTTTTCTATCTCAGCGTTCTATTTTTCAAAGTTGTACTGAAGACAGAAAACTTTCAGGCACTCAAATCAAATCCATATTTCACTATTCTTAGTTAAAAAACAGTTCAGTGTGTGACACTTCTTCAGAACATTTGAAAGCTCGATGAGTTGACAGGTTTCATCCAAAACTGCAGAAAATATGATGTGGGTTGAAGCATTCTCCAAGAGACAGGCACTGGTTAAAGTGCAAAGTTTTGCAGATTATTTGTGATAGTTTCAAAATAGAGTAATTTTGAAAGTACAACTGAGGCTGGTTTCACAATTAATGTCTATTTCAGAATATCCAACTTGCAGTAAAGCAGAGAGAGCAATGATCACCGAGATCAGAACTCACATTTCACCTTTGCCTCTCCAGACAGTTAAATCTGACTTCTCCTCGGAATTTCTTATCTTTAAGCACACTGTTCCTTTAAAAAATACCTGGCTTTTCCCTAAACACACAAATAAGGAAAAAAATCTTCACTGGGATACAGTATTTCACCCATTACACAGAGATTTTCAAGGAGATCCTGGCTCGGAAGTATGAGTCATTGTCAGAGAGTACTAAGGGACTTATTAAGAAACTCATTATCAGCATGATGGACCATAACTAATGCTGTGGAGCCACAGTGGCTGTGCCCATCAAGAACTGAGAAACTGTAATCCACATTATCTTAGCTTCTGAGGATATGGATTAACAGGGGAGGCTTTACTGCTTTTTCAGAACCTCTGTCCATTTGGGCAGCATCCTACAACATAATTACATTAAATTTGGATACTTGACACATTAGGAATTCAAGACTGCTCCTGGTACATGTGTATTAGTCACTTGGAAAAAAATATTCCCGCTCAGACTCCAAGGCACAGATGTGTATTACCAAGTGCTACAAAAGATGCAGAAGGTTTCATCTTGTTATTTCTGGAGCTACTGTGAGGATCTGAAACCACATATTCTGTCTGTATGATTCAAATTCCATGTAACATGGAATTTTTATTCCTCTAACTGGGTCAGAGTCGAGAAAACATCATTAAGCAAAGTTGGGATTCACCTGAACAGGGAGGGAAAGACAGATGTTGAAGATGTGTGCATGTCACAACTAGTATCTCCTCATACAGTTCAACACACCTCATTTAAAGAGAAAATTCAGGTGAGTTACCCCACACTGCTGGTATTTAAGATCCCTAAAGGATGCAACACCAATGCTTTGAAGCTTTGAAAAGCCTCATGATGACAGACAATTGAAATAAAAACTGCTCTCAGGAGCACAATTTGTAATTGAAGAGATGATAAAAATAAGCTCCTGAGATAGCTGTGAAGCTCTTACAAAGCAAAACTAGGTGTGTTCTTTCCCTCTCAGATATTTACCTTATGGCAATAAAGGCTAAACTGGAAAAGACATTGCATTCGACATACAAATGTTGCATTATGGCCTACTAAAATAAAAGGAAGGAAAAATAAACACACACAGCCCTATACACATACACAGAAATAAACCAACAAAAAGGGAAATATTCCAGTGGGGAGTGGGACAGGTCATTTGTAGAGATCACCTGATTGGTGGACAAATAAAGCAAACAAGGTTTATAAAAACATTCATATTCAAGAGCAATCTTGTGGTCTTGAGAAACAAGAGACTGAGAAGATTTGGAAAACACATTTTTAAAACCAAAATGCCAGTGCCAAAATTGCAGCTGTAACTGTGGTGGAAATACCTTGTTAAAACATTCAACACAGAGGAGTAATGCCACAAAATGTTTCTGCAATATATTCTTTCAGAAGCCCATAATAATTCTGATGACAACTTTTCGCCTGTGCAGCTGTTACTTTGCATTAACAAATCCTCTGAATGGATCTGCACATGATCCATACACATGCAAGTAGTCTGAAAGCCCAGCCAGTATGAGATACTCTGCTCCAGGGGCTGGAGACCATTCCATGGGTTGTGAAGAATGGAGACAGTGCTGTAAACTGCCCAGGAATTGCTGCTGAGCAAGGAAGACTCTGTGGGCAACTGCAAGCTCTGTGACACATGTCACCTTAAGTGCCTCCCCTGTCCCAAAGCTCTCACTCCAGGGCCCGAGTAGTAAATTTTCCACCAGCAAACAACACACACACATCAGCCATTTCTAGGAACCACACCCGAATTTCCAAGATGCACGAAGCTGACTCAGCAGCACACACCTGTATACTCCCAAAATATGGATCAAATCAGGTTATGGCTTTGAAGATGCCCTGACAGTGGCTCTCTGCCTGCTCGAGTGTTAAACCTCGGTCCCCACAAACTGCAGAGGAAAGCTGACACTGTTGGTCAGCTCTGCTGATCACCTGTCCGTGCTCCCAACCTTGAGGGCAGCCACAGGAGCAGCACGTCCTGGGTGACACTGGGAGGGAAAAGCTGAGAAAAGTCACAGCTGCTGTCCGTGAACACACCAGGAAAGGGAGCAGGGCAGCAGGAAGAGCTGTTGAAGTGAAGGACAATGCCAGAGTAGGAGTGGATAAGGTTAATCTGACCCTAAGTGCAAGTGAGACATTTGGGTTATTTACATTCACAAATGAGTTATTTCACTACAGAAAAAGAACAGGGGAAAAAAATCACCTTCTTTTAAGATGACTATTTATAAGTGGATTACATGACACAGTGCTGACAAGAGGTAGTACCTGATAACCATGAAGATCTTCTTTCAACAAAATAGGTTTATTTGAAGAATGGGACAGGTATGCAAATGTGCCACTTGCAGGTGCCCACATACACGTGTAACAAAAGGCATTTGTGGCCACTTGTGGTGACACCCGTTTTCAAAAGAGCAGTTCAGCCAGAGGCTTTGGAAGGACATTAATAACAACAACCATCTGAATTATGCAGCTCATTCTCTAGTACACGAGAGGCAAAAAAGGGACTTTCCTTGAAAGTACTAGCAACTAGCATCGGCATGCAGCTCAGGTAAAGGAATGACATCACCCTGTATCTCAAAAGCATTACCTCATCTCCTAATCCAAGGAGTGAGTCACCCAGGCAGTCAGCTGCAAATCTCTTGGCACAGAAAATGTAGGTTACCACGATGCACTTACACATTCCTCTGATCTGTCAATGTAAATAGCTATTTGTTCAGCTTCACCGGTCAGCAATATGGCACATAATTGTTAAGTGGCTCGTCTTTCAGAAGTAACACTTAAAAAAAGCCCCCACATTAACTGTGGAGCCCGAACCGAGCCGCTGCTCTTTTGCTCATTAAGAGTTTGCAGCCCAAGTTCTCCATTGGCTCCGCGCGGGGCTCTGCAGCCCTATCAGCGGCGCGGGCTGCGCAATCTCCAGGCCGACGGGTGAGGTAATGCAGTTTCTAAAAAGCCTCCACAAAAAAGCAAAAAGGCATAACGATCCGGAATGGCACACGCTTCCAGGGAATTTGCTGTCTAGACTCTTTACTGGAAAGGAGGGCACCGTACGCCAGGTGCCACGGCAGGTTGGTCCGTGCAGGGAGCCGCTGGTTTACAGCGGTGCAGGGAAGAGAAAAAGAAAGAAAAGGAGAAATTGTGTAAACAGAGATCAAAACAAGCTGAAGTACTAAAGCTCCCAGGAGCTGTTTAACAGCAAGCGTGACATTCTACCCCCTTCCTAACGCTCTTTATCGTCTGAAACAAAAATCAAGCCTGCTCACGTGCAGACACATCTGAGCCAAGTCTGGTGCCAAAACAGTCAATATTATTGTTTACAGATGGGCTGGACTATCTACTAACTCCAAGGAAATAACCACGCACAAGTGAAATATTTTCCTTAAAATAGGATTTGATGTCTTTATGTTTTTCTAACACTTCTGCTTGTAGTTTTCAAATCTCACTGTTACTATAAGCTCCAAGAGCTTCATTCCGATTACTAATTAACTAAGACCAACCTACATGATCTTAAGTGATAAGGGTACCAGTTTTTTCCCCCCTCTATGATTATCCCTACAATAGGATCACTGTAACAAACAAGATCAAAGCCGACATCAGGCATGGTCTTAAGAAAACTACTTCTCACTGAGACTATGTCTTTTAAGCCTCTTTAAAATTAATCTAGGCATCATATTAAAAGTCACATATGGCAGCTTTATTCAGGAGGGTAGAAACAAGAGTCTGCACAAAGAAATCTGGGAAAGTGAAAGGAAGCTGGTATGCTCCACATTAAAAAAACAAACAAACAAAACCACAAACCCACAGACAGTTAACACAGGTATTCTTACTGTAATTGTTTACAGATTTTTCAGGTGATATAGACACACACAGATATATATATACACACACAGTTTTTGGGATGTCCCTAGTTTGGGCTGGTCTGGAACTGATTTATTGTCTGCTCTTTTGTTGCTAAGCATGCAGGAAGGTTATCTGCACAGAGCCACAGGCTTATGACTTTCTTCCAATAGAAGAGGTTGTTTCTCCTCTTCACCTTAGATTTCAGGATGCTGATTCATCTGTTTTGCCTCCAGCTACCTGCAGAAATCCTGAAGCACAGGGCACTACAAGGATGACAGTGTACTCTTACTAAAAGGCAAACCCTAATCAAACAGCAGCTCACTGGGATGAAGGGGCCACCCAGAGTCTTCGAAGTTCTGCAATGTCCACAACATCCCCACTTCCTTAGGAGAACAAAGACCCAGACACAAGCACAATCTTTTGAAAAAGTTGAGCTATTCCACTGCCTAAAGCACTGGTAAAAGAGCAAAGTATTCTTCAAAACACAGAATGTTCAAGCAGCCAGGAAAAAGAAAATTGACTGTGAAAGGAAGTCCATGATTTAGATCAGTAAAACAACCTAAGACATGTTCAAGGGCAATGAGGAAGCTGAGGCAGGAAATACCAACAGGCTGTTGTTTGTCTAGAGAATTTTTCCTTGTGAGAACCATTATTTCTGATCTCAGCACTACACTTGTTTATCAAGTGCATACCTGTCCTGAGCACCTGCTGTGCCTGTTAAGCACTGAACATGCCCAAACCATCTCTGAGCCCAGGACCGTGAGAAAGGCTGCATCTGCACATCAGATAATCAGTATTTTATTGAGCTGTTTACAGAGGTGGGGCTAGGTGGCCTTCCTCCCCTGCAGAGGTGAGAGCCAGCCAGTGCCAGGGCGGCACATCAGAGAAGCCATGGAAATAGGTTTCATCTCAGCTGGGCTGTGACAGCCTGAAAGAGCACACCAGGTCTGCACAGCAACAGTGAGCAGAGATGTTTCTCAAAGTTCAGGCTGATTTTTACCATCAGGCTGTACAGCTCACCCAGCAACAGCTCACAGCATCTATTAAGTGACCAGACCTGGTCCCTGACTCCTACCTGCATTAAGTACCTTATGACACGAGTTTATATCTATTACTATCTGTCTTCTCCTTCCATCATCCCCCATACTCCACAAGCTGGCAGTTTCTATTTCATTTTTCATGAATACGTGGAAAAGAGTAATAAATTCAACTTTCGTGGGCTTGTATTTTCTGTATGATGAGTGTGTGAAGTGATGAACCCTGTGCCTGGATGAGTACTAGAGAACTCATTTCAAAACTCCTTTCTTCTCTCTCCTCAAAGTAACACCTGCAACATCCTCCCGACAACTTTAATAAAAGACTAGAGCTGGTATCTCTGTCATGATTCTACACTTCAGATCTTAAAATCTGATCAGGTGTAAGCACCAGGGTCCCAACAAAACTGTCTTTTTTACACAGAGTAAAAAGCAACAGATGACAGCAGCACAGCAGCTTGAGACTTACACTCTCCTCTCCAATGTCAGGGGCATGCTACATTGTTCAGCTTGAGTTTGGCCTTAGAAGAATTATTTCTGCTCTGCCCTCCCCTGAAGGGCCATAAAGGAAATCTGAGGAACTGCACTGTGCTAACTAGACCACCCCAGCTTCAAAAGAGATAAGGAACCCAACACTGTTTGCTGTGCAATCACACAGACCCTTCCTCTGAAGACAAGCAAACTGAAATACCACCCTTACTTTAATCACAGTCAAACAAGACTTGGGGTTTTGAGATACAGAGATGCCAGCCTGCTCTGCTGCCATGGTAACAGACTTTTAAAAACTGTTCTCCTTAATAATAATAAAAAACCCAACTGCACAGTGCTTTAAGAAAGACTTTATTTTGACATTATTCCATCCCCCTCTTTTACATGGCAAGTTTTATTAATAAGACTGCAAGTCTTCTGAAACTTAAGAGCAGTGCTTTCTGAGACAAACCAGTGCTGCTGCTACCGAGCCCATCACTGAGCTCCTTGAAACTAACAGCACCTAAGGGAGTGGATTAGTGCAAAAGAAATTACCCAAAGCCTTGCCTTTCCAGAAACAGCCCCTACACAGTTCATCAGCCACCATGGCAAAGCTGGTACTTGTATTTGGTTTGCAAGGCAAGACTTTGGTAGTGGGGGCTACAGGGGTGGGAAGAACCCCACAAACTGGAGCAGGGGAAGAGTGTGAGGGGTTCTCCCCTGAGGAGGAGGAAGTGGCAGAAACGACGTGTGATGAACTTACTGCAGCCTCCACACCCCATCCCCCTGCACCACTCTGGGGTGGAGGGAGAGAAAATCAGGGTGAAGTTAAGCCTGGGAAGAAAGGAGGGGCGGGGGAAGGTGTTCTTCAGATTTGGTTTTATTTCTCCTTATCCTACTCTGGTTTTATTGGTAATAAAACTGGTTTCCTTGTGTCAAGTTTGCTTTGTCTGTGATGGTGCCTGGTGAATGATCTCTCCCTGCCCTTATCTTGACCCATGAGCCTTTTCAACAGATTTTTCTCTCCCCTGTTCAGCTGGGGAGGGACGTGACAGAGTGGCTTTGGTGGGCACCCGGCATCCATGCAGGGGCAATAGCAGAAGCTTCTTGTGGCACTTAAGGAGACCAGGATTTAAACTGACCTCTGCTGGACCCTGTGTGTTTCTTCCTTTGGACCTGCATACACAAGATGGTTTTGCAGATAAGGACACAGAGTCCATGTGAGAAACTAAGTCACAGAGGAACTCCTACAGGAAAAGAGCCTGATACAGGAGGAGGACAGAACATGGCAAATCACAGTCTCCTCTTTCAAGGATGCAAAGAAAGAGTGCGCGAAACATGCAGCAAGTCTGACAAAGATGAATAGTTACCTCCTTATGGAGCACAAAGTCCAGAAGAAATTAGGAAATGAGATGTCAGTGGCTGTGCTGCTAGAGGAATGATTTGCTAAACTGTCTAAACGCTTAACCCTCAAAATGGACCCTTCTTTATAAAGATAAAGATGCAGCCGGAAAGCTAAAAAAGGCTCTAGGGCAGAATAAATTACTTTTTCTGTATTGGGCAGCTGAATTCCAACTAAGTTATCCATTACCTGAAACTGGTATTTGTCGAGGTACTAGAGTTGATCCATTTTAGTATTTGTAAACACCAGAACTGCTAAACAGCCAATACAGAACATGCAGTGGGCCATATGCAATTGAATGACAAGCATTCTTCCTGCCCTTATCTAGGCGCAGGAGGTGAAGGGTCCAGAGCACAAGATTTGCAAGATATGGCTGAAGGAACTGTAGTTAGTTAGCCTAGAAAAAAAAGGAGGCTCAGAGAAGACCTTAACACTCCCTACAACCACCTGAATAGAAGTTATAGCCAGGTGAGAGGAGTCAATCTCTTTTCCCAAGAAACCAACAGGACAAGAAGGAATGAGCTCAAGTTCCATCAGGGAAGGTTTAGATTGGCTGTAAGGAAAACCTTCTTCACTGAAAGGATGGTCAAGCATTGGAACACACTGCCCAGGGCAGTGGTGGAGTCACCATCCCTGGGGAGATGTAAAAGCCTTGCGGATGTGCCACTCAGGATGTGGTTTAGTGATGACCTTGGAAGTGCAGGGTTAACACTTGGATTCTGTAATTCTGTAATCTTAGAGGTGTATCCCAACCTAAACCATTCTGTGATTCTACTATAAAGAGAATAAAAAAAACAGAGACAATGGGGATGGTAAAAAGCCTTTCCAATATTTGGAGCATTCTGACTATGGCTGGAGTATGAGATGAAAGCTGGTCATACACAGAGTGACTGAAGAACGTTCCTGGCTCTGCTCAAGGCACAGCATCACCTGAGGACTGCTCTCAGAGCTCTGGTATCACACAAGCCACAATATCCTGTTCTGTAGCTGCTCATGTGTCCCCTAAAGGAAGCTGTCATCCTCCAAAGTGTCCTTAGAGCAGTGAAAGGACACGTGTCAGCACTTCCCCAGGGCTTTGGGTGCTAACTCCACGTGTCAGCAAGGCACCACCAAGCTGCAGCGACAGAAGTTTTTTGGGTTTTTTAACTGAACAGGACACCAAACTAAGAGGACTGGAGATAGGCAGTTTGGATAAATACATAACATCACTTGCCTAAGCAACAGCCCTACTTGTGATAATGATATGATGGTGCTGCATCACACTGACCACCACCTCACCTCAGGCAGAAGTCAGCAATTCCCCTTTTCCTCAAGTTTACCATCTCCTATTAAAAAGTTGGGTGTGTTTCCTATAAAAGCACAGCTTCCAGCTATCAGGGTACTTTAAAACAATTAGTCTTTTGCACATGACTTTTTGTTCACTAAACAACATTAGAGGTTTATTTTCAGGAAAAGTGTAAATTATGTTTTAGTTTCATCAAGAAAGCAACAAAAATCTGTACTCAGAAATCCACAGGTCTCTCTAGTGAAGTTTCCCAGGCCTGCCACCTCTTCATGCACAGCAACAGAACTGAAAAGAACCATTTGTGCCATCAGGAATGCTGATATATCCATGCAGTTAGAGAGTAGTCACATCCATTCTCTTCCTGCAAAAGACAGGCTCCACTCCCCTTGACGGCCCTAATAAGCCTTCTCTCCCTCAATTGCAATTAGAATTTATCTTCCTTTGAAGTACAATTCTGGACACTCACTTCTTATTCATTATGAGCATTTCCAGGACCATTTAAGACACTAATCTGTCTCTCTCTACCCGCAGGCAACACGGAATCACATTTCCTTTCCCTGCAGTGGAATGGAGATGGCAGCTGATTCCCTGTCACGGGATATCTTCGTACACAGTTTTCTCAGTTTTAAACTGGTCACCTCCAACCTTCAACCACAAAACGACTGTTATCAATCCCCACATCTTGTATTTCATTTAGCACAGTTTAATTTCATGTCTGTTATAGAAAACCTGTGTGACTGAGAACCAGCTGATATGCCAGTCTTTCTCTGCAGGAATGACACCTCCAACTATCGAAGCATCTGGTGGTTCTACACATCTCAGTAGTACACAAAAATAAAGGTCACTACAGGACACTAGAATACTCTTCCAGACAACTAAAATGATACCAGTTTACCTACAAGGAAACACATTTTCCCCAGGTTAGTCACCTCAATAACCAGACCACTGATTTACACTCTGCCTGCTTGAAAAGAGTGGCAATTCAGTGCTTCAAATCTGCTCAGAACGTATTATAGCCAGAAAGTAATTTTACAAATTTTCTTCTTTGTTGAGTAAAATTGTCCTTTAAAAACCTTTTGTACCCAGTCAAACACCTCAGAGAACCAACCTGCTGTTGTATGTACATGAAAGTCTGACTCTCCTGTGAGCTGCTTGGATGGAGCACGGAGACTGTTCCAAGTGCTAAGCAGGAAAGATTGTTTCTGTTGCTGGCTGTCCCATTCCAGATGCTTTAAGATGCATCCAAGATTAAGAGTTAAAATTACTAACAGTGAACTAGACAGAGGCATTCATTTTTAAGCAGAATTCAGAACAAAGACATTTTCTCAGAAGCATCTCTTTTTTGTTTGGCCAGTGAATGTTAGCAGAATCAGAACAATTTTATGCAGGATTAATATAAATTCCTAATATTCATCACTGCATTTAACAGCTGCTATAATAACCTCTTCAGTGAAAACACTCAAGTGTCTGACAGTCTTAAGTGTTCCCCACCCATATCCAAGACAAACACTATCAGCTTTTCCTTGGATGGTATTTACAGACAGTGACTCAACCAAAAAATAACTATAATAGAAAGCCATGAGCCAAACAAACACAAGTTTTATTCAAACTAATAAAATACTGCCCTAAGTGGTTGGTGAAACTTTCCTAATTCTTTCAAAGACACTTAAATTATTTACCCTCCCTGAACCTCTGGGAGGGCACATAAGAATTCACAATTCAAGCCCCTCAAAGGACATTTTGACCTCTTGCCTTGCCCTGACCCACTTCAATGTGGATTTTTTATTTTCTTATATTCCAGAGTGTAAGAGGTCAAAGGATGGGAATTGCTGAGTTTCCTCCTGTGTTCCCAAAGCAACCCAAAACAGATCTGGGCTTTTTTCTGGCTTGTGTCTGGGCACAGAGGTTGCCTTATCCAAAGTGCAGCAATGTGCAGGCAAGTCAGTACCTTGAAGTGAGTCCCAAGTGTCTGGACACCTCACAGCAGAATTCTGTATTTCTTTTGGGAAACCAAAGCACTGAAAATTTGGAAGGGTTAATGATGCAGATAAAAGGAGGGGGAAAGAAAGAAGATACACTCATACTGTACATTAAATGCAGTCACTAGTGGAGTTTTGTGAGATTTCAAAATCCTTTTCCACCTCACTGCTCTAAGCAAAAAAGGAACAATCTCCTCAAAGTCTCTATGGGTTCACTTCATGAGCAATGCAGTGAGTTTTCAGATGACTTCAGTATAAAACTTCCTCACCTCTTCAGATTTCTCTGGAGAAAAAAACCATAATACTAGGCTATTCCATAAAAAATATGCCACTTCTATGTCCAAAAAAAGATGAAACAGATGTGTAAGTTTGTAGAAAAGATGGTTTTATGTGGCTATCACAATAAAAAAATATATTTATGTTTATATATCTCTATATACATACATACACATAATGAAATACAAAGGTCATGAGAGTCTTTATTGGAATAAGGATGTTGACAGATTTGGTGACATGGCATAATCACATTATTCCATTTTTCCAGGATACAGTGGTATGTTTACTCTGCTATAAATGCCAGCCTTGTGAGCTGAAACTGATTTTGTCCCATGATCTTTAATGTCTCAAATAAGGAAATAAGATGCTTACTTAGGGATTAGTCTGTAACAGCCCAAGCCTACCAGGTACTTTTATCAAGTCCATCCCAGTGTAGCCTCTGCCCAGAGCACTGAAACAACTCTGATTGGTGCCCATTAAGTAATTTAGTATAAAGCTTGCAGGTAGAAGAATTAATCACCCTCATCAGCAAACTACGTGCTATGAACCTTTCCCACTGCTTCTGAAGCAGTTCTCTCTTTCACTATAATTAAGCATCATTATTTCAACACGCTGCTTCTCCCAGAAGTATTCTTTTCTAAGTATGGACAGTGTATTAATTACAAACCCAAATTTTAAAGAGCAAAGTGTTTTTATTAAAATTAAGCTCCCTTTTAGAAAAGTTGTGATTCAATGACTTTACTGTGAATTTAATCAGGCAATCCTTATGTGCAGGTAACGGGAACACTTGGAGTTGTAACCAGGCTTTTATAGAGAAAGGTTTTCCATTTTAAAACAATAGACAGGGAAACAGTTTTTAAATTCTCACACACATGAGAATGAACTGCAGAGTCAACTTTTCAGCATTGGCACCCCAACCATGATTTGTTTATGTTGGAGCTTAGAGACAAGGAAAGAATTTTAGCATTTTAGCTACCCAGACACACAATTAATACTTCAGCAGCCTTTCCTTTCTAATTGATCTGGTTCACATGACAAATGATGAACATCTCACTTGTCAGTGTCTTAAGCAGTAGTTTCAAGATCTGAAGCATTTGACAGAGCTGCTGGAACATTTGAAATTTCACTGCCTCACTTTCCTAATTAACACATGAGCTCCAGACAGCCAGGTTGACATTTTATAGTTAGGTAAAGGAAGTTAACTACAGCTCTGTTAAACACTGAAAGTTTGAAGATCTAAAGTCTATTCTTAAAAGGCATTTGGAAATTAAATTCATGCTTTTGCACCAGGACTTGGAACTACAGTTCATTATAGTCACACTTGAGATAGTTTAAAAAAACCCTCATCAAAACAATTAAAACCCAGCAGCACACCTTCCTTGCTCTGAAAGAACACAAATCTTTGTTACTCTAACAAAGTTTCTCATCTGCCATTTCTTGCAAGAAGATGTAATTTAACAGCTTACATAATGTTACTGCTTTATTATGAACACTGTGGTTGCTAGCACAGAAACCTTTGCTGCTTCAAAAATGCTGAAGAGGAAGGAAAAGCCTCAAGACTCAGTCTGAGAGAATAAAACTCAACAGGTCACATGCTCACGTCAGTATTTTGACCCAAACCAGAATTTTCCAGCAATTTTAATGAGGTGAATTACTCAAGTAGGTATATAGATTCACTGCATGAAGTCTTTCAGCTGATTACTGACAGCAGATTAAACATTTAAATGCAGTTTATTCAGAGTATTCATCACTTTTCATCATGTTTCTTGATAAATTCTGTCTTAACAGCATTTGTTTACATGACAGTAAGAAGTCTAAAAAGGCCCATATTCATAACACATAACTAATTTTGTAAGGAAAAGGTCATTTTGGCCTTTTAGAAGCTGTTATCTCGTAGGCTCTGCATCTTAACTGCCAAAATCCCTGAGTGTCTTTGGCCACAGCTGAAATGAAACTATTTGAAAGCCCATCTGAAAGTCCAACTTCCTCTATCCATAACAAAAGCTCTTTAAAAATGTATTTTTATGACTGCCACAACCTACTGACTTGTAATCCCAGAAGGGAATTAAACACCACATGGACAAACTACAATTTTTGTTGTCTAAACCCCAACCTTTCATTTTTACAGTCGTACCATATTGGAAAAATATCAAAACCCTGGACAGACAGTTGAGTGACAAAATCTTATTTGCAAAAACACTTCTATCATTAGAAATGCTTGCACTCCCAAAATCTTTAAAAGCCTGGGCTTGTGACTTAACTTGTAGTGAAAAAAACAAAGTTATATTTGCACAGATTTCAAATGTGTGCTTTTCATAACCACTGGTTCTGTTGTCATGTGGTCAGCAGAAACTATCTGCAGCTTGCAGCAACAGGTAACAGACCAGTATTTTATGTATCTACTGCTGAGAACGTTTGTGAATGATCACACAATTACCGACATCTTCCACCTCACAGAGCTGTTTACAGTTCTCCTGTATTCTTTTCAATGCTCTTAACCAATTCAGTGCTTTTGAACATATTTTGGGGGGAAAGTTCTTATTTCCTACAGTGTTTTTTCTAAACCACAAAAATACACGTGAACAAATCTCACAAAGCTACACCCATAAATCAAATTCTGTCTCAGAAACAAAAGGAACTTGAGTAAACATTCATATTACTTCTGCAACCTGAGATACTCATTAGCAGCTCTCATACTTACACTCCCACAGCAACAGACCACATCTTTCCTTTGCCTTCTTTACACCAAAACAAAGGTCATGTCCACAGATAGCAACAAAGAACCACAAGCAGGAAAGTCATGCAGTCTGAATAATCCTGAACTCAACTTTCATTCTCTGAAGCTCACTGTGCAAAAGCATGATACAGGACTGGTCATCAAATCCAACCATCCCTGACAGGGAAGGACTGTGTACTTCTGTGGTGTGTTATCATCCCAAATTACCTCTTTGCTGGGGTTTTTATTCCTCCTAATTCTAGGAGAGAATGAATCAGAGATCTCCCCAGTGCAGGAAAAGGAAAAAAAAAGGAAAAAAAACCTCCTTCTAATTTTTAGCCTAGTTCATTGAAACTGATGGTGGCCAATAGCACCAAACAAAGAAACTGAATTCAACATTTTCTTCTTACAGTTCATCAGCAAGAAGTGATGCAACCCTCTATCACTCAGTACTTCAGGGTGACCTTCAGCACTCTGTTTAATTGCTAACACATTCTATTTCACAGGCAGCCTGCTTATCTAGTATAAAACACCCAAAACAATCCTTTGTTCATTTATTAAGTCACAAGGACTTTTGCTTTTCTAGAGGGGAAAAAAAAAGCCAGTACTTGCCAAGACATAGTCTAGAAATACGAGGCAGATGATCCTTTCATTTGCTTGAAATTACAAGTAACTTGTTTTTATTCAGCAATTACACACAATTCCCCAACTCAGTTACATCATCTAGTTTGATGGTTATCAAATACATCAACCCCAAGGCTGAAATGCTGACACACTCCAGTTTGAAATGGCAACATGATGTAAGCACTCAAAACCAAAAGTTTCGAATAGTACTGACAAAGTTTTCTAAGTGTTTGCTCCATTATTTAACATCTACCAAACAGGGAGGAAGCTGCATTCCTTTTATTACAGACAACTCCATTTAAAAATATTTAGTCAGGAAAGAAATTAAGCCTTACCTCTGGTTTACTGAGGCTGGATGACACAAGAGAACCTGATCCCACATCCAGATCCCACTGTTTTCTCCCACTGTTTTCTGGATCCAGTGCAGCAATTCGTCCATCCAAAGTACTGATAATTACCAGAGATCTGCAAGATGGAAACATTCACAGTCAGAATGGATGGACTTCCCCTATGAGCTGCCTTTTATGCTCAGTAAAATCCAACTCCTACCCTTAAGTCAAGTCTCTATATTCTGCAGAAAAGCAATTCAGCTGGGTATCTCTACCAGACCAACAACAAAGTAGAAGAGATGAAGTCTCTGGCTGGATGTCAGAAACTAATTTCCATGTTGTAAGACACTTTCAGAGTTCAGATTCAGGGGAAGGCAGTTGACTTTTTGCTCTTGCATGCAGATGTTACCACAACAATACTGAATGAGATCATGTTTTTGGAGATATTTATACAAACAGTATGGATCCCACTTCTTCCAGTCCCTTCCAAACTGAGCTTTAATACATCCTTTCAAAACAACCTAAACCTGAAGCTATTAACCCAACCAACCAGGATGCAAAAAATATTAAATTACAGCAAAGTTTTCAATGATTTTGGATTAAACATCAAATTTCTGGGATATTTTATAAGTCTCTAAATTAAACAAGTCCCTCCAAAGGCACACACAGGCCACTACAAACAACCTCCAACACAAAGAAACTAAACTGGGTTTTTCAGCTTAGGCTTTAAGTAGCCTGATGTCTGGGGATACAGGGCCATGGCAGGCTGGCTGCAGATTTTCACAGTGCCTGAAGCTCCTCAGTTTCAGTAAATCTTGTTTCTTACAGAGCCATACAATTAGAATAAGCATTTCTGGTTGGGCTAGAGCGCCAGCATTAAAATAAACAAACAAACAAAATAAACAACACATCAGAGACAAAGCACTGACAAGGCATTTCTGAAGGGCCTTTTTTTTCCCTTGAAGATTGTTTCTCTCTGACCTGAAAAGGCTGAGATTGTGTTGTCAGTTTGGCTTGCAGCAGCTCACCAATCTTCAAAGGCACAGGGAGTAGAACTCCATCACTTCACAGGCTGCTTGCACCGAGGGGGGCTGGATCTAGTGACCCAGAAGGACCTTTATAGTCACTGATTTCAGTGAGAATAAGAAACTGTGCAAATAAAGTCATGGGGAGATTAACCAGTTTCAGTGAGGGTGAAAGGGCAGGGGGCTGGTAGTGCACACACAGACATGTATATTAATCTTTACTTTAAACAATAAGGGACAATAAATTATTGTGTAGAACTCTGGCCAAATATATTCACTTGTCCAAGTTAATGGTGGAGTAACAGGGAATTTAGGGAAGAAATGATGGGGAGGGAAAAACTGAAATCATGATCTAAAAACATGTTCAGGGAGAGTGGCCCATGACATCACCTCTAACAAAGGTCATGTAAAACATGGCCATTTCACATGTTAAAGTAACCCACACAATTTACAGGATTTTATAATGCTTACAGCACTACACTACTAATAAAGAGAAAAATAAAGAGATCTTTAACCTGTTCCAAAAATGCCATAGCAGCTCCTACTTCTGAAGGTGGCCAAGCATCACATTCCTCCAAAAGTTAAGTTTAAGAAACTGTTAGAAAAATACCAATTGTGCAAATATTTGCACAGTAGAAGACATAAGTTTTTATAAGCTGATTACAAACGCTTTTTTCAACTGCACAGAAATGTAGACTGGGTTAATAATAAACCAGATTGCAGGAGATTGACTATTTTCAAGTACTGTAAACAAGTGCTCACACACTAAAGGCCTTGGACACATATTTAACACAATCTGTTTGCTTTATGGTAAACTAATTTATCTGAAACCCTCTAGCATTGCATAAGAAAATATTATTCCAAGTGGGTCTACTTAAATTTTATGTTGATCCTCCTGACAGCTAGGTTATAAAAAGAGGTAAAATACAGCTAGAATGAAGGGAATTTTGGCAGCCATACTGCAGAGAAGACAAATCCTAAAATCACACTGTGAAATGTTTTCTTCCTATGTGCTCCCATTGTTTTCCTTTATTTAATTCTTCCTCTTTGACTTCTCCCTCAAGTAACAAATGTTTCATGTCTTTGTTTCTGTATTATCCAAGATGCAAACCTCAAGCTTCCCTAGGAGTTACCTCACTATTTAAGGCTCTCCACCACCACTCAAGAGGGTGGTTTTGAAATTTGTACCTGCACCCTGACCTCCAGCCACCCAAAGGGTGCTGTAACCACACTTCAGTTTTAAGTTTAGCTGATTAGGGAAGAGGAGGGGAGTGTGGGGAACCTTTGTGCCAGCAGCACAAAGCAGCACTTGGAGGAACTGGTTTAACTAACCACTTCTGCACACTGTAAAAATCCTGGCTTTTCTTGGGTGCAGTGGCACTCGGGGTTAGTCCCCAGCTGGAGAATGGACTTTGTTTCACCTACTGAGCACACACTTCATGAGACAGAGGAACAGAACCAGCCCAGCTATATCTAAATTTTAGGCGTGGCTACCTTTAGAACTGGAATTAGGTGCAAAAAACCCATCCATTTCTCTCTGCTTTTTAAACAACTGATTCATTCTGAAGCTAATAGTCACATTTCTAGTTCCATCTTCATCGTGTTCTTCAGTGATACCACACACCAGGAAAAAAGAGCTAAAACTCCTTACTCTTCTGATAAAATCCTTTGTTGCTTGCTCTATTTGTCTGTGAGTTAAAATCTTAATACCTGTTCTCCTCTTCTCTGATGGACCTGAATAAGTTAAAACCCTGTCACTTGAACTCTAATTGGTGTAAGAGCTGAAATTTGTGCCCAACACTCTCTCTGGTGTTACACTTTCTCACTGTCAGATTTTCCCTTCCCTTTCTCTGTGAGATTCCAGTGCTTGCAGCTTAGTGTACTGGGAGCATCAAATGGTGACAAGAGATCTTTCTGTTGCTCAGGTAGTCCAGTCAAGTACTAAATTCATACATTATGATAAAAGCAAGAAAATATTTCAGAGCTTAAAAACAGGCAGGTGACGTGCCTTTTGTCACCCCACAGTGCCACCGTGGGCTTACTGCAGTGTATTATGGAAACTTACATCAAATTCTTAGAAACACAAAAAGAAAGAATACAGCCACAGTTCCAGAACAGAGTCCTTTCAGCTACCTGTTTGTCAGCCTTTGCTGGCTCAAGATGTCAGGGCTGCAATTCCTGTCATTCCATTACATTAAACTGTAAAAGTGTATTTTTGATGTGTCTTTGGGCCAACTGATTGACCAACTGAAAGCAAAAGGAACTCCTGACTCAGTTTCTATTTTGGTTAGGCCTGATAAACTCCTATTCTCTGAAAACCAGCACCTTATTGCTGGCTTTATTAACATCACTTCCTGACTAGGGTACAGCTGAAAGACTGCCTCAGCCAAAGATGCCAGCTTCCAGGAACACACAGGTTTTCTGAGAACACTGCCAAGCCAGGTTCTCTTCTGAGGAGGGAAAACATAAAATATTACCCAGCTTAAGGTCAAAAGTCCCAACTGTAACACCAAGGAAGTGAGGAGGATAGAGACAAACACCATCAAGGCTGTGTCAATACTTGTTGACAGTAAATTGCAGACTGTACCAGGGAGTGAATCACACCACAGGGATACTAAAGAAAATAAAAAAACCCAAACCTATGACCAATACCACAGAATTATATTTCAGTAGTCTCCACAAGCCTGGACCAGAACAACAACAAAAAAAAAAGATACAAAAAGAAATAACTCAAAATTAGGCAGTCACTTAAATCCCGCGATCCATCACTTGAAAAATAATCATCAGCAAAATGAAGACCTGCACTTCTCCTTGCCTTGAGCTGCTGGTCCAGAATATATTGTGATGGAGGAGAAGAAAATCCCTTCTGGCCCTTACAGATGGCCAACAGCAGGACTAAAGCAAGGGGCCAGTTCATGCAGCACAAAGATATCAGTAATTGCAGCAGCTGGCAGAGAACAAGCTAATGTTGTGCAGTGAGATTTTATTTGTCACTATGAAAGCACATCTGGACACATTTCTCTGACCCCAGCCATCTAAAAACAGCCTCTAGGGCTGAATGAAAATGATTTCTTACCAGTTCTTATCCTCTTTTGCTCACAGACAGGAACTTGTTATTCCAGGGCAGTGATAATGTCCCCCACTTTAAATTATGCAAAATATCTACTGCAAACTTCCACATAAATTGACAAAAGGCCAGTCCTGGGCCTTGAAACCCTTGCTAGTACCCCACAATAATCACAGCCCACTTGGGGAGATCAAGAAGCCTGAGCACAGCTACCTGAAAGAAGTGAAGGTATGATTTACCCACAAACAAAAGGGCTAAGATAGTAAGGGGAGTTGTAAACAGGCTCCAGGAGGAACAATTCTTTAGCTCACCCACACCTTTCCACTGCACCAAACTTTCCATTTATTCATTATTTGTTAGAAAAACAAAGCAGAACTCCTCGTCACTGTAGTACATGTACCACTGTTCCTGCTTCAGTTTAAAAGAATCATCAAACCCTCAGAAGTCCATTGGGACATTGCAGATATGGCTGCTTGTTAAACTTGAACTCTAAGCAGCTATTCCAACAGCAAACCCTGCATGTCTGTATGTAAAGAGCACAGTAAATCACTAACCCTCCTATTTTCTTTCAGAAAAACAAAATCTTCAAACCAAGATTATTATATTCATTTGCCTTCAGCAGAGACAGTTGGGGTTTTGGTTTTGTTCTTTTTTTTCCAGATTATATTGACCTCGATATTGCCTGTGTATTGCTGAAGAACAATTAGCTGAGATGAGTGGAAATCTCAGAAACACACATTAAAAAAATAAATGCACACAAACACCATGGCCAGGCAGCCATTCTATTTTTATTTGATGACAGCAAATCTGTTCCTACATACTAATCAATTACAGAGCAGCTACATTTAATCTCAGGCTTAATTTACTACATTGAACATCTTTAGTGTATTCTACTTAGCTCTAGGAGGCAAACAAAAAATATATTTTTAAAAATTTCCTAGGCTAAATAAACAAGGCTCCTATCAAAAACTGAATACAGTAGAATTGCAATAAACCAGGTGGTATTTTGATCACCTGATACACAAAATAATGATCCTGTTGCTAACTGGTGAGACTGTCCTCCAAGAAAACAGGGTGCCAACTTATCAGCCGGTTTCTTGTTTTAAGTGAATGCTTGGGCATACTAAGAACAAGCTTTGGGCTATTCATTTTCATGTTTTCAAATACAGCAGGCATTTAGTCATCCTGTTCTTCCTTTAAACTCAGGCTGTGGCTTATCATCTGTTCCTTAACAGCCAATTCAGAAACAGACTGGAATCGGCTCAGTAACATTTCTGCACTTGAGTCATTCATCCAAGTCTTCCCTTTGCCGGAGCTTCTTGCCACACGCAGTTATTAAGAATTTTATTTCCCCTTCTTGTATTATGAAACTTGTTCATCAATTTGCCTAGCATGTTTGGCTTCCCCTCAGGCACACCCCAGTGTCTGCGCTGAAGAGACAATTAAGTACTCAGGGGGAACTGCATTTTTCTTAAAACAAAACGATGACAGAAAAGGGCAGCGTGCTCTAAACAACTGTGAGCTGCGGGTACTGGGAGGAGTTTAGACTCCAGATGCTTTGGGGTCTCCTTCCCGCAGGCACAGAACTGGGACCAAGGCAAGGAAGGGATCGAGACGCGGAATCGCCAGGGTAGGCAGAGGGGCCAGATGTCACATAGCGTGACATCCGGCAGCTTGTTTGTCTAAGAACTAAGACACGCTTTCTCCTTGCTAACAGCGGCGTGAAGAACGAGCACCTGAGCGCTGGTGAGGTCCCGAAGTTCCTTTTCCTCGCTGCCATGCCTCCCCCTCGCTCCAGCCCGTCCATCCCTGCAGCGCTATCCAGCCCCAGCACGGGACTCATCCCTCCCACCCCTTCTCCCCGCACCTCCCCTCCGGCCCTGGGACACTTCCCTGCGTGTCCCGCACTCCAGCCCCACGCACCGACACCCTTATTTCACCGCTTCCCAAGCACCATTCCACCTGCGATCACCCTACAGGCTCAACTCTTCCCCCTCCGACACTCCCGACCCATCCCAGCGCTGTTCCCGTCCAAGGCCAGCCCTGCACGGTCCCTTCCCCACACACGGCGACCCCCGGGACGCCGCAGCCCTTTTCCCAGGCACTGCCCCCCAATACTCCCAGCTGCTGATTCCTAGCCTGGACACAATGGCACCCCTGGGCACGGCACCCTTCTCCCCTGAGGGGCTGAGCCCCACATGGAGCCGAGCCCCACACGGAGCCGAGCCCCCTCCCCAGCACCGCCCCGCTGGCACCCCGACCCCCACCCCAGTCACAGACACCCTTCAACAGTCCCAGACACTGGGGGTCCCATCCCAATCACTGATACTCCCCCTAAGCAGAGCCAGACACTGATTCCCGGCACTCCTCAGGCGCTGATCCCACTTCAGCCGCCCCACACCGACCCCCACGCTGTCATTGACCCGCAGCCACCCCCCGACCCCCCTGAGGAGCCCCAGCCCCGACAGCCATCCCAGGCACCGACACTCTCCCCACCCAGCCCCTCACCCCAGACCCCGACCCCGCACTCTCTCCCGGGCACTGAACCCCCTCTTAGCCCCGGGCACTGCTCCCCACCCCGGTCACCGCCCTCTCCCGCTCACCTGCTGCCGCTCCGGGCCTCCCCGCTGCCCTCAGCGTCCGGCTCTCCGGGCCCTGCAGGGGCCACACCGCCCTCATCGTCCTCCACTGTCACGTCCGCGGAACCGGCGGGCAGAGCGGCGGGAGCGGCGGCCGCCCCCAGCCCGAACGCGGCCTCCACAGCCGCGGCATCGCTCGGCGGCGGCTCCGGGCCGCCCGCCGCTACCCCGAGCAGCACCAGCAACGCGAAGGCGGCCAGAGCGCTGCGGCCCCGCGGCCCCCGCATGGAGGGGCCCGGCTCGCCCGCCGCCGCCACCCGTTAGGACATGAACGCCGCTGTCGCTGTCGCCGCTGTCGCCGCCACAGAATGGGCGCCCGCC